>NC_073692.1:254205942-254805942 GCF_029784155.1 Uranotaenia lowii
CATGGCGCGTTTTGCCCCATCTAGAAATGTTTATTAAAAATCGTTCAAAATAACATAAAAAATAACTGAATAAGGAAATTTTTCGTTTTGTGATAATTTTCAAGACCAATGTTCATCATTGTAACAGATGTCAGGTAATTTTTTTGGCGATAGATGCCGTAATTCCTTACGAAAGTCAAGTCACAAATTGCAAGGAATATGGCTTGAAAAGTATTTTTGGATTTTTGCAGGGATTTATCGCATATTTGATGCTAATTTTTTGTACAAAAGGTTTCTACTGTTAATTAGAAGAAAATAGCGTACCGAATTCTAAAAATAAGTGTATATCTAGCTAGATATCGCAGTGGGGCGTTTTGCCCACACTGGGCATTATACCCCCAGTTCCCCTATCAGGAAAGATACGACAACGTTTCTACAGCACGGTAATACCCGACCGCATTTCACAAAAACATTTATCATGTGTTTGGAAGAGCAAGTGATGTTCCTTTATTAGCTACGATTCACTTCCTAAGGAGATAATCAAAAAGTTGATCGATTGCTGGAAAGAAAAAAAAACATTTTTCTGGGCTGGTATCCCGATGATACTTTAACCATTAACTTTGCATACGAACATTGTCAAAATTTGCACTCCACTTTTGAGACGAATGCACCAATCGGTGATAGAGTAGGCTGCGCTTCCTGGAACCTCGATCGGCGACAAGGTTGCTAAACATTTAGGGATGAATCATCCCAGAGGATGAAAATCCCGTATAAAAAAAAAGTTGCTAAACATTTTTAATCGAGTGCAGAACAATAAATCGTTTTCTTTGATGGGATGAATCATCCAATAGGATGAAAATCCCTGAACAAAAAATCGTTTTCTTAGATGGTAACCAAAATATCAGTTGTTATCTAAACATATATGTTAACAGATTCAACTGACCGCAACCTCATTTCCAAGGTTTGATTTCACGCCGTTTTGGTGCCATGGAACTTTCGTTTCACACACCTGATCATTATAATCGCAGCTCTGAGGATCTTTTCTGAGGTAAACACACTTAACAAAAGTTATTGTTAAGTTAGAGTTTGACCCTTACCTACATTTAGATTGCAATAGGAATATCATGATTTGGTGATTTTTTTATTTGTTGTCCAGAATCTAAAAATTGAAAGAAAGCCGCTCCATTTGTGATTTCATTCCAATCAAAAAGAGATTTTTACTCGATCGTGATATCACCTCCTCATCGAGTGCGCCACATCCCTATATCTACCTAATAACATCCGAATGGCTTCGGGCAGCCGCGTGAATTGTAGTTGATAAGTATTATCAACACGGAGGTGTTGAGTGTGCTATCTGCTCCAATGTGAGAGAGAAAAAAGCTGCTAAAAGGTTTCTGCTGAGCCGGTAGCATGGATTTTCCAGAAATTGTATGTAAATAAACATACAGATAAATACTTATCTTACGTTCCAAAGATCATCCTTCAATGACATCCGTTTCGGAACGGTTCGCTAATTCAAGATTCAACAATCGAGGGGTGTGCATTCCTAGGAAAAATAATTTAAGGTATCGATTGTGATAGTGTACCGATATTTATAGGCTGGCGAACGTGAAGCCTACACCTTTTTTTTTTTTTTTTTTGGAATCCAAAAAAATGTTGGTTGGGAAATTATGGAACAGTTCTAATTAAACCGAACACTTCAAAGTGATTTGAAGTTTGTCGAAAGAAATAAGTATTTGTTTTTGCTTTAAATGATTACTGTACCCCGATACCAGTACCTTGAGGAAAAAGTAAGCAACAAAGAGCTCGTGTCAGCTTAAATCAGACATTTATTTTAGAAATTATTGCTCATTACAGGCAGAGCTACGCCTGGCCAATCTTAGAGAAATACCGAACTGCTTCAAACTGCGTATTTATCAGACTGCGCTTCTGGATGGCCGGGCCGAGTGTACCCTTGAAAATAAAAAATAAAAACACAAGAATGCAGGAGGGCTAACAACCGGGAAAGGGTGTCTGATGGCTGACAATCCTCATCAATGAATGGGATGTGATAATCAGGGAGGAAATGCTGATTTGCGCTTTGTTTGTCGTTGAGATCTATAGATAGATGTATGCCTACACAACTGGCCGTGCTGGCAGCGGCGGCAAGAGAAAGGGGTTGGAAATCCCATTCCCGTTTACAGGGGGAATGGGCAGGTCCGATGTACTGATGTGTGTCAATTGTCACGGTACGATGGAAAGACATTTCAATTTCGCCAACAAATTAGGGAGAAAGGCGTGATTGTTTGGCAAATAATCCTCGATGAGATTAAGTCAAGGGTACGCTTTCCTGCTGCTTTATGATTTTTGTTGATTTGTAGGGTTACTGTGAACAGTGGATACGATGATTTAATTTTAGATATTATTGTCAGTAGGCTATGAAGAGGGTAACCAACGCTTGTTGATAATTTTGTATCAAAGTTGCCATTGTTTTTATATTATGAGAAAGATATTGTAAGGACTCTTATAACAGAAATGAAAGTTGCATCATAAATTGGGCTATGCAATGGTATTTTTTGCAGAATATTCGGTGATGTAGCTTATACTTTTAGACACCATTTGAAGCTTGTTTTTCAATTTTTCATGTTAAAGATCATTACTTAAATTTTTAAAATATTTTAATTGGAAAGCTGATAAACTGTCAATCCGTTTTTATGTGCTATTTTATTATTTTCGTTGAAAAATAAAAGAGTTATGTATTTTTGAAATATGGTTTTATTTGCAAAAAAAAATCTAACCCGATCTCACTCGAAAAATAAAAATGTTAAAAATCTGAAAAAATACATAGGTATGTTATATATTGTAAAAATAAATCAAATTTTAAATTTTGGAAAAGATCTGAAGACTCCCGGCGCAACTCCGTCGGTTAAAAAAAATCCCCTTAACCGATGAAATAAGACATGTTCACTGTAGGTACTTCTGTAACAGAAACACATAACACACACGCGCATTTACTATCGTATCGAATGTACAGTAAACGAGAAGGCCAATGCAGGATAAATTTCACCATTATGTATTCGGTTCATCATTTCCGTTTTCTAACAATTTTACATAAAATTTCACTACAAAAACTCAAAAACAAAACAATTTACCATCAACGTAAAATCACTGGTTTTTTTCAGGCACAAAAGCAAAGCCAAGTTCTAAAGATTTGGTCGTGAAGATTTATCGGATCGCGATGAAATTTACAAATTAGGATTTACCAAATTCAAATGTAAAAAATAAATGTCATATTTTTGTTGTTTGGTTTTGATCACCGCACTTATCTATGGTTTTCTTGGGATCGATAATTTTTCGATGATTTATTTAGGACGAAGTTAAAACTGCTGTTTTTTTACGTTTCGGCCTACTGAGCTTCAGCCATCTTCAGAAAAACTGCCGCATTTATTAAACGAGACTTGCCGAGTGGGATAGAAATATGAGATCTAAAAACTTGGAAATTTGGAAAATCCTTTGAAAATACATCGATTAACCTAAAATGCATATTACAACAAATCATCGCATGTGGACGACTATTTTAAAGTCATATTAAATTTTGATTAAGTAGGCCGTGGACACTACTTTTGCAAGCAAAAAAACATCGAAAAGTGGACGTTTCAGCTTTGAAATGCATAAAGGATGTTTAAAATAGTTTAATCACAGAGAACAGACGTACAAGCTCGAACAAAAAATCATTAAAAAAGTGTGTAAAATTTCAAATGCTGACACCCAAAAAATACGTTGAAAATTGACTTGAAACAGTGTCATCTATTGCGCCGTTCAAAAGTTACAAATCAAATTTTCACAGTTCTCTTTGGTGTATTTGGAGACATCTGGTGACTAAGCTAAAAAGGAAAAATTGGTTAAAATGTTCGTTGGAAATTTTACACAAGTTTCGTGAAATAGCTTGTACGTCTGTTCTCTGTGGTTTAATACTATTTAACAATATTTATTGAATTCTTTGTCTAAGAATGTTGAGAAAAGAAGTTCTTAAAGAGAAAAAAAAGTTAATCTGTATGAGGCACTCCTGCCCCGAGACCATGCGAAATGACCATTTTCACTTGGGGCGCATATTGGTTTAAGAACTGTACCCGATGACTGCTTAACTTGTCAAATTACAAAAGTTTACTTCTATCAGTAATGATTCGTTAATTTGAAACAAGTAAATGGAAGTTAGCGGTCTTCATTTAGCGCAGGCATGTCAAACTCGTTTAGGTGTGCGGGCCGCATTAAAATTTGTTTATGACGTAGAGGGCCGCAGCCAAAATCAGTTAAATCGGTACATTCAGCTTTAGTTTTTTTTTGCATTAATATTTTACATAAAAATCAGTGGTGTTTTTTTGTAACAATTTAAGACGGGGCTACGCGGGCCGCATTGACCCAGACGGCGGGCCGCATGCGGCCAGCGAACCCCCAGTTTGACATGCCTGATTTAGCAGATCCAAAAAACAGCGGAACTTTTTAATTCGCTAGCTCGATCAAAATTTAGCGGCAAAATTAAACCACTAACAAAAAGTTATCGGACTAACTAGCGAATAGCGGATAAGCGTTTTTGTGCCGAACGCTAACAACATCAGATTATTTAAATATCCAACTAATTATGTAGAAAACATAAAAATGAAATTGTCCCCTGAAAGGTCAGTTCAGCCACTTGAGGAAATGTTTTGCCAGCATCCGTGCTACTTTTGTTCACGTTTCTATCGCCCATAGACAGAGACACGAGAGGGGCGCGGGGGAAGAAAAAATCACATCCTTCCTAGACTTTGGCGGGGCTGTACCGTGCTCTTTGTGTAGTTACCTTACCAAACATCACCGCTGCATGGCAAGCCGCAGAAGTTTTTCAAACGTTCCAATAAGCTGTCTGTTTGTTTGAGGGGTGGCTTTCATTGAAGCTACCCCTCAGATTCGAACAATTGAACTCACGCGACACGGATTCTCCTCGTAGGAAAACGTTTGGATAGAGTAGGTATGTACGGACACAGTCATATCGGTGCAGTTCGAACTTGCCCTAACATTACCCGATGATACAAATTACCCGGGTTGTCAGGTACTTTCACCGACTTTTGAAAATACATATCGCTTCTCACATTGAATTGATGTTGCAAAACACCTCCCAGATCCACCTCTTGGAGAGCGTTCTGTTGTAAGAGATCCTTGCCTTGTTGGATGCTTTTGGGAAACATTGTTTATTTATAACGTGCACGCGATTTGTTATAGATACAACAGCTACTAATAGGAATGCCAACCAACATCGGGCAGCCGTGCCAACAAACAAATAATAGCGAAAAAGTAGGTACCTATAGTCCCACTATAAAGTTTTCCCTCGGCCAAAGTGTGTGTGGTGGCGAGAGGGTAATGATGATCCTGTTGGAATTTACCGTTTTAGCAACTGCCAGGAAGCGTGAAAATTTTACCGGATGCACACACGGTGGGTTTGCTGTTCGTGAGAGATCGTTTAAAATAATGTATTGCACTGGGATGGGAATCGTATAGTTATGGAAAATTAAAGATATCAAATACTGACTCTGAGTGATCTTATTTTTCACAATTTTCATAAAACTAAGCAAATCAAATTCTTATTAATTTCATACCTCATTATCTAGAATAACATAAAGACAATTTGATTTTTTTTAATAGATTTTTGTGTACCATTTATGAGACCAAATTTATGGAAACATGGAAAACAGTTCTCTGCAGGAAGGTATTTCATAATAAACACATTTAATTGAAGAAATCAATAGTTTCATTGAATCAATTTTGAAAGCTTACTCAACCTTCTGCCCTTTTGGACGCTGGTAAAGACTGTAGTGTAAAATTGACAGCCATAACACTGATAGGGGTGGCGAAATTCGGCAGATGAGGGTTAAACATGGATGTAGTAATAGAGAAACTAGTAAATACTATCCCAATCATAAAAAAAATCATTTGTGCTTTATTGAAACAGAAAGCAATCAAAAGATGTCAACTTCGAAAAAAACCAACAAACCTTTTTATAGAGTCTATCTTGATAAATTTCGGTACGGTTTCCATTTTTATCCAATTGTTATCAGTTCTTGTGCAGTTACAATACAATTGTTGAACTTTTTTGATGTATGGGAAAGGATCTTAGCCCATCATCTGGATACTTGATTTTGCCGTCGGTAGTGAAACAATTCTAATTTTCTCAATTCAGCCTCCTTTTTAACTCTTTGAATTTGATTCCGTTATTTTTTCTTGATGTCATTGTTCTTCTCGTGTGCTCATTTGTAAAAAATAATTTTAAGAAAATTTTGAAAAATCCTAACAAAAAACAAACGTGAAAATTTTTAAGATATTCCAAACGTATTTTACATTGAAAAGATCAAACAATTTTCGACACTCAAAACCACTGCGGCCGTAATGTCTTTTCCCCATTTCCCAACAGTTGCAGCATCTACGTATCTAGCTAGGTACTTTCTCCCGCGTGTTCTGCCTTTCTATAGGCATATTGTAGAAGAATTTACACCACACACCACTCGATAAAGTTACCCTCTCCGTTTTAATTAAAATTTCATCAGGGGTAGGTTAGCGTATTCATTAGGACTAGATAGGTACATATCGTCATCGCACTAGCGCTTGTTCGGTACAAAGTAGGCATTGGCGACGGCAACGACGACGACGACTATGACGGGTTTTGAATGAACGTGATTTTTCCCTTCCCACCCAGCAGCAGCAACAATAAAAGCAATAGCCACACACTGCCTCTAGAAGCAAGGATGCAATAGAGCTTCTTGCTTGAAGGAGTAGCGCCTACTAGGACTGCTGGATGCTACACGCGTTTTGTGGCAGAAGATTTGAGGTCGTTTTCATAAGAATGCACTGAAGTACGCACTTGTGTTGTTAATAATATTTTCTCAGACCGCACACGGTGTCAATTGATAGCTCTTGCGCTGTCTCTCTCTGTCTTCCTCTACAATAATGGCTACTCAGAATGATGAAGGGGTTCAGATACTTACATCGTATTTATTTGGCCTCATTGTACCTTTTTATTTTGTATTAAAATGTCACATTCGTTAATGCTACTGAACTGATAGCTACCGATCCAGATTGCGGGAGTTATTTCCGAACGGGTTGATACACACATATAAAAATCTTTGTAAACAACACTTGAAGCAAATGTATAAAAATTGATTACGAAACAATTTGCTTTCAACAAAATGCACAATTTGCTTTATTAATCTTTTTTCCTACTTTTCTATGCAATCTAGTGCCACTTCGTTATCGCCTTTTTAACTCTCTAGCACTTTAAGCAATGCAGCTGTCCTTGACGCGTGACAGGCTGAGCGTGATGAGTATCTTCCAAATGATTGGTCTTTATTTTTACATTTCTTGAACTTCACTTGACACTGGTTTTGCACTTTTTTCAAAATTTGCTTGGAACGTAATCCTTGAAGTTTGATGTGTCTGCAAACTGATGTTGTTACTCTCCATGGGCACTGCACTGGGTTTTAATTTTGTGGATGACTTTTCGCATCTGCTATTTTTCGCGAGCTTCCAAATCCGAAACTGACACTTTTATTTGAGTTTAACTCTACCATCAGCGTCGGTCGCATGAATCAATCGCTTGTGGTCTGGAAACTCATCATCTTCCGTACTCATTATACTTCTTTTGCATTCACTAGGGCTTTCTTGTGGCCACTGATGGCTCCACGCCGCTTCCGAAGATTCAGCTCAGGGCTCAAAACTCACTTGCACTTCCTTGGCAAATCAGACTTCACACGTTGCCTGATAACAGATAAAAAAAATCAAACAATCAAAAACCAGCCTTCCAGAACTCACGTGAATGCGACGATTTGAGGCTTTGCGGGGTTAATCCCAGCATACGATTCGTTATCAGGATGCAGATTATATTCCCAAAACAGCGACCCCAACGTAGATCATGCACACAACCGCACAACCCGTTGTAAATTCTTCTCAAAAAGCTAATCCTGGCCGTTGCCGCATGTAATAACTAAAATGCACCACACGTTGGACAATCTTGAATTTCATAAAAAAGCACTTTCCATGAACCAGGATTTTTTTTTCTCCTGTAGCAAAATAACCCGGCAAAACGGTTAATAATTTGTCTTCGCTAATTAATCAAAGCAATCGCCTTCCGATTGACTGACTGGTGTTGATTTCGCTTTCAAACAACCCCTTTTTCGAAAACAACCGCAATCATCCCTTGGGTGAGAGGAGCATTCCACCAGAATAGGAAACACACACGGTCTGCAACGTGAAAACGAGGGAAAGACAGTTGTTCACCGTACGAGGAACAAAACAGTACTAAATCCTCGCCCTAAGCAGGCCGTCTTTGCAGGTCGGTTGGTTTTGTCGCACCGTTCGCTAAGCACGTCCCGCGTGTACGGTTTTGTATGGGCGAAATCGAGTTAGGCAGGGCGTACTGTTCGCGTGACATGGACAAGTGGCTCACCGGTCATGTCACATCTATACCGGTGCAACATAAATAGGGGTGAGCGACGGAAATCGACAGCATTCCACACGTTTTGGGCGCGACACTCTAGTGCCTGCAACGTTGATTTATGCTGCGGTGCATCGCGGATATCATGAAAGCGACATAAGCATCCAACATCGGAAAATAGCGGAATGGAATGTTGTCACTTGAGCTGATTTTTCAAAGTTTTAAGACAAATGTAAACGAAATTTCAAACAAATTGGTTTCAGATTGAGATGCAAATTTGAATTGAGAACTTCGGGATCAGAATGACGGATTGAAATGAATTTCAAATATAAATTTCAGATTTCAGATTTAAGATTCAAAATGCAGTTTCCGATTCATATTTCAGGTTCAGATTTCAGATTCAGATTTCAGATTCAGATTTCAGATTCAGATTTCAGATTCAGATTTCAGATTCAGATTTCAGATTCAGATTTCAGATTCAGATTTCAGATTCAGATTTCAGATTCAGATTTCAGATTCAGATTTCAGATTCAGATTTCAGATTCAGATTTCAGATTCAGATTTCAGATTCAGATTTCAGATTCAGATTTCAGATTCAGATTTCAGATTCAGATTTCAGATTCAGATTTCAGATTCAGATTTCAGATTCAGATTTCAGATTCAGATTTCAGATTCAGATTTCAGATTCAGATTTCAGATTCAGATTTCAGATTCAGATTTCAGATTCAGATTTCAGATTCAGATTTCAGATTCAGATTTCAGATTCAGATTTCAGATTCAGATTTCAGATTCAGATTTCAGATTCAGATTTCAGATTCAGATTTCAGATTCAGATTTCAGATTCAGATTTCAGATTCAGATTTCAGATTCAGATTTCAGATTCAGATTTCAGATTCAGATTTCAGATTCAGATTTCAGATTCAGATTTCAGATTCAGATTTCAGATTCAGATTTCAGATTCAGATTTCAGATTCAGATTTCAGATTCAGATTTCAGATTCAGATTTCAGATTCAGATTTCAGATTCAGATTTCAGATTCAGATTTCAGATTCAGATTTCAGATTCAGATTTCAGATTCAGATTTCAGATTCAGATTTCAGATTCAGATTTCAGATTCAGATTTCAGATTCAGATTTCAGATTCAGATTTCAGATTCAGATTTCAGATTTCAGATTCAGATTCAGATTTCAGATTCAGATTTCAGATTCAGATTTCAGATTCAGATTTCAGATTCAGATTTCAGATTCAGATTTCAGATTCAGATTTCAGATTCAGATTTCAGATTCAGATTTCAGATTCAGATTTCAGATTCAGATTTCAGATTCAGATTTCGGATTCAGATTTCAGATTCAGATTTCAGATTCAGATTTCAGATTCAGATTTCAGATTCAGATTTCAGATTCAGATTTCAGATTCAGATTTCAGATTCAGATTTCAGATTCAGATTTCAGATTCAGATTTCAGATTCAGATTTCAGATTCAGATTTCAGATTCAGATTTCAGATTCGATTTCAGATTCAGATTTCAGATTCAGATTTCAGATTCAGATTTCAGATTCAGATTTCAGATTCAGATTTCAGATTCAGATTTCAGATTCAGATTTCAGATTCAGATTTCAGATTCAGATTTCAGATTCAGATTTCAGATTCAGATTTCAGATTCAGATTTCAGATTCAGATTTCAGATTCAGATTTTAGATTCAGATTTCAGATTCAGATTTCAGATTCAGATTTCAGATTCAGATTTCAGATTCAGATTTCAGATTCAGATTTCAGATTCAGATTTCAGATTCAGATTTCAGATTCAGATTTCAGATTTCAGATTCAGATTTCAGATTCAGATTTCAGATTTCAGATTCAGATTTCAGATTTCAGATTCAGATTTCAGATTCAGATTTCAGATTCAGATTCAGATTTCAGATTTCAGATTCAGATTTCAGATTTCAGATTCAGATTTCAGATTCAGATTTCAGATTCAGATTTCAGATTCAGATTTCAGATTCAGATTTCAGATTCAGATTTCAGATTCAGATTTCAGATTCAGATTTCAGATTCAGATTTCAGATTCAGATTTCAGATTCAGATTTCAGATTCAGATTTCAGATTCAGATTTCAGATTCAGATTTCAGATTCAGATTTCAGATTCAGATTTCAGATTCAGATTTCAGATTCAGATTTCAGATTCAGATTTCAGATTCAGATTTCAGATTTCAGATTCAGATTTCAGATTCAGATTTCAGATTCAGATTTCAGATTCAGATTTCAGATTCAGATTTCAGATTCAGATTTCAGATTCAGATTTCAGATTCAGATTTCAGATTCAGATTTCAGATTCAGATTTCAGATTCAGATTTCAGATTCAGATTTCAGATTCAGATTTCAGATTCAGATTTCAGATTCAGATTTCAGATTCAGATTTCAGATTCAGATTTCAGATTCAGATTTCAGATTCAGATTTCAGATTCAGATTTCAGATTCAGATTTCAGATTCAGATTTCAGATTCAGATTTCAGATTCAGATTTCAGATTCAGATTTCAGATTCAAATTTCAGATTCAGATTTCAGATTCAGATTTCAGATTCAGATTTCAGATTCAGATTTCAGATTCAGATTTCAGATTCAGATTTCAGATTCAGATTTCAGATTCAGATTTCAGATTCAGATTTCAGATTCAGATTTCAGATTCAGATTTCAGATTCAGATTTCAGATTCAGATTTCAGATTCAGATTTCAGATTCAGATTTCAGATCCAGATTTCAGATTTCAGATTTCAGATTCAGATTTCAGATTCAGATTTCAGATTCAGTTTTCAGATTCAGTTCTTAGATTCGAGATTCAGATTCAGATTTCAGATTCAGATTTCAGATTCAGATTTCAGATTCAGATTTCAGATTCAGATTTCAGATTTTTTTTTATTTTATTAAAATAAAATCTTACATCTAACTTTAGAGTGCTCACCTGTACTTCATTTGTACTAAACTTCTAAAAATTACTTCTTACTCAAAATCCAATCTAGTGCCGAACTCTTTTTCGAAAATCTTCCGATTGTCCCATCGCAAATTACGTATTTTTTTGAAACAGATGTACTTGCATTCGGAAAATGCCCCAGACAATGTGAAATCCCTCGAATAAGATTCAGATTTCAGATTCAAATTTCAGATTCAGATTTCAGATTCAGATTTTAGATTCAGTTCTTAGATTCGAGATTCAGATTTCAGATTCATATTTTATATTTAGGACTTTAGGTATTTCAAATTTAAATTGTATGTTTAAGATCCGGATGTTTTCCGTTGTCGTGGTTTTTATTTTTCTAAGAGCTTCGTTGTCATGTTTTTTTGTTCAATTTAGATTTTTTTTTCTTGAGTTTTCTGAGTTCCATGTAATTGGATGAAATTTTACTGTGATATCACTGATGGCCACATATTTATGTTAGTTAGGAACAGCGTTTTCTTTGTTGCTATGTTTACGTTCACCTTTTAATATTACTAATGATAAATGGATGCAATTCAACGCCTGTATTTAGACAATATGTTCGAAAAACAGTTTTTAACAATTTTTATTAACCACTAGGACTTGTGGAACATTTCATCATGTTTATGACAGTAGGTATATATCATTTATTTTCAAAGCGCTACAGCTTGTTTAATAAACTTTTGAATAACGCAATCAAAGCGAGAAACCTGTTGAAATGGCTGGGAATTGGTACCAAGATAAAGTGTCGATACTCCTATACAGTGGGAAAATCCTCCAACACGCACTTTGATACTTCCTGTTTTGTAATCTGCCAGAAAGATCTACGAAACCTACTCGTTTTGATTGAATGGTTAGTTGGCCCCCTTTTCTTGTTTTCACCAATTATCACCCCAATCATCATCAATATACACAAACTGGCTGATAAGATTAGTTGTTTGTTGTTACAATGGAAGGCCTGAATGGTCGCTTTTTTTTTCTATTCCAGTGCCCTGGCAACGTTCACGATCTTGGATACTTCTTTAACATTAACGCATCGTCGCTCGTGCGTCGTCTCCCACATCAATCGATTCCAAGGAAGGCGTCCAACCAAAGTGCTCAGGCAATGTCCCCACCTTTCAGCCCTTCTTTGAGTTCCGTTTTGACTTTTGAAGAAAATATCAGAAATGCCCACGCCACATTCCTTGGCTCACACTCTGTATGTTAAGATAAGCGAGTGATATGTATTGCGCACATATCATCACAAACACTCGTTAAGAGGCTAAGTAAGTAAGTTAGCTAGCGGAAGTGGCCGTGTGGGAGGGGCTTAAACTAGAGGGAGTTGGGAAAGAGGAAGTAACCACCTACTATTCTTGAGATTCGTTTGGTGGAGCGAGCGAGGAATTCGAGGCGCTGCTGAAACAACGAGTGATAACACATCAGCAAAAAAGCGGTGCCGAAGTGGGGATTCGAGCCTGCTTCTAGGCGCCGACCGATTATTGTCAACGATAATGATACCTCATATTTGATAGCGTGCCTCTAATACTTTCTGCAGCGGGAACCGATTGATTGGGGACGACCGACGACTGAGGCCGGCGCAGGTGGACGCTTGGCGTGTTTGGCAACCTGCAAACTATAAATCAATAAAAAGATTGATCGAAATTCAATCGAAAACATATACGACTTAACACGATACTTTGAAGGTTCGCGGAAAACAAAAACACACATCCATTCCCGTTTGGAAATTCCAGATGGTGTGCCCTTGGTTATGTGGAACAAAACAGGGATCCTTCATAGGAAGTTTCTGATTTTTTTTCAATTCGCTATTCCTACATCTAGAGATTGTTAACAAAAGGACAAGAGGGAAACTCACTGAAATGCTTAAAAAAAAAACTTACGAACTACTCAGACCTGCATGACCGAAAAAATCAAGAGGCAATTATGAGTGAAACTATTTAATTTTCCAAATTTTGAGGAATTTGAATTCATCTCTGTACTATAGAAAATCTAAAAATTAACTTTAAGTTTAATAAAACGTTTTAAAACGAGCATCTGCTCTCTCGGCAGGAATCGGAAGTAAGAGTTGGTGTACTCCGCTAGCGACTGAACACCCGAACCATCAATCTTCCGCCAAAAATAAGCTCGCGCATGCTAACCGCAGCGCAGCTCCTAAGTACGAGAATAATCCTCCCAACTCGCAGCTTTATGGAAGTTCGTCCTGTTACGCCAACAACGCTTTGACAATTTTCGAAAACTAGAAGGCAACGTCCAGCAGCATGTGACCCATCTGGATCAAATACATTGCTGAAGTTGCTGGCAACTAACCGTCGCACAAAACAACTTCTCCAAAGCCATCTAAAAATCATACTGTTAGCTTGGATCAGCTTACGCGTGCTATCTGCAGCGTAGCTCCACACCCCGAGAGTAACCCTCTCGACATCCAGCTTCTTCCAACCGATACGGGCTAATCCTCCATCTGGAACATTCGGGCCTGACCAATCTTGGTTACAGATCCCGAGAGATCTCCTCCCGGCCGTGGGGAATAAAGTTACGCTGCTAACCGCAACGTGACTTGTGACGACATCGAAAGTAACCCTCTCGAAACCCGACATTCTGGCCTCGAACTCCTGTGACACCTTCTGGCTGACCTGGAGCATCTCTTGGCCTCTGCACTGGCGATTCTCTACGCTGGTAATCCTCTGCGCTTGGATCTGGAATGTTTTGGCAGCACTTTGTAGAGGAATGTTTCTTCTACCAGTGCTGAAAATTTCATTACGAAAATTTCATTACAAAAATTATGTAAAGCCATTGCAGTGGTGCACTGCACTGGTCATGGTGATGTCCCCGGCAACTTCAAATTCGTTTTTGCTGATAAGTTTGCAAGAAAGTGTTTGATCTGGCAAGGTATTTGCAGCTGCGGACGAAAAATTCCGGTTTTTGTGAAAAACAAGACTATGGACTCCGAAATTTACAAGGAGGAATGCCTGAAAAACTTTTTTTTTTCGTACATTAGATCTCACAAAGGACTAGTTAAGAGCCAGATTTGGCAAGCTGCCACTACAGCTCAGGCGCGGTCCTATGGGGGGGGGGGGTGATCGGGGTGATCACCCCCCCCCCCCAAGCGGCAAAAAACCGTTACAAAATACTCGCAAACGCTGAAATTTCTATGAAAAGTTCCAACATTTCCTAGTGGGTGTTCTTTAAAATTTTCAAAATTTTCCACTCCGTGGGGGTGAATGTTAAATAAAAAATTTTACTAATTTCGTAAACTCTTAAAATTGGAAAAAAAATCGGTCCACCAAACTAAAACAGCTGTAACAATTTTCACCAAATTACTTTTGTTGAGGCACTTACAGTGTTTAATTCGAAATTGGTGATGATAAATATTGAGTTCAGGAATATACCTCTAAGAACAGATTTAAAAAAAGGATCCAAAAACTTGCCTATGTATTAAATAAGATGAGAAAAAACCAGTGATAATAATATCCCGTCATATCTCGCCTATTTTTTTTTTGGGATCAAGGACTTTTCATTGAAAAATATTATTAGCTATAAGAAATGAATCCTTCATCAATCTTTTTCATTTTAAATTATACATTATGTTTGAAAATATTGAATGCATGAAGAAAAACTACAATTTTTCAATTTTTAACTAAATCATTCGTTTCAAATTTGTAACTATATCTTTCGATTCAGTTCCAATAAATTTTAAAATCTTTGAGAGCTTGAAATTTAAGAGAAAACAAATAAAAATAAAGTTGCAAAAGCTGCATACCTAAGAATTTGATTTTAATGATTTTGTTTGAGAATTAAATTTATATTTAGAAAATGAAGAATCGAAACAAGAGTTTATATTAATAAGCTTTTCGAATCACGATTCAGCAATATACTTTAGAAAAATAATAAAACATTCAGTTTTAAATTCATAGCAATTGTTGACACATTCTCAAATAAATTGTTTTTTTCACATGTGCGTATTTTTTCATTTGTAAATTACATTTATATCGGAAGATTCTTTAAAGAGTTCTTAAATTAATAATTTTTAAACTGCTCAATATACAAATTACGGAAATTATCTTTTTGTCAACAATTGTTCGCAGTGAATATTAAAGATTCGCAGTTTGTTTTATAAAAAGATGTATAAGCTGTTTAAAAGGATATCAAAATAAGTATGTAGAGAAAGTTTGTTGAACTTCTCTTATTTCAATTTTTTTTAAATATAAACCACTAATTAATTTAAATGATGTTGGAAGGGAAGAGGAGAAGCAGTGTGCATCATGTTCGTATCTAATCAAATTCATCCATTACTTTGATGATTTATCACTTAGATAAAAAAAAATTTTTGAATCATTACAAATTTTATGCTGATATGAAATATTTTTTCAAGAACCCAATTTTAGCCTCTATTTTTTATCTAAATATTCAAGTCCACATTCAAAAGGGTTTTTATAAATTCACATGGCCACAGGATTAACACTTTTTAAGATGAAAATAATTTAAAAGCTTATTTTGATTTATGTTGACGCCCTTAATTATTTTCAAATAGGTTTAAAATTGTTCAAGAAAATTCTGCACTTTTCTGACAAAACTTTTAAACATTACAATTAAAATTCGAAATAACGGTTAATATCACATTTCTTTCCGCAAGAACGCAAGTAATTTTGACTTCTGTGAATTTTTTTTTATTTAAGTTTTCTGTTTATTTACTGTTCCCAATTTTGTAAAATAATAGACTTTTATCGAATGTTTATAGAAGTAATGACTACATAGAATTTAAAATATTTCTCAAGCAGAAACCAAATCGTTTTTCAGTCTTCAGCCAAATTTTTAAATGAAATAAAATCTTTGTTTTTTTTTTAATTTTCTTTAGTAATGGAGAAATTCCTGTCTTTCAGAATTATTAAACACTGTAGATTTTTTTTAGATCATTCGTTATGAATCATTTAGATCATCCAGGGGCGGTCCTAGAGCTGGCTCTTGGGGGGGGGGGTGATTTTCCAATTTTCAAAAATCAGCCAATATGAAGGAACGTTAATATCTGGTGAATTTGAGTCATTTGAGTGAATGAAAGGAGGGGAAGGGGTTGCGGGGGGGATGGTCAGTTGCAAATGAGTCTACAATATAAGCTGCACACTGCTCCTCCTTCCCCCATGAATTTCACTGAACAACAGGTATTTAAAAAAGTATGAAACAAGAGATGAATAATGAAAATTTTATCAAAGTTTCTCTATATATCTACTCATTTCAATATCCTTCTACACAACTTACACATCCTTTTATAAATTAACCAGCGAATCTATAATATCCACTGCGAAAAAATGTTGATTTTTTTTTACTTGTAGGTATATCTGGTATTTTAAAATTGTAATAAATGTAATAAATGTAATTTTTTTCAATGAAAATAATACATACGTTGTTGAGAGATGAAAATGTAGAAAAAAATGTTCAAGCTATCTTGATTTTTTTCCTGAGCTTCCAAATATTAGAGCTCTGATATTTTAAAATTTATCGGAAGTATTTTACTTTTCACCGATAAGGCCGATAAACTAATCAACAAACATAACTTACGGGCATTAAATTCTTTATTGGGGTATTTTACTGAATCGTGACTTGGAAATTCAGTTTTATTAATTTTTAGAAAAAAAAACGATTATTAACATCAGTTTCTAAATATTATGCTTCTGGAACCTAATTCAAAATTTTCAATTTTAAGTGTACTACAACAAATAAATTATAAAAAAAAGTGATTAATCTTTTATATTGTTCATGTACCTTCACAAAATTCCTATTTTTTCACTGAATCAAAGCAATCGAAAGATTCCTTTTAATTCAACCACGGTAAATGAAAAGTTCATATACCAGTATTTCGATAGCAACTTACTACCTTATCAGTGAACGTTTTCGATTGATTCCGTTCACTGAAGAAGGTAGTAAGTTGCTATCGAAATACTGGTATATGAACTTTTCATTTACCGTGGTTGAATTAAAAGGAATCTTTCGATTGCTTCGATTCAGTTGAATCATTCAACCAAGTAGGCTCATACCACAACAGAGTATTTTTTTCAAATAACTATATAATGATTTGAATTGTAAAAAAAGAGCTATAAAATGAACGGTTAATTCTTAATGTTAATATCTACTTTACTTTAGTGAAGAGTCTCAATCATTTGCAATTGAAATAGCCAAGCTTTTATATTTAGAATATCAAACCTTAAGCTAAATTTCAACTAAAAATTTCAATATTATTGTGCAGATTAGCTGAAAGCAGTATCGGTGACATTATTGTTGTAGATCTTGAAATCCAGGAGTGTTGGTTAAAAATCACTAAAAGATCTTTCGACTGTTTAGATTAGATAGATTGCCTTGTGGAATTATAAGGGAATAGTTTTAATTCACAAGGGAAAAATTAAAACCGAGGCAAACTGATTTTGGAAGATCTTTGCGACTCAAACTCGACTTTTTGTCAGATTTTTTTTTCTCCTTTCTTATTTTCTGGCATTTAGTAATTTCAAAACTTAGCAGTTTAGAGTGAAATCGATCAATCAGAAACGAAAATGAACAACAAAAAATATGTAAAATCTTTTCATAATCCTTTATCCATTCAACGCTACAGATTAGAGCAGCGGTCGGGGAACCGGGGTAAATTACCCCAAATGGGGTAAAAGTGAAATTCTTGGGGGTAACAGAAAAAAAATTGTGAGTGAAAAGTGTATATTTTCATTTTGCAATTTTATGAACTTGTTGGTGCATAATATGAAGATGCTGAAAAAATTTCGATTTCGTTTTTTTGCTCTTCGTCATGGCGTAATATCAACTTGAATAAAAATGTTTTGGGGTAATGATTCAAAAAGTTCCCCGACCCCTGGATTAGAGGGATTCAGAGGGAAGAATGCTAAAAATTGACAATATCCCGGAAAAAAAACAATACAGATTTCGTCTAGATAATCTTCGTATTTTTCAAAATGGGGAAAGATACTCACTTCTATAATTTTTCTCATGGTAAATTACTCACAGTCTTTAAGAAAATTTATTATTAAGTTAAAAACTTTTTTTAAACCTTTTTGATATTTTACACTTTTGCTAAGAATTGTACAATTTTTTTTTCAATTATCCTTGTATTTTAAAAATTTATACCGGAAACAAAAGCTGATAAAAAAAATACAAATTTGCATTTAGCGCTCCTAAATAAGTCGAAATCAGTTTTCAAATTCTTTGTACCTCGGAAAATGTGGATTTTGTTTCTTTGTGTTATAGTTTTGAATGCAGATTTTGGGTTCTGGAGATGAATTCCTAAATATTGAAACAATTTTTATAAATACTGTTTTGTTGGCTATAAAATCTCACAGGGAACGCGTTTTTTTTCGATTTATCGTTGCTGAAATCTCAAGAGAAACTTTTTTTATTTAAACTCTTACTCTGAATTATTTATATTCGATTTCTGTTTGGCAGTACTTGTAGTTTTTTCATGGTCATCCATAATATGAATGTTTGATGTGATACATTTTAAACAGAATTAAATAAAATCAGATTTGAAATTTAAATTTATGTTTTTGAATTTCATAATAAAGGTTATTAATTTTAAGTTAACAATTCATATTTGAATGATGAAAAATTTAGGGTGATGAAAACTCGCGAAAGAGAATCTTTACTCAGCATAAGACATCTGATATGACTTTGTAAAGTTTAAAAATTCTCAATAAACCAGCTGTAAACAAAAGAAAAAAATAGAATTTGAAATTCAAGTTTATATTTAAATTTCAGATATGTATTAGCTTTATATTTTTAAAGTAGAGTTTTATTATAATGATTCTTCCTGATTCTGAATTGATAATTTTCCTTCGGTTTAAGAAATATTTCGAAACACAAAAAACCTAATGGGGAGCTTTTCGTTGCTCAAAACTTCATTAAAAATAAATTCAATCCAGCATCAACACTTGTTATTTATTACGATTGAATTGAAATATTGGTGACTAATAGACAAAAAAAAAGATTAGAAAGTTAGAAAATTAAAGTCATACGTTTCTTAAACGCCTACTGGAAAACTGAGCACTCCGATGGATAACTTGACTAAAATTTAAATATCTTACAATAAAGGCAAATTAACACTTCAAGGTCAAAGGGTTTTTACTTCTTAGAACGACCAAGATTTGGTAATCCATTAAACATGGTAGAAATTTCTAAATATAAAGAACATTGAAAATCACATGATTCCGTACGTTTATAGTTTAATGATTTTTTTATGGTTTCTTCCTAATTCTAACCAAATAAAAAAAACTGCATATTGATGGCAATAAATGTATGATGACAGCAGAACAAATATTTCAAGTATTTCAGTGTTATAACCATATTCACCCCCCAAATGATATTTTCAAATTTGTCATTTCATTAAGATTCAAATCAAAATCATGAATTCAAAAACTTTGAATTTGAAGCAAATATAAAATTTATGACGATTTGCTCGTGTTAATTTAGGCATATGAGAGAAATTAGTGACAATTTAAAAAAAGTTGTCCCTACATTTCATTAATAGCAAATTCAAAATCAAAACTCAACAACACACCCTGGTTGAGTTACTTATCGACAAAACTTATTTGGTATAATTCAGTCCAGGGAATCGCAAGTTACAGCTGCATAAGTATGATGGACCGACTTTTTTCAATATTGAGCCTTTTGAGTGATAAATTAACTGTTTTGTTGAATAAACGCCCCCACGGAGTGGAAAATTTTGAAAATTTAAAAGCACATCTTCTAAGAAAAGTTCCAACTTTTTATAGAAATTCGAGCTTTTGCGGGTATTTTATAACGGTTTTTTGCCGCTTGGGGGGGGTGATCACCCCGATCACCCCCCCCCATAGGACCGCGCCTGAGATCATCATTATGAAAGTAGTATTCCTTAATTGAGTAAAGTTTTTTCATGGTAACTTTTAAGTACATCAGTTATCAATGATTAATTTCACTCAAAACTGATTCTTTTCAAAACTCCATATAAACTCCGTATCACCAAAACAAGAGGTGATAAACAAAATCTAGTGTAGATCGAATTCAGCGCATCAAAATCTACTAAAGCAATCATTAAAACAAAGACACCAAAATGCTATCTGTTGCATTATTTTGATAAGACGTTTTTATAAGGAAAAACAACATTATGAAAATTCTTGTCATATAGTAAGTTAGAAATGTATGGATATTGAAAATGAAAAGTAGAAGCATTTTCATCACATGTCATCATTTCATTCTTCATGGATAAAAAAAATAAACAAATTAATAAATAAATAAAAGGGATCAGTTTCGTGTTTGATCATTCAAGAACTCTTCCATTTTCCAAACTATACTTTGTCAGTGATGATGAATTGTTGTTGTATTTTAAATACATAAAGTTATAACTGCGAACACAATCTAAAATTAACTTTTCTTGCCTTTTATAATGATTACTGGTAGAATTTGAATATTAATTAAGGATTTTATCTTTGATAACTTAAAACTTGATAACTTGATAGAATTATTCATTTTCATTTTTAAATGAATCATCTGCTAATTTCGAATAAATTCTCTGAAGTTCAAAATTGATATATTTTCCTCATCGATAATTCACAAATCAAATTGTGATTGAATAATATTTCAAATGGATGACATAACAGAGGAATTTTTCAACCAAAACTACAATTGAAATTGAAGAAAAGAAATGTAAATTAATATGGTTGATAATTTACATTATTATCAATGATTCTGACCTGATCTGATTTTTGTGTAAGAATTCGAGTTTAATTACTTATAAAATTTGGTGTTATATTTGATCTATTCTTCTTCTATGCACGGATTGTTATGTCCGAAGCTTCAAATTCTGGCTTCATTCCAATTTTTAATTCGCATTCCGTTTCTGATGTTTTGAATATACTTGCTTGATTTTTTTTGGTTCAGAATAAGAATCAACATTTCGAATGATTTGTTAATGACTAACCGGAAATAAAATTGATTTAAAATTTTGATTTTGATTTATTTTGATTCGTATCATTATTTTTTTTTCCGAGTTTGTGTGATAATTATGGGTTTGAATATGGTTTTAGAAATCAATTTGCCTATTTATTGTCCTTTTTTTGGTATTGTTATAATTTCAAACAAATTTTTAATTCGAAACCCCTCACCCATGGACAAGTTCATCGCACGGGTCTGGTATGCAGCAAATATAGTCTCATTTAAAACTGCTCACAACCCCCCCATTCCATGCACTCGCACTCTCCAAATGAACGTTTTTTTTTTTCGCAATATATTTACGTTATTGACTGATTTTTGAAAATTTGGAAAATCACCCCCCCCCCCCCCCCCCCCCCCCCCAAGAGCCAGCTCTAGGACGGCCCATGCTACAGCTAGGAGGTTCTACAGTGGTATTGGGCCAACGGGTGGATTTTGTCGAAAAGGACATCAACCCACCCAACTGCCCTCAATTCCGCTCTATCGAAAAATTTTGGGCAATTGTCAAGCAGAAGATGAAGAAGAATGGTAGGACGACTCGGGATGCAACAGAGATGAAGAGATTGTGGAACAAAATGGCCGCTGAGGTCAGCAAATAGGGTGTTCAAACTATAATGAGTGATACTCAACGAAAAGTTCGAAAATTCATCAAAACAACATCGGAATAATTTTTTTATTATTTTTCCTTTAAAGTGCAATAAAAACCCTACATTTCAAGTACAAAACATTTTTATTTCGTTTACATAGCTCCGAGATAGACCCGTTTTAATGCGTCCAGATTTGTAGTGATCCATGCTTTAGTAACCCTCTCGGTTATCAGCACCACCCAATTAATCCGGGGTGTTGCTGCAGCTGGACCTGTCCATCTCTGCTCAGCCCGGTTGCGGATCCTGAGACTCCTTCCGGCCGTCAGAAGTGAGCTCACGCTAACCGCAGCGTGGCTCGTGACGGTATCGAGAGTAACCCTCTCGGTCCACGAACCTTCACAGACTCGACCTCTGACGGAACCTCCTGGCTGGCCTGGGACATCTCGCTGGCTGGTCTCTGCGCCAAAGGATCGGCTGCTCTCCGGTGGTCCTCTGGCTCGTATCTGGGCTAGTATGTCCCTCTGCTCTGGCTGCTGCAGAACTTGCTAACCGCAAATCAAATATACTTGAGAGCTCAATTTTCCAGACGTATCTGGCCCCATAACCAAGTTTGCCGAAATCACAGGAAAATCTATAATTTCACAGAATTTTGAATCAACTTTCATCACAGAATCTGTGTCACAGAACAAAGAATTTTAGAAATCTTCACAGATTTCACAGAATTTTAAAACTTTGGACGTTTTTTTTTCAAAATTTATTTTTTTTATTCCCATATAAATTTTGGATAATTATCTTTGAATTGCAAAATTGAACTTGGCATGAATTTTGAATGAAATTAATGGAAAAAGCATCACAGAAAATCGTCACAGAATTTCTAGGTAAAATAACTTGTTGAAAACTAAGTAACAACGCAGATTTCAGTGGTGGCCTAGAGTTAATCTTCTTTCGTTTTGTTCGGCAAGTCCTTAAATAACGATAGCTATAGCTATTTATAAAACATAACTGAAGTGATATCCTCTGTAACGGGTACACTATCTATTAGTAAAACCAACAACAGAAATTCCTTTATAACTTTTAAATTAATTACTTAAAGCCAATTAGACACTAAATAAAATGAAACAACAACAATAAAATTAATTATTTATAAAGTACCTCCACTTAGTACATAAAATTAAAATAAAGATTTCAAAGAGCAAAATCAACGAAGAAAGTTGAGCGAATGAATCCTCCTGCCAGGTACCACCCTAATTGATCATTAACTGAATCATCATTAACATCAAAAGCGCGCCTGTAGATGTATTCGATCACCCGACACATTTTTGGAGTAGAAAGTATGGTTTAGAGAGTCATCTTCCAGATGATCACCGACTGCAAGCTTGTTGTGCACCAGGTGAATGACCTCTTTTGGGATGCCTTTGTGCACCTAGGTTTGGAAGAGAAAAGGTTTGGTCTTTGGATTCGGGTTTGGAAGGGGAAGACAAGGCGGCAGTGTAAAATCGCAGAAAAGAGAGTTGTTGGTTTAACTTCTCGATAAGGTCTTCTTATCGGGTAGTTCCGGTACGAAGTTGAACTAGATTCAAGAAGGCTGATTGCAAATGCGACTTCCTGAATCACTTAATCTTGAAATTCAGTTGGGTGAAGACCGTTTAATTCGCGTGGTAATTTTTAATAGTCAAACCTGTGATCCGTGAACCAGTGTTCCGGTTACTAATTAGACCCTTTTTGTGTTTTCCGCGTAGCTTACACTTAGGTTAAATAGCAGGAAAGTGTAGTGCCAAAAAAGCGAATAAAAAGTGCTTACTCAGCCAGGTAAGGTGCGAGAACGCTGGTACAACGACGGACGATATATAAAACGCCGCTTGTTTTTGCGACAGGTTTGAGAAGCCCACTACAGCTTTCTCAAGCAGCCTTTCATCGACCGTTGAACCCGCCGTGACGATCCGGAAACCTCCCGAGACGACCCAGAACCCACCAAGGCAACCAGGAAACCGTCTGTCGAAACAACACCCCGGAACGAGCACGCAGCAGTGCCAAGGGTTTAGGTCAGCAGAATTTTCCTCTTTTAGGAAACGAAAATGCCTCACCGAAATCCGTCTACATACTAGCATTTGCAAACACCCTCGCAAAAGACTTCGATTCGACGAAATCTTCGACCAGCTGTGGCAGCTGGGAGATCTCGGCCAAAAAGTTTCGCTGAACGCATGGGATCACATTAGATCCAACCAAGCGTTCAGCCATTATCACCTGCATAGCTGTTCATCATCTTTGCCGATAGCCCGTCACCGGCGCATCTGCCGGGAGAGCACATCGGCGGTTCACCGCAGTTAGTAGCAGAACCAGGGAAACTTTTTTTTTTCTTTTTCTAGGATTTTAACTCTCTCGAGTTATTCATCCTCAAAACCAGGGAAACATCAAAAACCCCGTTAGTATAAGGGAATAACGTGAGTACTCACCTATGGCCAACTTTGTTTATTAGCGATTGATCGCTCAATGTACATGTACAATTTTTATGAACGGCATGCAACTATAGCCGCTTGAGTTGCAATTTGCAAATTTCGTCCTACGACAATTCTTGGACATGCAATCGATGTGATTTGGACTGACGAGCCGGAAAAGTAGCTAATTTTCACCCCCGCAAAGAAAAATCAAACCATTTGCATGAAGAAATTTTCATCATCGAGCGCACCGTAAAGCGAACGAAGAACCAAGCGTCTCCACCAGCACTAACAGCAGAAAATCGAAACAGACACACAACATTGTAAAACGAACACACGACAGTAGAGTCCGAAATAAAAAGGATCCAATGAATGTACCTAACTAAATCGTCTCAGGTATTTTGGACCGGAAACACTAGAGGGATGATGACATAATTGGGGCATTGGGAAGGGGATCACAGGTTATTCGTTGTTGCGTTTGCTTTATTTACAGCGGTGATTGGCTGCGAATCCAATCACGGTCTCTTCTCATTCCTGATCAAGTTAAGAGGGTGGGAATTCGTCCGTTAGTTTTCAGACTTCTCTAGTTCAACTTTTAAGCGGACAACGAATAATCCCCCTTTCCGTGACTTTGCGGGCTGTTCTCGTCTTCGGGGCGGATTCGATTTCGAAGCCGAAGTACGGATCCCTTTTCAGAGACCCTTCTGCTTCTTTCCCAAAATAGGGAACCAAAAAGGAACTCACGTCCGAGTCTCATTCAGCTGGGCAAACCAAGACTAGGTGGGTGGTCTTCCGTAAGGAAGTGGCGCTTAAGCCACCCGCTAACGAAACGGAAGTGTGTCGGGGCTCTCGTTATATTTGGCGCCCAACGTGGGGCACGAACCCACGACCCTGAGATTAAGAGTCTCATGCTCTACCGACTGAGCTCTCGTTATACCTCACTTATTAATGTCCTCAATTATGTGTCGTTAATCTGAGTTAACCACAATGTTTGGCAACACCAAGAACCTAGATAATTTGATTGACTTCACAGTGTGATGATGTGAACATTTTTACTTTATACATCAGCAGTCATCAACAATCATCATTGCTATTGTTCAATTGCGAATTGACCAAAGCATGTGGGGAACCAACACAAACAATGTTTTAGTTCTGCTGCAATCGGCAGCAGTCTGCAAGCGGCAGATCGGAATGATCCGATCCGAATTTCTACAGGATCCGAAACAGAACGGTGAGTTTAAACAGTTCTTTATCCGAAAATTTCTCGTCATAAGTCGTCCTCGTCCATGCTCGTTTAAAGAGGCCCAAGAACTCAAATTTACTATGGTGGCTTCAGATCACCTGTTTCTAGAGTTTTTTTTTAGCTTATCTATGTATTTTAAACGAATTTGAGGTGTTTGGAGCGACATTAGCCGAAATTAGAGCATAGTCTGCCCGAAATTCAAACAAATACCTTCAACACTTTTCGAAATTCTATGACTTCCAAAAACTTAATGATCACAGATATTCATACCGCTTGTACATAAAATGTTTTAAGTCAAGTCAAATCAACGTAGTCATGAAAATTATAGGTTTCACCAGTTATTTTGAAAAAATCATCCTACTTAGAAAAAGGGGTAAGTTGCAAAAAACTATGTTTTAATGAAAAATGGAAAAAAAAATACTTTTAGTTCTTGATACATTTGTGATTTCATAACGCATAAAGCATCAATTGAAGTAATCTTTGGTTTTATTCGAATTAAATTTTACATTTTTTTCTGTCAAAAATGTTTTTTAAAGAAAAGGCATAAGGGTGCTGCATACATTTAGGGGTAAAAATACTACAATGAATTCTACTAGCTGATATCATAAAAAATTATGTTTGGATGGATGAAATTTTGAAATTAACAAACGAGTGATGCAAAATAATCACATTCCAGCATAGGGAAACGAGATTTAAAAAGTGAATCTTTGATTTGCATTTTGATGCATTTTAGCTCCGACTGATTTCTGAATTATAAAAATATTTTTATTTAAAAAATGGTTTTAATTTTACACTTACAGAGTTGATATAGGATAATAAAAGCAATAGAAAGTTTGGTGAAAGGTGATATCATCAAGCCAATCTGGGTAATTTTTTTTAAAGCTATCGAAAAATATAAATATTTGTACCGTAATCCGGGGTAAGATTGATCACTTTTTTCAATATACTTCGATTATTTTTTCTGTTAAAGAGAATGTGTCATCTTATATATAAAAATGGAGGCGTTTTCTTTGTAACACCATCACGTATAAACGGAAGGTCGGAATTAAGTGGAATTAAGTATCCGAGGGTTTTTTGGGCCAGAGTTGGTATGTATAATAGCTTTGAGAACCTTACTTTTAATGGAAGGGGAGCTGCCATACAAAAACAACTAGAAATGGGAAACAACTCGAATAACTTGAAGACGGTTTTCATGAAAACTGATTCAGGAAGACGAAGAATTTAAAGAAACGAAAACATTTTCTAACGATTGACTAAGTAACAAGTAAAACGAAGTTTACCGGGTCAGCTAGTGTTTTATATTTTTAAAACCAGTACTGGACTCGTATGAACGTAAAACATGGCTGCAGAAATTTTTTAGACTACTTTCAATTTAATTTAAAATTCGTTTTCGTCTCTGTTCAGAATTTGTTGCTTTGGGGTGACATTAATCAGTCTCTATTCTGATGGTTTTAACGAGTTTTATTGAACAAAAAGAATACAAAACACCTTCACAATATTTACATATGCTAGTTTATCAATTTAACCTTGATTTTTAACGTTTAATTTTTAAAATATTTATAATCGAAAAACGAGCTATGATGCTGCCTACATTTAGGGGCGAAAATTATAATAATTGCTAAGGCGACATCCATAAATTACGTAACGCAAAAATGCACTTTTTTGACCCCCTCCCCCCCGTATGTCACAAATTGTAACGCTTCGACGTACCCCCTATGAAAATTACGTAACGCTGGGGTAAATGTACCTAAATGTAGGGTTTTTTTCTCAACGGTTATTTCACGGATATCTAAAACACCTTTCAATAAGTCTATTTCAGAATCTTTAAAGACAAAAGATTACAAACCAGTTTCAATCATGTTGAAGCTTACAAATTTTAAACTGATTTTGGTTTGCATATCATGCTGCCAAAATTGCATGACATAAAATCGTTACGTAACGACGAGCATACCTCCCCTCCCCTCCCCTATGTCACAATTCGTAACGTTCGAGCTATCCCCCTCCCCCCCTAGGAGCGTTACGTAATTTATGGATGCTCCCTAAATAGCTTGAGCTTCAAAATACAAATTAAATTTTACCTTTACACACTCCCACTATTTCCATTTTCATTTTTTCTTCAAAGTTAACGATTTTATTAGGTTCCTATCCACTTGTGCAATACGGGCTTACTCTTGGAAAATGTCCTTATTTTTTAAATATTAAAAATTTATCATTGAATGACTATGAAAATTGCACTATAACTGTTCATGTACAAAGAATAAAATTTGTTCTTCCAAATTAATCAAACCGTTTGCTTGTAAATGCTTTTTGGTATCATCAGGAGAGCTGTTTGTTTGCGAATCTTGGAAAAAAAGATATTTTAAGATTTTCAAATTAGATTTTTACTTACAGAAATAATGTCAAATACAAACCAAATTTTGCCCATTTGATACTCAATTAATAGGCGTTATAACGCAGAAAACAGTTTTCAAAAATTCAAACTATAGACTGAGTTATTGATGATAATGTGGAAAAGTTTATTGTTGGTCAAATTTACCCCGGTGATCAAAGTTACCTCGTTTTACGGTACATCTATTGCTCTTTTTTTTATTTTCTATGAGAATAAATATAAAAAAATCCCATTTTGTGATACTAAAATAAAACATTAATAAGTATTGTGTTATACAAACGTTGCATCTAACCCTGCTATTGATGCCCTGTTTGACTTCTCTACTTCAATGAATTTTTTATATTATTCTCGAGATATTTTTTTTGAAACAATAATGATGTGCTTTTACCTTCCGTTGAAATCGTAAGCATTCAAATTTCATACTTAAAGTCATCTCGCTTAAACAATCGGTGCAACAATTGATTCTAATAATTGAAAATTTGGCCTTTAAATATAGCAAATCAATAGGCAATTGTCGATGATGCACGTTATAGTAAAACGGTTACCGAAATCGTACAAAGTTCAATCGTGTTTTGATAAAAATAATTTCCGTCGCGACTGGTACGCACTTATCTCCATGTGCTTGGACGGAGGAACCAGAAAAAAACAAAAACCGGAGATACTCGAATCTTCACTCAGTCTAACACGGTGCGGTAGTCGTATCGAAACAGGCAAGTAGGTACCTAGTAGGTAGATATTTTTGATGGTTGTACGATAATGTGTGGGAAGAGCAAATATCAGTAACTTTTTTATCGGACCCAATCACAACACAATTGATTAAATGGGGTGGCTCGATATAATTGACACATGGGTGAATACAATCTCGGTGAGTAGTTCACTTATGTTCGTGGTCACGGTGTAAATGATTTATTTAGCTTCTGGTGTTGCCTAGAGTAAACATTTATAGTAAGGTGCGTAAATTCCTCATAAAAATGTTGAACATAATATTCAGCCCTCAGATTCATTCAGTTAAAACCACAAAAATGCCGCAATAGTATGAACACTGGGGTTTGTTTTGCTAGTCACGTGTCCAGTAGGGTGTCCCAAAATTGCATAACTTCTGGGAATCTGGGGGCTCAACCTTCAAATGGTAGATTAGGATGTGCAGAACAAACTTTTGTATGGGGCCGACTAAAAAAAATCATGTTTAGAGGTTCCGCAAGCGCGATCTTTAAAAAAAGTTCACTTTCAAAAGATTTGATTTTAAATAAATTCTGGGTCCATCAATGTTCATAAAACTTATATATTTTATATTTTTTTAATTTTGTTTGAGTTAAAAACTACACGTAAAAATACAAAATGAACCAAATTTGTATCAAAATGTAAAACTAGCAAGCTATTTTCAAGAAAAAAAAAATTTTTGGTCCCAAAATTTTGAATTCAACTGACCAAAATGTGTACCAAGCGTAGAATATTTTTGATACCAATACCATCAAAAGATGCGGATTTTTGTGCACTTAAACTTTGCTGAACAAAATATGTGGTTTGTATCAACGTGTGAACAGCTATTTACGATTAAATGCTTAACAAAAATCACAATTTAGGATATTTTTTATTTAATTTATCAAATATGTCTTAATAAATACCTACGTTAAAATCAAAATACTTGCAAAAAAAGACTTTGATGGTTTAAAGAAGTCATCAGAAGGCCATATGCCGAATTTGAGCAGAATCGGACAACAGGAAGGGGTTGCACTGAATCTCAAGTGTGAAAGGGATTCTGAGACATAGTGTTCTAAAGAAGCATAAAAAACTGGTTTTTCATCATACATTTTTGTCTTTACCAATCGATTGCTTGATTATGTAAGTTTTATTAAAATTTCAATTAAGACTAACATTTCACTTGAAGACTGCAACTCGATTGGACTTAAAACAAAAAAGTTATGGCTGTTCCAAGATTGTATTTTGGTTACAAATTGTCCTGTAAAACGCAATGAGTAAAAAGTACTCATTGTGTGTTAAACGACAGTTTGCCACAAAAATACAATCTTGGAACAGCCATAACTTTTTTGTTTTAAGTCCAATCGAGTTGCAGTCTTCAGGTAAATTGTTAGTCTTAACTGAAATTTTAATAAAATCAACATAACTAAGCAATCGATTGGTAAAGATATAAATATTTGATGAAAAACCAGTTTTTATGCTTCTTCAGAACACAATATCCCAGAATCGCTTTCACACTTGAGATTCAGTGCAATCCTTTTCCGTTGTCAGATTTAGCTGAAATTTGGCATATAGCCTTCTGATGATTCCTGTAAACCATCCAAGTTTTTTTGTAAGTGTTTTGATTTTAAAGTAGGTATTTATTAAGACGAACTTGATAAATTAAATAAAAAAATATCCTAAATTGTGATTTTTATTAAGGATAAAACCATGAATAGCTCTTCACACGATGATACAAACAACATGCTTTGTTGAGCAAAGTTTAATTCAACGAAAATCCGCATCATTTGATGGCATTGGTATCAAAAATATTCTACGCTTGGTACACATTTTGGTCAGTTGAATTCAAAATTTTTGGCCAAAAAATTTTTTTTTCTTGAAAATAGCTTGCTAGTTTTACACTTTGATACAAATTTGGTTCATTTTGTATTTTTACGTGTAGTTTTTAACTCAAACAAAATTAAAAAAATATAAAATACTAGCTGATCCCATACCAACTCCGTTTCGCCTTTAACTTGGAATATGTCATGAACAGTTTGCATGAAAGTCAATTGCCAAGCATTTTCCAGATGCACTTTTGAATTCATTGTTAAGTAATAATTGCAAAAATATTGGACGATCATTTTGTCTGTCGTCTACTACTAAATTTGAAATCAGGAATCAATTGACCGTTCCAAAAAACCCGTGTATAAATTTCGACTCAATCGTTGCATAACAACGAAATTATTGCCAAAAAGTTAAACCCCTTTCGGTGGCTTCTTATACAATATTTGATATCTGAAATCGATTGCCCTTCCCTCAAAACTCCCGTGTGCCAATTTTCAAAGCAATCCATTACATAATAACGTCAATATTGCTTAAAACAGTGAACAATTAATCTATATGGACGACCCCTTTCGTCGACCCCTGGCAAAATATTTGACATCTGAAATAGATTGCCTGTCCCTGAAAACTACCGTGTGCAAATTTTCATCCCAATCCGATGTAGAATATCAACGATATAGCAAAAATATTGAAAGGTTAATATGGACGACCCCCTTTGCCGGCCCTGTACACTAGAGTGCCTCAAATGACCCGACTTTTGAAAAAGTTATGCGCTGCAGGCTAAAATTGATCCTAGTCCTAGTACAAGATCTCATGCCAAATTTGGGCCAAATCGGACCACGGGAAGGGGTCGCTCAACGAGCCTAAAGTTTGTATGGGATTTTGAAACGTTTTGTTCGGGAGGAACATGAAAAAGCAGTTTTTTATCAATAACTTTGGTTCCTGTCGGCCGATTTCTTTCAAAAACGGGTTTTCTGAAAGCCTAAATTATGAAAAATATTTCATCCGAAGACTGCATTTCGATAAGAGTTAAGATAAAAAAGTTATTAGGCTTCAAAAATGGGCTAACTTTTTTTACGGTGGTATTCATCACTGTTAATTAGGCGTCGATATGTTCGGCCGCCCCGACTCATTAACAGTGATGAATACCATCCTTAAAAAAGTTAGCCCATTTTTGAAGCCTAATAACTTTTTTATCTCAACTCTTATCGGAATGTAGTCTTCGGATGAAATATTTTTCAAAATTTAGGCTTTAAGAAAACCCGTTTTTGAAAGAAATTGGCTGACGGGAACCAAAGTTATTGATGAAAAACTGGTTTTTCATGTTTCCCCCGAACAAAATGTCTCAAAATCCCATACAAACTTTAGGCTCGTTGAGCGACCCCTTCCCGTGGTCCGATTTGGCCCAAATTTGGCATGAGTTCTTGTACTAGGACTAGGATCAATTTTAGCCTGCAGCGCATAACATTTCACAGGTTTTGAATTTCCCATACAAATTTGGGGCAGTCTACTGTACACTGAATTTAATACCTGAAATCCATTGCTCGTCTCTCAAAACTCTCGTGTACCAATTTTCATCTGAATCCGATGTATAATAACGACATTATCGCATCAACAGTGAATAGTTAATATGGACGACCCCTTTGGCCGACCCCTTTGGCCGACCCCTGATTTTAGTTTGGATAAGTGAAATCAGTTGTTTGTCCCTTATAACTCCTACGTGTAAATTTTCATCCCAATCCGATGTATAAAAACTTCAATATCACTAAGATACTGAAAATTTAATATGGACGACCCCTTTCGCCGGCCCCTTACACTGAATTTGATACCTCAAATCGATTGCACGTCACTCAAAACTATCGTGTACCAATTTTCATCTGAAAACGATGTATAATAACGTCAATTTCGCTAAAAACAGCAAACAGTTAATATGGACGACCCCTTTGGGCGATCCTTTACACAAAATTTGACATCTGAAATCGATTTCTCGTCTTTCAAAACACTCGTGTGCAAATTTTCAACACGATCCGACAAAAAATAACGTCAATATCGCGAAAACAATATTTGTCTTGTATGGACGACCCCCTTCAGAAGGGGTCATCCGAAAATCTAAAAACATTTTTCATCCTTCCTGGTCCTAATGAGCATCCATGCCAAATTTCAGACCTCTAGCTCTTAAGACGGCTGAGTCTATAGAGGACAAACAAACAAACAAACAAACAAACAAACAAACAAACAAACAAACATACAGAAATTGCTTTTTATATATATAGATATAAATTTTATGAACATTTTTGGACCTAGAATTTATTTAAAATCAAATCTTTTGAAAGTGGACTTTTTTTAAAGATCGCGCTTGCGGAACCTCTAAAAATGATTTGTTTTAGTCGGCTGCATACAAAAGTTTGTTCTGCACATCCTAATCTACCATTTGAAGGTTGAGCCCCCAGATTCCCAGAAGTTATGCAATTTTGGGGCACCCTAGTGTCCAGGTTAAAATTTTTAGCTCAGATTCGCTGTGATCGATCTTCGACGCTAATATGTACAAACTGTTCAGGACGCACCAACCCAGCATTATTTCTCAAAAATAAGCTTACCTATGGCTTCAAATGATGTTTTTCTTCATTTTAATTGCGGCAATTTTGTTTGGGTGAAAATTTCATAAAAACGACTTAAGTTTTAAGAAACAGAGGGATTTATCGAATCAGCGTGAAACTTGTATTTTTTCATATTAAACATATATGATTTCACTTACTTCCCACAAATTTAACTAAAAACAATCATATCAAATTGAGGCAGAATGCCCGCAAGACCATGTGTTTTACGCTCACATTTTGAATGCTGTTAAGATTTCAAAAAAATCGAACATCAAAACGAAATGCATTCATTTTTATTTGCTAACTCATAAATTAAGATAAGAATTCATAATTTTTTATAACAAATTTCACCCTTGTTCAAGTTTAATAGGTGTACCAATATTGGATTCGAAAAAATCATGTGTCGCCATATTCGCGCGAAATCGATCAAGAATATCAAAAAGTGTACTCTGAAATGTTAAATTTTAGAACGTTAAATTTGGTTCTTAAATTAATATTAGCGCTGTAAACCGAGTAAGCATAAACTGGTGCGTTCTGTAGGGGGGAAGTCTCCCCGATCACCTTTTCTTATTTTCATCATATCTTTTTTGGGAAAATTTTACAGCTCACCGTCTGTTGCGTTTTCTGACAGTGTATAATTTCAGGTTTATATACTCTACAAAAATAGAAAGATACATGAACTCATTGATGAACTAGAAGCATTATTATTGAGACTAAAAAAATTGTGATATTTTTTAAAATACAGGAGACTTGATCCTTTACTAAAGGAGCCTTTATCCTTGATTCTGGGTGCCCTGACCCTATGCAAAAATCTAGTAAAATCCGAAGATAAAAGGTCCGTGGACTATTTTTTGCCATATACCGTCAACTGGGGCAACATGCAACAATTTTCAACTTCAATGGCTTCTAAAATCTCAATGCTTACAGATAATCATACCTCTTGTGCATCAAAAGTTTTAAGGTTGATGGGACACCAAACTGACGTAGTCAGAAAAATTATTGGTTTTACCAGTTATTTTTAAATTTACTAAAACATGCGATTTTCACCCTACTATGAAAAAGGGTTAAGTTGCAACAAACTCTGTAATTAATAAAAATCAAATGAAAACGTTTGAAAATTGATAGTTTTTGATACATAAGTGTTGTCATAACGCATAATGCACCAATTGCAGTTATTTTTGGTTTGGTTCGAATTAAATTTTCCATTTTTTTTGTCAAAATTTTTTTGAGAAAAAAGTGTTGATCTGTTGCATACATTTAGGGGCATTAAAATACTACAAAATATTCTTTTAGCTTAAATCATAAAAATAATTCTTAAAAATAAAAAAAAATATTTAAAAAAATTTGGTGATTGTCCGAAAAATATTTATACACCAACAGTGTTGGTATAGGATAATGAAAGCAATATAAAGTTTGTAGGTGATATCATTAAGCTAATCCGTCATACTAGGTAAAGTTTTTTACGGCATCGAAAAATGTAAAAATTTGTACATTTATTGCTCGATTTTTTTAATTTTTTATGACAATCAAAAACTTTAAAAAACTCTTTCACGATGTTAAACACTATGTCATCATCAATTTGTTATCTTTCAATGATAACTTTATCACAGTATATTTAAATAAAAATTGAATGAGTGTTGTGGTATACAAATGTTGCATCTAACCCTGCTTTTGCATGATGCCCCGTTTGACGGTATTTCTAATTTCACAGTTTGTAAGTATCAGACAAAGAGAATTCTAAAAGTTTGTCTACTACCCTGAATTCATAGCATACTTTAAGGCGCATTTTTCTTGTTTTTTGATAAATAGGAGGGAGTGGGGATACTTGATCCCCTTTTCATATTTTCACCATATCTTTTTGGAAAAATTAAGCAACTCGCACCCTTTTACATTTTCTGACAGTGTGTAACTTCAAGTTTCTATGCTCCTAAAATAAGAACGATACTTTAACCCGTAGATGAACTAGAAGCATTTTCGTGGGAGTAAAAAAAATGAGTTATTTTTTAAGTTAAGGGAGACTCTATTGAAAGAGATCTTTAATTCAGGAAGCTCTAATCCTTGAAAAAAAAAAAATCAAACAAAACCCCAAGATAGAATGTCAGTTGACTATTTTTGTCATGTTTGGTCTCATTTCACAATTTATAACTGACAGAAGAAGGCAATTCTATAACTTTTTCTTAACGGAAATTACATTGCATACTTAAAGGCGCTATTTTCTATAACTAAGAAAAAATTAATTATATTAGCCATTTTCTTCGGACAATTGTTGGATAATTATATTATATTAGTTATTGGATAAATATTAGTAATCAAGTAATCAGCAATGATCACGATCATTTCAGAAAAAGAATATACCGTTTTTAACTCCAGGGCAAGGTTGCCGAAAAAAATTCTGTGTTTTTGAGAAAAATAATTCTGACTTTCTGTGATTTTACCCAAAAATTCTGTGATGGATTTCTGTGATGCTATTTCCTTGAATATCTTAGAAAAATCATGAAAAATTGGGTCTTTTTCACATTTTAGTTGGGCAAAATCAATTACCATTACCAATCTTATCATACTTTTCTGATTCAAAGTAAGAAATCTAATTTTGATACTGTCCAAAAAATATAAAAATTTCGGAAATCCATTCGAAATTTAGAAATTCTGTGAAATCTGTGAAAATTTCAAAATTTTTTGTTCGGTGACACAGATTCTGTGATGAAAATATTCTCAAAATTCTGTGAAATTAAAGATTTTTCTGTGATTTCGGCAACCTTGCTCCAGGGATCAATTGAATCAATTGAATAAACAAATAAACAAATAGCGAAGCGCAAAAAAAAAATGAGTTTACGATAGTTAGTAAAACCTTTTTTTGTCAGGAATTTACCACTAAAGCATGGAACATCAGAAATCTGGACGCACTGTTTATTATACCATAGCGCTCCTAGTTGCCGGATCTGGAATTTTCTGACAGTAAATAATGTCAGAAATGTTCGGAAATGTTTCCTCTATCAGTGCTGAAAATTTCATTACGATTCGTTTTGTTCCAAAAAAGTTACACCTGATAGAAGCCGCGAGACGGAAATTAATTTTGGACACCCACGTTCAAAAACCCGATGTGGTCTGGTTCAAAAATCGCGAAATCTAATTTGAGGAGGCTTCCTGACCAAAAATTTTACAAAGCCACTGGTCGGAGTGATGTCCCCATCAAGTTCAAATTCGTTTTTGCCAATAACTTTGCAGAAAAGTGTTTGATCTGGCAAGATATTTGGAGCTGCGGCCGAAAAACCCCGGTTTTTTGTGAAAAACAAGACCATGGACTCCGAAATGTACAAGGAGGAGTGCCTGAAAAATGTTTTTTCCTTTTGTTAGATCTCACAAAGAACCAGTAAAGTTTTTGCTAGATTTAGCTAGCTGCCACTGCAGCGAAGAGGTACTACAGTGGTATCGGGCCAAACGGTGGATTTTGTCGATTTTGTGTGGACGTCAACCCACCCAACTGCCCTCAATTCCGCCCTATCGAAAAATTTTGGGCAATTGTCAAGCAGAAGATGAAGAAGAATGGTAGGACGACTCGGGATGCAACAGAGATGAAGAGATTGTGGAACAAAATGGCCGCTGAGGTCAGTGAATTGGGTGTCCAATAGACCGCTGCAAGGTTTGTATGGAAATTTCAAATTCTTAAATTTTTACACCTCCCATAACTTTTTTTGGTTGTTTTTGCTGCCAGAAATAGCAATAAAATTTTTTTAAGCGATCCATTCAGTCCTGAATAAGCGCAACGAGTTTTAATTTTGTATGGAAATTTGTATGGGAAAACAAAATTTTTCAATCAAAAATCGCCGGAGATGTACTGAGAGTTCCAAAAAATTCAACTTTGGATGAAAAATATTCCTTGATTCTTGCAGTACAATTCATGTGAACAAAGAAAAAACCTAACTTATACCCCAGAAAAGTTATCCAATGTTATAAAAAAAATATTTTTCAAAATATTTTTTTTTAATTTTTTGCGTTTTTTTCTGCTTATTTGCAAGCTGTGTAACCGTAAGATGGAAATAAAAAATCTCAAAAAACTGCTTCGCATTGCCAGAAAATTTATTGATTTATACAATCTTTGCAAAAACATTTCATGCTATCATTAACAGCTCTAGCAAGAAAAATCCCCAATTTTTAAATACTTTTCAATGAATTCAGATTTTTTATTTTGAAATGGTTATAACTTTTTTTATGAAATTTTTAGCTGCTAGTTATGTTAGCAAAAAATGATGCTTAAGAATAGTCAAAACCAAAAATCAAAGACCGACTTCATTTCAAGCTTATTTGAATTATCTTGACGATTTAATGTGCAAAAATTTCTTCTCCCATACAAATTTCCATACAAAATTGAAACGCGTTGCGCTAACTCAGGAATCAACCAAATCATCTCAAATTTTACACTGATGCTTGGTGATCCAAAAGGCATCGAAAAAACATATGGGAGCAAAAAGTCATTTTTTGCAGCGGTCTAGTGTCCAAACTTAGATGAGTGGTTCTCGACGAAAAGTACGAAATTTCATCAAAACAACATCGGAATAATTTTTTTATTATTTTTCCTTAAAAGTGCAGTAAAAACCCTACAATTTGAGCACAAAACATTTTTGTTTCGTTTACATAGCTCCGAGATAGACCCTTTTTAATGCGTCCAGATTTTTAGTGATCCATGCTTTAGGTGACATTCTTCCCTATGTTAGTATAACCTATAACAGCCATTTTGTGATATAAATTGGATTTGTTTCAAATACCGTCAAACTGGGCATCATGCAACAGCGGGGTTAGATGTATCATTTGTATGCTACAGCACTTATTCAATTTTTATTTTAATATTATGTAATAAAGTTATTATTTAATGATGACATATAGAGATTGGCTTGATGATATCTTTGAGCTTGTTATCAACTACGGTCCCTCCTGGCCAATGGCATAATGATTGCACTTCATTATTGGTTCGAAATAATCAAAATTGCACAATGAACTAAATGAAAAGCGCTGGCACAATCTCACTGTATAATTTAAAAAAAATCACAACCTTCTATATGAACCATTAACGATGCCGGCCAAGTCCGTGTGGTCGATAAAGGCCATCGATGTACGCCATCCTTCCACAAATCTCACGCTGAATGTTGGGGATAAGGGTATTGTGGATTACACCTTGGTAAGAGATTGGCCACATCGAACCTCAACTTCTGAGCTTCTAAGAAAAAATATTATTGATTTCAAACTAAGTGCGAAAAATTTTTGAAAAAAGTTTATAATTTTATTCCCCCCCTACCCTAACTAATTTGACAGAAAGAACAAAGACTAATCAAAAACAAGATAAAAAACGTTTATTTCACAATAAAGTATAATATCAATGGATTAATTGTAAGGAAAAAATAATTAGAATATTTTTTACTTCTTGAACGTAGTTTTCCAAGAAGTTGTTTAACAAGTACATTTTCATAACAAACTAATTAATAAACTTCAATTTTTCAAATTCATCATAAACTTATTCTGATAGATGGCAGAAAAAAGTTTTCAATTAATTCGTTATTCATTTAAATTGTTAAAGGTGAAAGATTTAATAAATTCCACTTACATACATAAAATTCGATAACTGAAGTACAATAGGAAAAACGGCGCGATTTCTATTCAAGAACATAGCTAACTGATTCACTAGAGTTTTGTTTGTTAGTTTTATTTTCCCATTCAAACACTGTTGGAGTTAAAATATATTTCGGATAATTACCAATTTTTTTAAAGAAATGTTTTTATAATTCAGTTACCTGTCTGGGCTAACATGCAACCAAATGCCAATCAAAGTGAAACCGCATAAATCACGTTTCCATGTGTTGGAATATTATTGTTTTGCTATACCCGTTTGTCAACATTAAAATTTCATCCATCTAAACATTTATTTTCCGATTTCGGCTAGTGGAATTTTTCAAAGCAGTTTTTACCCCTAAATGTATGTAACACAATGCAACAGCTCTATTGTCAGAAAAAAAAAATTTAATTCGACAACACCAAAAATTACTGCAATAAGTTTTTATTTGGTTATGGCCTTTATGGCATCACTAGTTTATCAAAAATTACAAATTTTCGTAGGTTTTGATTAGAGCCTTCAATAAAAATTGATTTTTTGCAAGTTACCCTTTTATTCAGTAAAGTAAAAATAGCATGTTTTATTTTAATTGAAAATTATTGAAGAAACCAATGATTTTTCTGACTAAGTTAATTTGATGTCAAATCATCTTTAAAACTTTTGATCTTTAAGCTGAATGATTATCTTTGGATCTATATTTATCAGAAGCCATTGACGTTGGAAAGTGTTGCATGTTACCACAGTTTACGGTAATCACTGAGTTCTTCTAAAAGCACGCATGTAAAGGAAAAATGACCATGAACTCATTATGACAGAGATTCAGCTGGAGTGCCCAACCCCGCCTTCAGATCGGGTATAATAAATCGGCATTTAATCATAGCGAATCAATATTTTTACTTTCTTTATGCGATAAATGATTCAAAATATGTTAATCTACCAATCCATACTAATGAAACTGTTTGACAACCAGTTGTCAGAAGCTAAAACTAAGAAAAGCTTAAAAACATGAGACAACTGCAAATAAGCCTATATTTTGAAAAACTATCAATTTGGTCCTTGATCCATGTGTTTTTGGTCTAAAAACTCATTGGCAGTTAAGTCTAAGATTTATCAAGATTTTGGGTTCATTTTGTGAGAAAAATATCCTATGTTAGGTAGAAGAGATGAAACATAAACCCCGTATAAAGGCGGGGTTAGAAAACAACGTCAACAATTCGAAAAATATACACAGTATTCACTTTTTATAAAGGGTAAAATATCTCAGTTATATGTTGAACAATTTTAACAAAAATGTTATAAAAATATAGCTGTGAGTCTTTCATATTATGTTTCAAAAATTAAGGAAAAAATGATTGAAGTGTGTAAAAAACTGAAAAGGTAAAAGTACTGAAAGTCGAGTTCGTTTGCCCCTGTGGTTATACAATTTTCGGAAAAAAAAATGTCAAACATTTTTCCTCATCTATAAAATTTTTCGTAGAACACAAGTTGTTTGTAATCATAAAACTAAGTTTCAGTGAATTTTTCAGCGAGAATAAAAATTAGGGTATTAGAGGTTTAATTTCAGTTGGGTGATTAAAACATATAACCCGAAACATGATGTCGGGTTCTTGGTTAACCATTCCATTGTAGAAATTCTAGCGATCAGGTTTCATGATCCTTACCACAGTAAGTGATTTAAAACCTTCAGGTGTTACAAAAAAAAAGAACCCCTTCGAAAATTAAAAAGAAACGACAAAAGTTATAATTGTTTCCGTATACGCATCCGTTTTTTAAAAGCAAGTTGAGGCAGAGTTGAGTTGGACAGAAGTTTTACGACGAAACTCCAAAACTTCCCACCTTGGATTGGAACTTGGAATCAAAATTCACCGATATCGAACTCTATTAACGGCGTAGATTTATATCACAGCACAAATAAGGTATCGTTCAACAACAAATCAAACTGAGCCATAAGGCAAGATTGCCTCTGCAAACGATTTCACAGGGAATGTATTTATAACAAGTATATTTGTCCTTACAACTTTTTTTCGCGTCTTAAAAACGAGGACATGAAGCTCGTTTTCAAACATTGAACTGATAAAAGGACAAAAAAATAATGACCCTCTTTTGTCACGTGCTGCCACCATACAAGATTACAACGCAATTTCGATGTTCTACATGGGTTCGTGCAGGTAAGTGACAGGTTCACCGGAAATGAATGACAAATCAATGAGAAAATAGTCCAAAGCTATGGGTGTTCAGCGCTTGACAAAAAGTCAACTTCTTCACCGTAAGTGACCAATCAATCAAAAGCGAAGCAATACCCAAAATTTGTTTGACTTTCAATCCATATACAACTTCCAGAGATGTCTCGTTTCCAACATTCAAGTACGTGTTCTCTCTGTAGTTTGGTCAATGACTATACAAAGTCGAAAGTGAAGAAGAGAGTAGGTAGAAAATCGTACAATCAATTAGGTATCTACCCCGGTAAGGTCCGTTTATTTGTCTGCGAGATAAGAATTTCATTCAAATTAATACTACACGATGAAGTGCAAACATTTAGGGGATCAGGTGTTGCATGTTTCGAAATCAGGTGGGCAACAACCCGACCCTTTTCCAGGGAAAATTTGCATATCTATCAATAATTGTACCCCGGGTAGGCAGGATTGAGCAAATGATGGGCAAGTGTTATGTTACATAAGCTTCACACCAGCAGCCAACGCCTTCCTACTTAATTTTGCTGAAGGGTGGAGTGTGTTTGTTCAGATCGACACTCGTGTTTGGTGTTTACTTTTGCACCACAAAGTCGCACAAATAGAGGAGAACAACTATATTGCTAGCTCGCTCTGTATAGGAATCTTAACGAATTCATTCATAAATTTTCCTTCATCAATGGGTCACCCTCACTAGGTTTGATTGTTGGAATTTGGAAGGTATTTTACAAAGATGATCCTAAATTCATTGAACGAGATTTCCATTGCTGTTTCATTTTACAAAGGATATTGAAATTCTCGGGGTAATAATTTTTAAGATCGTGATTCTGGATTTAGTTTACTTATTCAGAAATCTGTTTCAACATTGTATCAGAAATATAAATTCCAAATCTGAATTTCGAAAAAACCGATTTCGAAGCAATAACAACTAAATTTTTTGACACAATTTAAAAAAAAAAATTCTAAACTCTTTAAACATTTTTGGAATTAATCGAAAAGGTCACAATTTTGACAACTTTGACAATTTCGACAATTTTGACAATTTCGACACTTTTGACAATTTTGACATTTTTTTTTAAATTTTGACAATTTTGCCAATTTAACAACTTTGACATTTTTACACTTTTGACAAATATGACAGTTTTGACAATTTTGACAATTTTGACGATTTTGACTATTTTTGACAATTTTGACAATTTGACAATTTTGACAATTTTGAAAATTTTGAAAATGTTGACAATTTTGACAATTTTGACAATTTTGACGATTTTGACAATTTTGTCAATTTTGACAATTTTGACAATTTTAACAATTTTGACTATTTTGATAATTTTGACAGGTTTGTCAACTTTGAGAATTTTTGGTAATTTTGACGATTTTGACGATTTTGACAATTTTGACAATTTTGACAATTTTTACAATTTTGTCAATTTTGACAATTTGAAAATTTTGTAAATTTTGACAACTTTGACAATTTTGACAATTTTAACAATTTTGGCAGTTTAATAAGTTTTAAATTTTTTATTTAAATTTATTGAAATTACACTTGCAAATGTACATTTTTATTTCTTGATATCATTAATGTTAACAATTTTAAAATTTGTTCTGTTTTAAAATTGTAGCAATTTTTACTATTTTTCTACATTCTTAGACATGTTTACAAATTTAATAATTTGCACAATTTTTGTTTCAAGATTTTATTCATTTCATTTCCAATAATTTAATGAAGGATTTAATGTTAAATGGCCATGAAAATCAACCTTCATTTTAAAGGTTGATTTTCAAAACCTGTTTTTTGTTACAGTAAATAGAGTAAATAGAAACTTGGGGGGGAGAGAATCATCTTGCGAGTAACAAGTTATCTGTCAACAGTTTCTTTTTCCTTTCAAGACTAAAGTGTTTCTTGATTTATTGCTTAGAAGGCAATTATAAATTCAATTTTAATTATGCTGCTTAAAAATCAAATAATTGTTTTTAATAATAAAAAAATCACCAACTTCATGAAAAAGTCTGCAAGTTTGGTATACAGTGAAGAATACTTTTAACATAATTTATGCAAAAAAAAGGAATTAGTTAAAACTGCTTCAGGTTGCTGATCTTCGCTCAGAATGAGTGTTTACTCCCATCCTAGTCACCAACGATTTTACCCCACAACATAGAAAGTTTATTTTCTTTACAAACGACGCTTTTCAGCATCGAACGACGCAAACCTAGTTGGTTTTTCTTTCCCTCTTTAGTGATCCGTTATTTTCTGAGTTACTATCGGTAACCATCAAACAACCATCATTCGTTTCTAATGAAAACATTGCGCGTAGACGGCGTCGAATTCTTCGACATCTACTCGACTCGCTGACGATCATGCTTCGCCGCGAACGCTTCATGAAGGAAAACATTCTGTACTGAGCTTTTGAGAGAACAACACGTGCTTTTATTCGCTCTGATAGTATCATTTAAATTTCAAGGCCACAAACTAAAGTTCTTTTGTTAGTGGAGTGGAAAAAAAAAACTTTTTTTGAGTGGAGTGAAAAAGAAAAACATTCTGATTTGAGGTTAAGTAGCCATGAGTAACGACCCCGGAGGGGGTTCCAGGGCATTTGGCTCGTTTTACGAGCTTTTGTCCGGGGACACAACGGAAAATGCTGGAAATCTCAAAAGAAAGATTGGAAATCGACGCAGCCCAACCGAATTCACCAAGTCCATGAAAATTGATTGCAGAAATGGACCACGTTTCTTGGTGCTTCACAGATTGGACAAGGAGAAAACTATGGAGACCGAGAATCCATTCTTCATTAAGAAGGCAATGGATGCTATTACGTCAAATGTACAAATTTCACGTACTCGAAACGGTGATCTTCTTTTGAAGACTGTGGATCGACAGCAAGCTTCCAAACTGGTAAAACAATCGACTTTTGGAGGGATCAACGTCAAAATAACGGAACACGAAACCTTGAACTTGACTTCTGGAACCATCTACTGCCCTGATCTAATCTCACTTTCTGACGCCGAGATTTTGGAAGAGCTTCGAAAGGAGAATATTACCAAGGTTAGCAGAATGCAACGCAAAGAAGGAAAAAAGAACAAGGATGGGAAAGATAAATTGATCGACACCGGAACATTTGTGCTAACTTTTGATTTGTGCCAACTGCCTGATTCAATCAATGTTGGTTTCTATAGCTGCAAAGTAAAGCTCTATGTGCCATCCCCAATGCGTTGCGCGAATTGCTTACGCTTTGGCCACACGAAGAACCACTGTAAAGGCAACCGTATTTGTGCGAATTGTGGAGGTTTATTCCATCTTGACGGAAAGTGTACTCAACCATCGAAGTGCCTGAACTGTGGTGGAGATCACCCAGCTATTTCCCGAACGTGTGCTAAGTTCGTGGATGAGCTTGAAATTCAACGTATTCGAGTGACCGATCGAGTATCTGTTAGAGAAGCCCGAAGAAAGAGGAGACAACAGGTTCCGGAAGTGCCGATTTTTACCCGAAGTTATGCCCAAGTAGTCCAAAATGCTACGCGCAACGAAAACTCATCGCCCCCGCAACCCAGCATAACCGAAAAAACAACACATCAACCAACAAAAACACCCAAGGTTATCCAACAACAAACAAACCCACCTAATTCTTTCCAACAAGAATCAACTGAAGCTGTTAAACTCAACCGTGACACGACGATGGATGAACAGCCAACATCGGAACAACACCTACAGAAAAAAACCGAGTTCACTAGTAGTGAACCTCTCACCCAACTGCACAAAGGTAATAACCACCCATTCTCACAGGAACTAGACATGTCAGGTAATTGTAGTAGTACACCATGGTACTCACCTAGTAACTCAGGACAGTCATCTGAACTTGAAAATTTATTCACTCTCTCACAAGCAATAAACAATTCAATCTCTTTAAATCAATCACAAGAATAGTAGTTTAAAAGTTTATGATCATTTTTTTTTTTAATTTTTTGATAATGGATTCAAACTTCACTATCTTACAATGGAACTGCAATGGATTCTTCAACAAGTTTGAAGAATTTAAAATTTTGATTCACGATTTTTCACCAGCTGCTATTAGCGTACAAGAAACACACTTTGATCATAACAGAACACCAACATTAAAAAATTACAATATATATTACAAAATAGACGAAGTGCATTTGCGAGCCTCAGGAGGTTCAGCAATATTTGTTAATAATAAGTACCACTCAATAGAAATAGATCTGGATACGGAGTTTCAGGCAGTAGCTGTTCGAATGTATTATCCAATGGAATTCACACTATGTAGTCTATATTTGCCACCCGGTTTAAATGTCACTCAGACTGATCTTGAAAAACTTATTCAGCAACTACCAATCCCTTTCCTTGTCACCGGTGACTTAAATGCCCATAGCTTAACTTGGGGATGCTCATCCTCGAATTCTAGAGGAAACACTATTGATCGTTTATTAAGTTCATCAAATATGAATTTATTAAATGATGGTTCCTATACACATTTTTGTCTAGCGAATAACAGTTTTTCGGCGATAGACCTCTCCTTCGGAAGCCCGAGTATCACACCTTTTTTTTTTTTTTTTTTTTTTTTTTTCTTAGCGGCCCGCCACACTCCCCCACACCAAGAAGCTCAAATGAGCCCCCTGGTAATGGACGCTAACTGTTCTCAGCATGTCTGACAGCAAAAGGAAAAACACAAACGCGAACAAAAATTTACTCATGCTGAGAACTTTAATAATATTGTTACTTAGTTCGAGGAGATGTTACGTTACAAAACTTAATTACAACATGAATCTCAGTGGAAATAATATTTCCTTTTAAGAGATCCATGTACATTTTTTGATATTAATTACTAAAATTTAATATGAAATACTACAAAAAATTTATTAAACTACATTTAATTATACTAAATTTGCAGCTAAGAAAAATACAAGACAAATAATAAATAACTTCTGAATAGTGGTTGGATGTTCAACGGCTTAAATTTTCTTTGAAATAATGTATAAGTTTGGTTTTGAAACAGTTTCTATTCGTTGAATTTTTTATATCTTCAGGAAGAACGTTGAATTTGGTTGGACCAATAAAAGAAATTCGGCGTTGACCACGAGAAGTTGAAGATGTGCTGCGTACTAAGTGATGAGAAAAGCGGGTGTTATGGATTCTAACTCCTGTTGTAAATCTCAGGCTTTGACTACTGTTTGAAGAGTGCAAATTATCAAATACATAAATTATTGTTTGTAAATCGCAAAGTTGATTTAGAGGTAATATATTGTGTGACCTGTTAGAATAGGTTAGAATAGATTAGATTGGTTGGATAGACCTTTGTTTAATTGGAAAGTTCATTCTGACCTATGTTCGAGCGATCACTTCCCTATTATAATTAATACTCCTATAGGAACATCTACCGTAGAAAGAAGACCTCGATGGGTTATAGAGTCCGCAAATTGGAATTTATTTCAAGATCTTGTGTCATATAACTTAGTAACTAATGAAAATACATCGTTGTCAAAGTTAGAATTACTAAATGGTGTGATAATTCAAGCAGCAAAGGAATCAATGAGAAAAACATCACCCGTTGTTAAGAAACCTAAGCCCCCTTAGTGGAATGATGACATTTTTAAAGCAATTAAAGAACGTAAAAAATTGTTCAAAATATTTAATTCAAATATGACCGATGAAAACAAACTAGCATTTCTTAAAGCCAAAGCCAGGGCTCGTAGGATTATAAGACAATCGAAAAAAGAATCTTGGGAAAAATGTGTGTCTAATATAAATCTCAATACATCCCCCAAACATGTTTGGCGACTAATTCAAAAAATTTCAGGAAATATAAAAAACTCTTCAGTGACTAGTCTCAAGCAAGGTTGCCGAAAAAAAATCTGTGTTTTTGAAAAAAATAATTCTGACTTTCTGTGATTTTACCCAAAAATTCTGTGATGGATTTCTGTGATGCTATATCCTTGAATTTCATAGAAAATTCATGATAAATTGGGTCTTTTTCACATTTTAGTTGGGCAAAATCATTCACCATTATCGATCTTATCATACTTTTCTAATTGAAAGTAAAAAATTTAAATTTGATGCTGTCCAAAAAAATATAATTTTGGAAATCCTTTTCAAATTTAAAAATTCTGTGAAATCTGTGAAAATTTCAAAATTCTGTGTTCTGTGACACAGATTCTGTGATGAAAATTTGCTCAAAATTCTGTGAAATTACAGATTTTTCTGTGATTTCGGCAACCTTGGTCTCAAGGTTAACGATCGTTTGATAACTGATAAAAGAGAAATTGCTGATGAATTAGGAAAAACTTTTGCTTTCATCTCAAGTTCTGAAAATTACACAAGTGAATTCTTGACATTTAAAAGAAATGCAGAACATGAAATATTTTCTTTTAATGACACAAATCTATCTCAACTGAATCAACCTTTCTCGGTGTACGAATTGGAATCTGTTTTGTCAAGTTTCAAAGGATCTTCGCCCGGTCCTGATGATATAAACTACGATATGCTCAAAAGATTACCACCAGAAGCAAAACCATATTTACTAGACACATTTAATGATATTTATTCCTCACAAACATTCCCTTCCATTTGGAACGAGTCAATTATTTTACCGATTGAAAAACCTAATAAAAACCCAATGTTACCAACAAATAAACGACCGATTTCACTAACATGCTGCACCTGTAAAACGATGGAAAAAATGGTAAATAGAAGATTAGTTTGGTACCTTGAATCGATAAATTTTTTTTCATCCCAATCAAAACGGATTTAGAAAATACAGGAACACGATGGACAATTTAGTAACTCTAGAAAGTGCAATTCAAGATGCATTCAGCAAAAAAGAAAATTTAGTAGCAATATTTTTCGATCTTGAAAAGGCTTACGATTTGACATGGCGGTACAAAATAGGTGTTCGCGGTAATATTTTGTGGTTCATAAACAGTTTTATGGAAAATCGAATTTTAAGAGTATGTGTGGGAAATACGTTCTCAGCATACTATAAAACAGAAAACGGTGTACCTCAAGGGTCGGTTTTAAGCGTAACGTTATTTTTGGTAGCCATGAGAGCTATTCATGATATTGCTTCTCCAGATGTAATAAATATATCATTTGCTGATGATTTTGCCGCTTTTTGTAAAGATCGAAACTTAGACAGGATTAAAACAAAACTACAATTGTTTTTGGATAACTTAGAGTATTGGTGCAATACGAATGGTTTTAAATTTTCAAACTCTAAAACGAAAGCAGTTCATTTTTGTAAACTTAAAAATTGTCATCAAGATCCAAGATTGAATTTTTTGGGACAGACTATAAAATTTGAAAAAGAACACAAATTTTTAGGAATCACTTTTGATTGTAAATTGAATTGGTCTAAACAAATCAGAATAACTAAAGCTAAAGCAATGAACGCAATAAAAATAATCAAAACACTTTCGAATTCCAGTTGGGGTTCGGATAGAAAAACGCTTTTAACGCTGCATAAAACTTTAGTACTTTCTAGATTAGACTACGGATCAGCATTATATGTAACAGAAGGGAAACAAATTTTGAACCAACTAAATTCCATAAACCATCTTGGTTCAAGATTAGCAATAGGAGCATTTCGAACAAGCCCGGATAAGAGTATTTTAGCTGAATCAGGAGTAATGCCTTTATCATTACGAAGAGATATTCATATAATGAAATTAAGAATAAAAATTTGTTCATTAGTAAACCACCCATTACACCTTTTACAAACAAATGCAAAAAAATCGTTCAAGTGTAGAAGTCGCTCTTTTAAATAAGTAGGGGAGAGTGGGGATACTTGATCCCTTTTTCTTATTTTCACCATATCTTTTTGGAAAAATTTAGCAACTCGCCGTCTTTGACATTTTCTGACAGCTTGTAATTTCAAGTTTCTATGCTCCAAAAATTAGAACGATACTTGAAGCCGTTGATGAACTAGAAGCATTTTCGTGGGAGTAAAAAAAATGCGATTTTTCTGAAGTTAGGGGAGACTTGATCCCCTATTGAAGGAGACTTGATATTTTATTCAGGAAGCCCTAATCCTTGTATAAAAATCCAACAAAACTCCAAGATAGAATGTTATTTGACTATTTTGGTAATGTTTGTTCTCATTTCACAATGTATAGCAGACATAAGAAGAAAAATCTATAGCTTTGTCTCAACGCTTATAGCGTTGCATACTTATAGGCGCTATTTTTTATAAATAAAAGAAAATTAATAATTTTTGCTCTTTTCTTCAGACAATTGTTTGAAAAATATTAGTTTTTGGATAAATATTAGTAATTTCGTAATCAGCAATCATAACGATTAATTCAGAAGAAGAATATGCCGTTTGGAAGGGGGATCAATTGTACCCAACTCTAGGGGATCAATTGTACCCATAATCAACATTTTAGAAAACTTTTTCTGAAAAAAGTTGAGAGTTTTCCATTGCTCTGAAAATATGGCATTATGAAGTTCATTTTACGCTCGAACGATTGATACATTGGAACAAATATTTTTTTCATAATTTTCCCATATAAGGAACATTTTAAAGTGATGAAAAAAGATCTTCAAGTTACATTTTGTGAAATTTTTCAAACAAAGTTCAATTACTCAAACAATTATTTTGTTAAAAAATTTTAACATACAAGCATTGTTATTTTGCTCATTTTGGCACATTTTTCTAGAACATTTGATCTTTGTAAGACATTCCAGTTTCGAGATATAGCTAAGGAATCAAGTATCCCCAGGGATCAAGTATCCTCATTCTCCCCTATGGAATTCCTGATAATCAATCGACTTTTAAAACCTTTCACTCATTTCCACCTTGGACGAAAAATAATATTACGATTGATTTCTCCTTGCATAAAAATTCCAAAAAAAAATACTCACTCTCTAGCATTTAGAAACAAATACTTAGAGCTTAGTGACACATATAAAGAATACAATTTTTTCTTCACTGATGGTTCGAAAATAAATTCCAATACTGGACTAGCTTGTTTTAACAAAGACGTAACGATTCAGATACATCTTCCTTGTTTTACCTCGGTATTTTCCGCGGAGCTTATGGCTATAGAAAAAGCAGTTGAAAATATAGCAACTAATGACTTCTTTTACAAACATGTTATATGTTCCGATTCACTGAGCTCTCTCCAAAGTATCGCGAATAAATTTTCTACAAACCCAATTGTTCAAAGCATTCAAAATAAAATATACATGATCCAGTCGTCAAATAAGGTGATAGTACTGCTATGGATTCCTAGTCATATTGGGATAGAAGGTAACGAAAAGGCTGATTACTTGGCAAAGATGAGTATTCGGGACCCAATAACAGATCTTAAAATCACCCATTACGACCTAGGTTCTGCTGTTAAACAACGAGTCTTTGAGGTCTGGAAAGAGGAATGGAAAGCAATTGAAAATAATAAATTGAGAACAATTAAAGATTCAGTAACTGCCTGGAACTCATCATTCAGAAAAAGTAGAAAAGAGTGTGTAATTTTGAGTAGGCTTAGAATAGGGCATAGTATGATTACTCATAAACATATTTTTACAAGAAGCGCTGAGCCTCAATGTGATGTATGTAATACTCAGATGACTGTAGAACATTTTTTATATGATTGTAAAAAATACGATAGAGACAGGAACAAATTTTGTATAGATTAAGCTTGCCAGATTGCCCGGTTTTATCCGGGTTTGCCCGGATATTTGATGCAAAATTTCGAGAAAATCCGGTCCGGCCCGGTTGCCCGGATATCGTGAAAAAAGTCCGGATATTGCCCGGATTTTTTAACAATTTTCACAAAGAAACCAAAAAAAATCAAAGTTTTTGAGTAAGTTTCAGCAAAATCGATTATCGGTATGGAAATTTTCAACGGTTGTTTCAAATAATTTGGCTGATTTACTTTTATAAACCTTTTAATATTTAAGTGTTCCAAAAAGTTGTTGGAAGTCTGCAATTCCATTAATAAAATATTAATTTCGATTTTTTTGCATTTTTTCTTTGCTTTTATATATAATAACACCTAAATTTTGCCCGGTTTTTGCCCGGTTTTTGGATTTGAAAAATTGAAATTCATGCCCGGATTTTGCCAGGTTTTTTTAAAAAAATGCCCGGAATTGCTAGGCCCGGATGGTAGTGAAAAAAATTCTGGCAACCTTAGTATAGATAGATCAATATTGTTAGATAGAAGCAACCATGAGAATTTATTTAATTTTTTGAAAGCTATTGATTTATATTCTTTAATCTAATTTACATAAAACCAAAGAATTGTAATAATTAGGTGTAAATAGCCTTGATTGTGCTGATCATCTTCATTCCAATAAATAAATAATGAAGGAAAACGATTTAATTCTAGGAACGCAAGAGATGCCCAAAAACCAAATTTATGCATAAATTGGCTTATTTTCCTCTCAAGGTGCATTAATCATTTTATTAAATATCGGTCTTAGTCTTGATCCCAGGAATTGATCCCTAGTAGCATTCTTCCTTAAAGGTATGATTTTGGGCATGAATCAACAGCGTCGTCATCAACTCGCGCCGAATCAACTCGCAAACGAATTCATTCAGTAGCGAAGCCAATGATTGCTGGAGTAAACAATGACTAAAAATCGGAAGGAGAAAATCAACAAGGAACGCTAGGCAACACAAACAGAACGAAAATTCATAGTACATGATTCACTAAGACGGCGTTCTTATGTTGTATGTTTTGATTCGTTCACGAGTCAATGCTTAACAGCGTCGTTACTGTAACGATTGGAAATTTCGAAGCAAACGAAGCGATTATCAGTAACCCTGCAAACTATGACACATTTAAACGAAACATTATTTGGCACACATATCATGGGATTAATCGGAAGAAGAACAAAACAAACAATTTATTATACCTATATGAGACCCGAAGATTGTAGTTTTCATCCTTAATTGGAAACATATTTTTCCCGCTGGAGCTATGCACCATCTTTAACAATTCTTTGAATATAATGGTGGGTGTTGAAAAAGTTTATTACTGGGAAATAGAAAAGAACTAAACATATTTCTTATCGGCGGAAAAAACACATTGATTTACATTAAACCCTCTAGAACCAATTTTTTTTCGTTGAACTTCTTAGATGAGTTAAGAATGTTGACAATTTTACCATAAATTGCATAAGCACAGGGGCTTGAAGCCTTGGTCAAAGGTACTAGACTCACAATATGTTTTGGTTGTAGTTTTTACACATTTCAACCAATGTTTCCTTTTGGGGGTAAACCCCTCCCACCCCTCCTCCCGCCCCCCCCCCCCCCATGAGGATCCAAAACAGCACACAAGGTATTCTAATCTACACTCAAAATTTGAAATTCAGGACCCAATTATGATAATAAAAGTAAGGCTAATCAAGAGTAACAATCTAGGTAATAAAAACTTATGCCAAAACCTCAAAAATCCATCCCAAGTCCGAAATTCTTCTACTTGTTTTCCAAATTTTCTCACTTGTTCATCGAAATTCAAGTCTGAATATAAAATTTTGAATTAAATTAAATCCATTTCGGAAGTTCTGACTCCAAAATTCCTATTACCAGAAATGTATTCCTTTTTTCTTATTTCGGATTCCATATCCAGTTCAGGATTCTTGATTTATTGTTCGAATAATCATAAGAAATTAGAAATGAAAAGCTACTTTGAAATCCTGGTTCAAATTTGTTTGTGCATTTCTTATCAAATTTAAATCATGTTTTTCGAGATCATCTGCATTTTTAATATTTTGATCATAGTTTTCCGAATTTGAAAAAAGAGAAATTTCGTTTTATATTCAAATTCGAAGTTCTTAAACTTAATCCTTACACAAAATTTAAAAATTCAAAGCTTCGAAATGGCAATCCAAAGTTGAAAAGTCAGATGCAGATTTTTGTAAATTTATATTTTTATGCTGACTCACAATACAGATAAAAAATAATTATTTAAATAGTGTATATAGATTAAACCTGTACTACAGATATTAAATAATAGATTCATGAATGAGGGCTCTAAAACTTTCATAAAATTCTGATCTGGAATAAGATTTGGAAATCGTGATTTTTGAAAATTTCAGAAATCGTATGGAAATTCAGATACAAATTGAATGCACAATTTTTGAATTCAGATTCAGAATGAAGATTCAGAAAAAGGTTTAACTTATTAATAAATTTTACAATCAACATAAATTGTTGAGGAATTGAGGAGATCAAGAACTTAACACATTGTGGACCGAATACGAGATATCTCGTTTTTTCGCTTGCCAATAGAGTACTACTCTTCGAAGTATAACTCAAATGGACTAAATCTTAATGTGTTAAACTTCACTCGACAAAATTCAATACAACATTTGATGTAACTTAAAAATGCTAAATTTGTAAGATTTAGTCCAGGAGTTTTTGAGATAAAGAATGCCGAATTTTGGTGTTTCTAATCATTGATTTCTTCCCGGTCCCTTATGCGTTAAGATTGCTTGTGAATTCAATTTCCAGAATCCAATTTTTAAACAAAATTAGTTTTAAAACACAATTCAATTGAAAATCATAAATAATGGGTAGAATTTGAGTTCTTTGTTTTATCCGAAAAACTCAAATTTTATTTTAAAAAATCATCCACAGGATTTTTACTATGGAATTGATTCTTCATGACAAATATTTGCTGTTAATGAAACATCTTCAACTACAAATCAGAACAAAAAATTTTATTTTCCCAGTGTTTTATTGAACATTATTAACACATTAAGGACACCAAAATTCGTCATTTTATGTTTCAGAATCAATAAAGAAAATTCAAGTTGTTAGTTTAATATACATAATCATTTGAGTAACGGGAAGTGCTTTGTAAAATTTTGTAGAATGAGGTTTCATCACTAGATTTATAACGTTTGAATGCTTTTTAATTGAGCATACTAGCGGCCAGCGAAAAAACGCAATGTGTTAATCTTGCAGTTGCAGCCAAATTTCATACTAAAATCATTTATTTGGTTCAAGTTTGCATCAAGGAAATTTTTTTCCGAAAATCTGATGATTTTTATCTCTTACTTTTTTTTGAAAATTTGATTTATTTTCATCACAGGTTAAATCTTTAAGTTTGCAAAATAGTTTGGAAGATTCCGCTGGTTTGAGTATAGAATAAGTTTTTTTTTAAAAAAAAAGAAGACTCTCCTAAAAAAGCTTATTTTATGCCCAAATCAACTAAATTTGATCTACCGAAATCCTAAACAAATTAATTGATTTTAAAAATCGCTGAAAGAGAAATTAGCTCACTTTTTGGTTTAGGACCAATCTTCTAAAGTTAAAATTTAAAACGAAAACTTTTAAAGTCAAAGAACTTAAAAATGAATATTCATATAGTCACAAACATAATTTGTTATATTTTTTTTTGTAATTGTGAATTGTTGGGCAAACAATCATTGGTAAAAATCAGTCACCAAACCCCCAACAAACTTCAAAAATTCTGTGTTCTGTGATGAAAATTTGCTCGAAATTCTGTTCAATAAAAGATTTTTTTATAATTTCGGCAACCTTGGGCATGGCTGGCTATGATTTTCTCAGAAACAGATTGAATTTGATGCTAGCGGATATCAGAAAATGAATTTCTTTATGAATATTCCACCTTACTGATCCGCCAATGAACTGTTCATGTACATTAGACTGGCAGCCAAATGGGTCGTGTCGAATTTCGCAAACCAACCATATACATTTTGTAGATTGGCCCAAAAAACTGACCTGTTAAAAATTTCGGCTCAATCGGACTTGATTTAGGGGTGCCTCAAAGCACTCAAAATTTTGGGTTTTCCCCTTTAAAAATCACCAAAGGAAAAAATCGAAATTTTAATTTTGATGCCAAATGACTGAAAATGCATAAAACGCTTTAGTTGCACAAAAAAAACAAATTGCCACAAATCCACGTTCTGGGAGTAAGTCAGTTTTACGGTTTTTGGCAAAATTTTTTTTTTTCTAGATAACACCAGATTTCGATGTTTCATGCATTTCGAAGTCATTTGACATCAAAATTACGTGTTTTTTTTTTATTTGGAAGTCGATTTTTTACTAAAAATAGATTTTTGAGATATTATCAGATTCCGACGTTTTATAAGTTATAAGTCAATTATCAACAAAATTAAAATTTCAATTTTTGCGATTTCCTTTGCTCCTGGTGATTTTTTAGGGTTAAAAAATCGAAACTTCGAGCGCTTTGAGGCACCCTTAATTCAGGTTGCGGTCAGGTTGCGCTGAAATTTGCACAGATCAGTTTTTTGAACCAGTCTACATGATCATGATTTTTTCCCATGCATCCAGTGCCACCCTAATGTACATTATTGTAAAAAAAAATTTGTTGCATACATTCAGGCGTTTTTATGAGTCAAAACCTTATGGCCCGCGGTCAACAAGGTTTTTATCTGTTCAAGATCCCCTAATGTATGAAATAATTTTTTTCTTTCAATGAACATAAACAAATGTGCAACTTTGTTATTCAAAACTTAATCAAAATTCCCGATTTTTGTTGATTTTGGGAAAAATTTACAAATAGAAAACTCCATCAACTTTATACTCAGAAGTGAAAATTACTCGCGGTCTTCGAGAAAGTTTATCGTTGGGTAGAAACCTTTATTTTCAGCATATTGATAATGTTCTGTAACTTTGCCAAAAAAGGGCACAAATTTATTTATGAATTCTTATCTATTTTCAAACTTTATCTAGAAAACTAAAAACTAAATGAATATTAGAAAAAATTCAAATAAGCTCTTATATTCTTTGCACCTCTTAAAAATTGTAAATTTGCTTGCCTTGTGTTATGGAAATTAGTGGGACAAGTTCTACATTTTCATCAATTGAACGTTTTTTTCTGAAACACACCTTATAACTTTTTACATTTGTACATATATCCCACATACAATGGCGTTTTATTTGCTTGTTAAAAACTAGATGTGCTAAAAAAGCACGTAATGAACAAATACGATAAATTTGACGTTCGTTTTGGGAATTCCCGGAAACATTATCGAGTCTGACTTCGGCGATCGTTGTCACACGCCTGTAGGTAAGATTTATAATTAGAAGATGATGACCATCGGTACTCCGGTGATAAAAGGCTCAACCACTGCCTGTAATAAACCCCTATATTGACTCGATTGGCACCACCGACCGTTATCAGCTGATAGGAAAGAAATTGCTTTTCGGAGAAAGTGGGGACTTACATGTGTGAGCAAACCCGAGGCGGGGCGTTTCGGTGGGCCCAGATATGGTGGAAATTTCCTCCGCTATCCTATTTTGTTTATTTTCCTATACGTCCGATTACAACACTTGCACTCGACGTGATTCCGCACGCTTAACTGAGGAAGGAAATTGGTACCAGCAGAAAATCCTGCCGCAACAGGTGCTTTCATCGATGGAAAGCGTTTCATTGTTCTGCTGGCTCGGTGACGGAATGCTGTCAGGCGCTGACTTCGGACGGACGACGGGGATGCCCCAGCCGCGACATCAGCTTGATTCCGCCCCACGTCCCTACATCCGCCGCACGCCCGTCGTCACCGGGCGGCGCCTGAATCGATGGGCGGTGAATGCGGTGAAACCCCTTTCAATGAACAGTCAAGTACCTACCTTCCTATCGCTCATCATAAACATTTTGAATTCCATCGCCAAATTAGAGCAACCAGATAAGTGCGGCTGGAACTATCACTATTTTTAAGGCACTTTTATCATAAGGAACAACAAAGAACTAGTGGGTTTTTGTACATACACTGCCGGCCAAAAGTTTGGGTTCACCCGCTAAAAAACATGCAAATTTTGATCGTTCATATCTCAGCCGTCTTAGGACATATTGCAAATCTTCTGATCTCATTTGAAAGATAATGAGCAATAGCTATTTCGGAGGTATTTTGCCCATAAATAATGTTTTAGTTTTGCACCTAAAACTTAACCTAAAATTAGAACATTTTCAAAAAATCGTACTCAATATTCAAAGCCAATCATCTCGCGATAGGGTGAACCAAATTTCAAAATTTGAGTTGCATTAGAATCCTTATTCTACACTCAGGCAAATTCTTATTATAATTTTCATAAGAAACGTCTTATGAGCCCCTTTTTTGCGTCCAAACTAATTTTCCATAAGAGTCTTATGAAATTCTTTCAATTTTCATACGAAGTTCTTATGAAAAACAGAAGAAACGGTATTGAGGAAAAATAATGAACACATCGATTCCATCAGTCATTTTTAAATCGTCAAACGCAGCTGTGGAATGATTAATTTTATTGTTCTAAATGGTAAGTTTGAAATGAAGTTAATTTTTAGTGATCGTTTAACATATTTGAAAACTTTAATTTGTTTTTTGTTTACTTTTCAGCACGTTGAACGTGAAAAACCCAAGGTCAAAGGACCGTATGCGACCGAACAAACAGGAACCGGTGGAACCGGGTATTTATGTGCTGCTGGTGGTGACCATAATGTATGTACCAAACAAATTAGCCGAACAATAAAATAAATTTTTAACATCAATTGTTTTGAATTTTTCGCATCAATGTGACATATCCCTGTATTTATAAGAACCTCTTATGAAAAGCAACAACCTCTCATTGAAGTAGGTGTTCATCTGCAGAATTCATTCGCGTCATAAGATAATCTTATGAATTTCATTGATTTTTCTTATGGCGCCACTTCATAAGAGAATCTTATGGCATGTATAATAGTATTTTTCTGAGTGTATACTTCTCAAAACACAATAAAAAAAATTTTGTGCAAAAATTTAAGAATGTACTATTAGTTAATAAAATAGACACTTAAGTTATCGTCCAAAAGTTTGGGATCACCCCTAGAATGGTGTATCAGCCAAAAGTTTGGGATCATTCTTTTAAAAACATGCAAATTTATATCATTCATATCTTTCTCATCTAACATCGTATTGCAGATCTGGAGGGTGCATTTGAAAGCTTAGGAATTGTTGTTTTTTTCATAAATTCATTAAAAAATTATATTTTAAATCCATAACCATAAAAAATTTACAATCATAAGTGTGATTTTTCAAAAAACAATTAATTTCAGGTAATTTTTTTATGGTTATCACTTTAAAATATAATTTTTTAATGAGTTTATTAAAAAACAACAATTCCTAAGCTTTCAAATGCACCCTCCAGATCTGCAATACGATGTTAGATGAGAAAGATATGAATGAGATAAATTTACATATTTTTGACCGATATACCATACTGAGGGGTGATCCCAAACTTTTGGACGATAACTTCAGTGTCTACTTTATAAATTAAAAGTACATTCTTAAATTTTTGCACAAAATTTTTTTTATTGTGTTTTGAGAAGTATAGAATAAGGATTCTAATGCAACTCAAATTTTGAAATTTGGTTCACCCTATCGCGAGATGATTGGCTTTGAATATTGAGTGCGATTTTTTGAAAATGTTCTAACTTTAGGTTAAATTTTAGGTGCAAAACTGAAACAATATTTATGGGCAAAATACCTCCGAAACAGCTGTTGCTCATTATCTTTCAAATGTGACCAGAAGATTCGCAATATGTCCTAAGACGGCTGAGATATGAACGATCAAAATTTGCATGTTTTTTAGCGGGTGATCCCAAACTTTTGGCCGGCAGTGTATATACCAAGAAACCAAAATTGAAACTAAGTAGATAAATGTGAAAGATTTTTAATAATCCAATGCTGACTACCCTTTAGAAGCGCCATATTTTGAAGCGCAGGAAAAGTATTTTTGAGATCTTGGAATTTGTTTATAATGTGGCAATTAATTATACAGTGCAACACAACTTGTCTCTTCGCTACTTTCGAAATACACAAGAAATCCAATAAGCGCTCCAGGCGTTTTTTCCCATCTCACCAAGAAGGTATACTTTTTGCTTCTTCTGAAATGTTATTCTAAAATCTATTACGTTCTGATTTTTCTAAAATAAAAGTATTTTATATAGTTTGTATCTCGTTAATTCTCCGGAATTTTACTTCCATCTCTTCAACATAACTTCTCATAAAGATAGACATAATTTAATTGTAGAATACCGTCAACTGTGGCATCATGCAACACTTTTCAACTTAAATGGCTTCTAAAAACTTAATGTCCACAGATAATCATACCACTTGTACATCAAAATTTTTAAGGTTGATGAGCATCAAAAAGATGCCCAACAACCTTAAAATTTGATGCGATTTTCACCCTACCCTGAAAAATGTTTTTTTTTTTTTTATTTTTCAAAGACATGCGATTTTCACCCTACTAAGAAAAAGGGGTAAATGGCAATGAACGTTGTTTTTTATTGAAAAATCAAATGTATACGTTTTAAAATTTATGGTTTTTATTATATTTAACGCATTGAACACAAATCGCAGTAATTTTTGTTTTTTTTTTTCGAATTAAATTTTACATTTTTTCTGTCAAAAATATTTTTAAAGAAAAATGATAAGGGTGCTGCATATATTTAGGGGTAAAAAAATACTACAAAAAAGCTACAACAAGCTGAAATCATAAAAATTAATGGATGAATGAAATTTTGAATTTAACAAACGCGTGATGCAAAACAACCGTATTCCAACAAATGAAAATGAGATTAAAAATGTGAATCTTTGATTTGCATGTAAATGAATTTTAGCCCAGACTGGTAACTTAATTATTGAAATACTTATTTTAAAAATATTGGTGATTGTCCAAAAAATATTTAAACACTGACTTTGAAAGGCGTTTACGGGCCGTTATCAAACACAAAGGTGAATGATTTGAACTCAACTAAGTTTACTGGAATTTTACTACTTGTAGGTCGATTTAGAAGAGAAATAGAAATGGCTTGAGCTTTATGACATAAATAGAGTGCATCACTTTCACGTTGCCATTTTGTAGTGAGATGCAAGAGAGGATTTCACGCGATTCATGATGTACATCGAAATATGACGGCCTTTTATTAAAAGAAAATATCAAGCCAAAATTCACAAGAATCCAAAGATGATATCGCATTCTTAACTAACGCGAATGCGACAAACACAACGAAAATACTTTAGCTTTAATTTCGAGGAGACGCTACAAATTAGATAAAAAAAACAGTAGGTTCAGCTTCAGGCAAAATTCGTTCTCTACAAATCAAACTTACCTAGGGCCATCGTGTTTGAAAATTGGGCATGATATTCTGTAACAAAGGATATTAAGGATGAAAAACTATTATTGTGGGAGAGAGTGGGGTAACGTGGGCCATGGGGAAACGTTGAGATAAAAATCTCAATCCAACTGTCATCGTCGTCGCTTTGCGTAGGCATATTTTTCTATTTGTTGTTGACTTAAATGCGCATCGTATGCTTCTTTTATTTATCAAGCTTAAAAAACTTTAAATAAAACTTTAGTTTTGTCATGTTCTTTCATGTGGAAAAGGAATTTTTGATGAAACATCAATAAGTCACAGAAAAGCAACCAAATCATAGCTTGTGGGGAATTGTGGGCCACATTTTTGGGGTATCTTGGGCCACCTATATTTTGATGTTTTTATACACATTCAGAATTTATAATACTTTTTCCCAATCTGTAAAGTTTTCTTATGCCAAATGAAGAGTTATGAAAAAATGTCCATTTTTTTCCACTATTTTCAAAATCCAAAAACAATACCTTTTTTTTTAAAAAAAAACAGTCAGATCCGAGGGAAATTAATTTATTTTAAAAATTAAAAAAAAAATGTTTAGTGATGCCTCAAAAATGTAGAAAACCTTTTTTCTTTTTATGTTTCATAAAAAGAAGTTATAAAGCAAAGACAAAAAAATGGCCTTGATACCCCACACTCCTCTACTGCAAACATATTTCAAGAGGATTTTAAGAAACGATTCAAGGACGCATTGAACTTGAGAGTATTCTATGATGGACTTTTGATCTATTCATATACTGAGACATGCATTGCAATAATCACTTACCGAATGAACAGCGAATGGAGAATTGATACCGGAATATGATCGAAGTACCGTAATCCGGGGTAATATTGATCACTTTTTTCAATATGTTTCGATTATTTTTTCTGTTTAGGGGAATGTGGCATGTTTCATATTTTTAAAACCAGTACTGGACTCCTATGAACGTAAAACATGGTTGCAGAAATTTATTAGACTATTTTAAATTAAATAGATGCTTTGGGGTAATATTCATCAGTCTCTATTTTGACGGTTTTAACAAGTTTCAAAACACCGTCATAATATGTACAAATGCTAGTTTATCAATTTAACCTTTAAATTTTTAACGTATTCTTTCAAAAATATTTACAATCGAAAAAATAACTATGATGCTGCATACATTTAGGGGCAAAAATAATAACAATTGCTAAATAGTTTAAGCTTCAAAATCGAAATCAAATTTTACCTTTACACATTCCCCTAGACCCTCCCATTATTTCCATTTTCATTTTTTCTTCAAAGTTAACCAATTGATAGGGTTCCTATCCATTTTTGATATTTAAAAAATGAGGACATTTTCCAAGAGTAAGTCCGTATTGCACAAGGACTTACTCTTGGAAAATGTCCTCCTTTTTTAAATATCAAAAATTTATCATCAAATGACTAAAAAAATAACTCTATACATATACAAAGACAAAAGTTGTTCCTTCACATTCAACAACCCGTTTGCTTCTAAATGCTTTTTGGTATCATCAGGAGAGCTGTTTGTTTGTGAGCCCTGGAAAAAATAGATATTTTAATATTTTAAATTAAATTTAAAAAAACAGAAATTTACCCCGGTGATCAATGTTACCCCGTTTTAAGGTAAACAGAATTTTTGGCTCCGGAAATCAACTGGAGAAATAGGGGAAAACTGTACAAGACGCACCAGCGGGGTAAGTTGGCCCATGCCATTATTTTTAAAAAATACGCCAATTTATGGCTACGAATAATGTTTTTCTTCATTTTTGTTGCGGCAAACAAGCTTCTCTATTATTTATAAGATCAAAATTTCGCTGAAACGACTTAAATTCCTAGAAACAGAATCTGCGTGAAACTTTTAATTTTTCATGATTTATTTAAGGTTTTATGGCAAACCAGACTGTGCAGACTGATAAAATTTCAGCTCTTTTTCCAATCGTATGCCCCTTCAGATGACTATAAACATTTATTTATACCTATTTCATTTAGTTTTCACTAATTTTAACTAATGACAATCATATCCAAATTGGGGCAGAATGCGCGCCAGACCACGTGTTTTACGCTCATATTTAGAATGCAGTTAACTTTTAAGAAACACCGAATATCAAAGCGAAATGTCGTTCTTTTTATTTGCTGACTGTCAAATTACGATAAGAATGCATAGTTATATCAAATTTCGTCCGTTTTCAAGTTTAAAAGGTGCACCGAAAAAATCATCTGCCGCCATATTTGTCGCGATATCAGCCAAGAAATTTAATTTCGTTGCCTACTTGAAGGCGTTTTACCTATAAAAATAAGAAATAGTGTATTTCAAAAGACAAAATTTTCGAAACGTTTAGCAATAACAAATGAGTTTTGGCCAAAGTATGCCTAGTTCACAAAAATGCGATGAACATGCTACCAAACATTTGATGTAACAATCATTTCTATTTCTGACCACCCTTCCGGTATGGTACTTTCTGTCTACTAGTTTTGGCGTTCTACCCCACGGTGTGTTCTCTAGCTAGTTCAGTTTTAACAAAAATATCATCAAAACTGAGTTTTTATCGTTATTTTTCTTTCTAGTAAGACGTGAAATAAACCCTGAATCGTCGTAAACGTTCAATTCGGTTCTTACATGATTTTTAGCGCTGTAAATAGCGTTAATGTAACTGCGGCGTTCTGTAGGACAGCTTTCCTCTATATCCTTTGCTTCGGAAAATGGTAGAGGTGTTTTCGAATACTTTTCCTCCATTCAACATTCGTAGATCATGGGTTCGCCATTGTTTTTTATTTGCTCTTCATAAAACGGAAGAGACTTTTGATAACACACACAAAATATCTTAGACTACGATTATCACAGTTGAAACCAAATCTATAGGGGAGAGTGGGGATACTTGATCCCCTTTTCTTATTTTCACCATATCTTTTTGGAAAAATTTAGCAACTCGCCGTCTTTGACATTTTCTGACAGCTTGTAACTTCAAGTTTCTATGCATCAAAAATTAGAACGATACTTGAACCCGTTGATGAACTAGAAGCATATCCGTGGGATTAAAAAAATTGCGATTAAAATCCTTGTATAAAAAACAAACAAAACCCCAAGATAGAATGTTAATTGACTATTTTGGTCATGTTTGTTCCCATTTCACAATTTATAGCAGACATAAGAAGAAAATTCTATAACTTTGTCTCAACGCTAATAACATTGCATACTTATAGGCGCTATTTTTTATAAGTAAGAGAAAATTAATTATTATTGCTCTTTTCTTCAGACAATTGTTTGATAAATATTAGTTTTTGGATAAATATTAGTAATTTCGTAATCAGCAATCATAACGATCAATTCAGAAGAAGAATATGCCGTTTGGAAGGGGGATCAATTGTACCCAACTCTAGGGGATCAATTGTACCCATAATCAACATTTTAGAAAACTTTTTCTGAAAAAAGTTGAGAGTTTTCCATTGCTTTGAAAATATGGCATTATGAAGTTCATTTTACGCTCGAATGATTGATGCATTGGAGCAAATATTTTTTTCATAATTTTCCCATGTAGGGAACATTCTAAAGTGATGCAAAAAGATCTTCAAGTTACATTTTGTGAAATTTTTCAAACAAAGTTTAATTACTCAAACAATTATTTTGTTAAAAATTTTAAACTACAAGCATTGTTATTTTGCTCATTTTGGCACATTTTTCTAGAACATTTGATCTTTGTAAGACATTCCAGTTTCGAGATATAGCTAAGGAATCAAGTATCCCCAGGGATCAAGTATCCTCATTCTCCCCTATAAGTTGATCAGTGCAGTTCAAGTACACTTGTCTTATTTGTCATCATTTTCATTCAATCGAAAATGGCTCCGGGGAGCGGTAATTCAAGAACGAAAAGGTCACCCTATACTTTAATCATTTGGAAATAATAAAAAAGAAAAGCGATTCCGCGAAAGTGCCTCAAGGTGTCTACGGTTCGGTTTCCAGCAAAAGTTTATCCCCGATAGAAACAACATTTTCCTTTATCAGACCACACAAAGAGCGCATCGTTATGGAAAGTTCTTATCTTAGTCCCGAGCACTGCTTTTGTGTGATAGGTTGTTTTTCTTTTCTGTCTCTCTGGTGGGAAAGGATGAACGTGATGTTCTGAAGAATTTCTCCCAACAAAGATGCTCGAACAAAGAGCATAGGACGTCCTTACTTCAGATCACCACATAGCTCGAAGAATGGCTCGAAATGAATATTATATTGATGCGCTTTAAATCCGTTATTTATCGCCGATAAATTAATTTCAAATATTTAACTTCAGTAGAATTTGTATTCCACCTTGATGGATGCTGCTATGCATATTTGCAAAACGAAATCAGGTCAGATGATTCGCTTTCCAATCTGAATGATTATTTCTCGCAATTTAAGATTCATTAGGGGCCGTTCAGATACCACGTGGACAGAAAAATGAGATTTGACCCCCTCCTCCCCCTCCGTGGACAAGCGTGGACATTTGGCAAACCCCTACCCCCCTCCCCGGATGTCCACGTGGACAGATTTGAAAAAGTTTTTTTTTAAACCTATAACTTGATAGTTAGAAAACACCACTTTTATGCCTTTGTGTTATTGACATGGCTGATTTTGAAAAAAAACTGAATAATATTTTCCTGATATAAAATAATTTTAAAAATTTTAAATTTCTAATTTATCATATTTATCAATTGTAGCTACTAATTGTTCAAACTTAAATTGGAAAGCTTTGCAATTTTAAGATTTTGATTTAAACATCTTAAGATTTATTCACCTTCAGAAAATATTTTGAAAGTAAGTATGTCCACGTGGACATGACCCAAACCCCTACCCCCCTCTCCGTGGACAAGCGTGGACATTTCCATACCCCCTCCCCCCCCCCCCCCCTTAAGTTGTCCACGTGGTATGTGGACGGCCCCTTATTGGTGACAAAGTTTAAGAAGAATAATCATCCCTGAAAGATACAACTCAATAAATGCAATGGTTGTATTGATTTTTTTTAATCCAGCTTATTCGAGTTATCCAGACATTTTTTTTAAAAGTATAGTGGATTAAACTTGTATTCTGTTATCTAATGATGATTTGTAGAATATTTTAGATAATTAAAAATACTCCTTTATACACCCTATATAAATCCAAAGCTTTATAAAAATACCTCAAAACGCCTTGACATCCTGAATCCAATTCGCATTTGTTATGTAAGTCGAATTAGATTTCTTTTTAAATGCAAAACAAAGCTGAAAATTTTACCTTTCAAATGGTGTCTATGAATTTAAACGAATATGAAACATACAAAATGATTTTGTGGTGAACAGGCGCGTGGGTCATTTAAATTTAAATTGAAGTCATGATCTGGTTTTCAATTCAAAGCAATATAGTCCTGATTCTGTTACAGATATTGTTTATGGATTTATTGAGAATTTTTTGATTTCATTGCAGTAGAGTTTCATTTGTTTTTCAGCATTATGACTGTGTTCTAAATTTAAGAGTTTGAGTAGCATATTATGATCGTACATCGTAATATGAAAGACATTTTCCGACTCATAATAACCAGATATGAATATTTATTTTTTATGAAGTTTAGGGAAAATCTAATTAAAATTAAAACTTCTAGCTTATTCTATATTTTTACTTCAACTTTGAACGAACAATATTTCAATGTTTTTCAATGTTTCTGAATTCATCTTTTCATCCAAATACAACACTGGCCCATTCAATCAAGATATCAAATTGCTCCACTCAAAACTGTATAAAATATTCAACGTTCAAACAAAAGGCAGACAATTTGAGCAAGACATTCCAATGTCTCGATATCACAGGAATTAGAAACTGATATCAAGTTGATAACTAGTATAAACACAGATAACAGAGTCAGTACCTTCTCAACTATCGACTCCAAGCGTTTTCTTTCACAAACTAGTTTGTCACCAAGAGCGCGATGACATATGACTTTGGCCTCTCGTTTTTCCCCCGTTAACCGATATGGCCTCAGACAGCTCGTGGCCAATTTGGTTCAAATTTATTTGCGTATCGATGCTGACAGTGGGTACCTAAATCGTTTACACTGTGACTTGAACCCTTGTTGATCCTTGGCGCAGTGGCGTAAATTCATTACTCTAGCTAGAGACAAGGAGTCTGCCTGTCAAGATTTCGATGGGCCGAACTAATTTAATTACTAAATTGAAAACTGTTACACTGGACCGACAAACGGATAGATTGACGACGATGATGATGATGATGGCGACTCTAACGAACCCGATCTGCCCGCCACAGTTAGCCAAGTCACCCCCCTCGAATGTGGCCAGACCATAGGACAATCCGGACCAGAAGGAGAGCCGTATCATATGCCAATCAAAATGCCTTACAGTTGGATATGTTAGTATGTATCTGCGCTCTACTTTTCTGCAAACTGCATTCAGCAGGTTTCTTACTTATTAGCTTCATGAATTTATGTATGAGACTGTGTTACTCAAATATTTACATTTTCCAAGATTTAATTATGCTATTAGCATACAAATCAATTGATTTACGCACTGGGCATTGCGCGTCCGTGTGGTCTAGCAGCACGGCGTTTGGATATCCCAAATACGTAATTGCCAGCTTGCAGGGGTAATTGAATTGCTTGCATTTTTCGAAATTCGCACCAGTCTTTTGATTTTGTGAAATTCGCTTTCAATATGCTCATTAGACAATGATGTAGATTGTAGGGCCAGTGGAAGCGACTTGTAAATAAGCTGTTGTATTTTTTTTGTTTTTGCTTAAAGTAAAAACAATTATTTCCATCTTATTTATTTATTTATTGTTCACGGTCTTCGACAACTTAATATCATTCAGACTGATTTCTTAATCTATGCTTAAAACTATCTTTACTTATATTATAATCAAAACAAACACAAACTTGATTAAACAATTTACACGATATATCAAATGGGTTGTAAAATTCGTTTCTTCCATAATTAATAGTTCTTAGAGGCTCGAAATTCCGTAGAGAGCGAGATGGGACATGATACGGTATCATTTCGACGAGGTTAGCACTGTCTATATTTCCGGATATGATGTCGAATATAAACAGGCGACGAAGAAGTATAATTCGTGAGCCGATCGGTTCGATGTTCAGGATCCCACATCGGTCATGGTAAGGTGGAAGTCTCTGAGGTTCATTCCATGGTAGATTAGGGAGTGCGTACCTTAAAAACCGCTTCTGGACTGATTCGAGAAGTTTCATACCGCCGATTGAGTTTGGTGCCCAGACTTGTATGTTGTACTCCAAACCACAGCGGACGAGCGAGCAGTACAATGCCTTCAGAGTGGTGATATCGGTGAATCCTTTGGTGTTTCTTACCAGAAATCCCAGCACTGTTTTAGCCTTCGCTATGGTTACAGCAAGATGTTCCTTGAAATTTAGAGACTTATTCACAATCACACCCAAATCCCGAATGGATTCAACTTTCTGAAGTACCGTGTTATCAGCTGTGTAAAGATGTGCGATCTCAACTCTGCTTCTAGTGAACGTTATAAGCTTACATTTTTTCAGATTAACTTCCATCGCATTTACTTGGCACCAGCACATAAGTTTATCGAGATCCTGCTGCAGTAACAAACAGTCTGAATATTGTGATATTGAGCGGTACATTTTTAGATCGTCAGCGTAGAATACTAATTCAGAATCAATTATATCACAAATCTTATATTAATAATTTAATTATTTAAATACTTTTAACTTTTTAATTATTTTAATACGAAGCGTCAACACAAAAAATGTTTGTCTACGTTTGAAAGCCTATAAATTGAGTATCAAATAGACAAAATTTGGTTTGTATTTGAAATTGTTTTCTGTTAGTAAAAGTGCAATTTCAAAATCTTGAAATATCATTTTTTTCTAAGGCTCGCCAACAAACAGCTCTCCTGATGATGCCAAAAGGCTTTTAGAAGCGAACGGGTTGTTAAATGGGAAAGAACAACTTTTTGTATAAGAACAGTTATAGTGCTATTTTTATTGTTCATTGTTTATTTGTTATGAAATCATCTGACATATTTAGGTGTCTTAATGATCTACTTAATATTATTTGTACATTACATGATACTTTTCCTAATTTCTCAGTTGGTCACTTAAGTCAGATTCAATACGGGCGGCGTTTGAAAGTTGAAATGGAAACATTGAAGTCGAAGACAGCATAATAACGTAGAAAGCATATTTTTGCGGAACGGAGAGGGTCGTTACTGCCATATCGCGTGCTTCTAGGTTCCAGGGAGAGCAAGTTTCTATTACGTAGGGTTCTTTCTGGAGCATAAATATTGCAGCGAGATAGTAACCAGGAGCAGTCAATTTCGTTCCGAAGAATCTTTGCACAAACAGCGATTGACCGATGGAACGACGATCCGACAGTGTATGAAGTCCAAGCAGAGCACAACGATGAGCGTATGGCGGTAGGTTTAAAGGATTCTCCCAAGGTAGTTCACGAAGAGCATAACGAACGAACCGACGTTGAATTGCTTCAAAACGCGCTGTCCATGAAGCTTCAAAAGGCCACCATACTAGGTTCGCAGATTCCAATGTTGATCGCACCAGGCAACAATACAGAGCTCGCAAGCAGAGAGGATCAGTGAATTCTTTACTCAAACGTATAATAAATCCAAGCATTCGGTTAGCTTTCTCGAGTACCACAGAGTAATGCCGCTTAAAAGTCATTTGACTGTCCAACAAAACGCCAAGATCCTTTATCTCCTCAACATGATGCAACTGCTCGCCCAGAATATCGTAATTATGAATAAATGGATTTTTCCTACGCCCAAACGTGATAATACAGCACTTCGTAACGCTCAAAACTAGTAAATTCTGAAGTCAGAAGATTCAGCTGAACCAATTTTCACAGCCAATCGACGATCTCTTAGGTAGCTTCTGATCCACGCACACAATCGTTCGGAAAATCCCAATCGATGCAATTTTTTCAGAAGAATATCGTGGTTTACAGAATCAAATGCCGCGGAAATGTCGGTATATATCGCGTCTATTTGTTTGCCGGCATCCATGTTTGATATGCAAAAGGATGTAAAAACCATCAGGTTTGAAGTTACAGAGCGTTTAGGAAAAAATCCATGCTGGTTCTCAGAGATCCAGTTCCGGCAAGCCGAAAACATGACATCGTTGACAATCCTCTCAAATACTTTCGAGCAGGCAGCTAGCGATGTGACACCACGGTAGTTAAGAACATCTTTTTTGTCACCTTTTTTGTACACTGGGCTCATTAACGATTTTTTCCAGATGGTGGGAAATTTTTGCTGTTCTAGAGACTGAGTGAAAATGCTTGTCAGAGGTTTCACCAGTAAAGAGCAACACTTTTTCAGTACGCACGCCGGTATGCCATCCGGTCCGGCTGTCGTGGAGTTTTTCAGATTAATTATTGCCTCTAACACCATTTCCTCGCTTACAGCAAAAACATCCAGATCCAGCACATCGATGGGTAATCGTGTTAATGCGGCGTTCCATTGACCAGCGGTTGGCGATTTGACTGAAAAAACACTGGCGAAGTGCGTCGCAAAAAGGTCGCATTTTTCGTCAGCTGACATGGCAATACGATCATTTAATTGGAGTACAGCTGGAAGCCCAGACTCTTTCCGTTTGGAGTTTACAAATTTCCAGAACTTTTTTGGATTGCGACGAAGTTCAGTCTGAGTACGATGCAAATAACGACGATAGCAAAGTCGGTTGTATATCCGGTAACATTTAGTAGCCGTGTTCAATTTGATTTTCACGAATGGGCACCTGGAGTTACTAAACTTCCGTAGCAATTTCGACCGTGTCTGTTTCAACCGCTTCAAGTGAGCACTAGTCCAAGGAGTTCGAAGAGGAGGCCGCACCAGGGGTACGGATTTATCAATAGCGTCATCCAGGATTGCTTTAAATATACAAACAGCCACATCAACGTCAGTACAACTTTGGATTTCAGACCAGTCAGCTTCAGATAGAACACGGTTCATAGTATCAAAATCCGCCCGATTTATAGTCATTTAATGATAAATTTTTGATATTTAAAAAGTAAGAACATTTTCCAAGAGTAAGCCCTTATTGGACAAATGGATAGGAATCCTATCAAACGATTGACTTTGAAGAAAACATTAAAATAGAAATAGTGAGAGGGTCTAGGGGAATGTGTGAAGGTAAAATTTCATTTGAATTTCGAAGCTAAACTATTTAGCAATTCTATTAATTTTTGCCCCTAGATGTATGCAGCATCATTGTATTTTTTTCGATTAGAAATGTTTTTAGAAGAAAACTTTTAAAAGCAAGGTAAAAATGATAAATTAGAATTTGTAAACAATTATGAAGGTGTTTTGTATCATTTATGGTCAAGGAAACTCGTTAAAACCGTAAAAACGGAGACTGGCCAATGTAACGCCAAAGTATCAATTCCCGAACAGCGAAGAAATCGATTTTGAAATGAAGTTCAAAGTAGTCCAAAAAGTTTCTGCAACCATGTTTTACGTTCATAGGAGTCCAGTACTGGTTTTAAAAACATGAAACATGCGAATTCCCCTTAATACGAAAAATAATCGAAAAATATTGAAAAAAGTGATAAATATTACCCCGGATTACGATACTCTTTTTCATACCTTTACAAATGTGGCTTGAAAACACCATATGCAGTTTGGGTATACATCTGCTTCCCCTGCATAGTTTGAGGTACTGTTCAGACAGTAACACGCTACAAAAAGCAAGCTCTTTCACTTACTAAATGGTAACGCGTCGATTCTCTATTTCACGATTCTTTAAAAAGTTCTCAAGTTTTGAAAAATATTTCATATATTATATATACACAGTAGAGTTACTGTTTTATAAGAGAAGCGACATCTTATCCTAATAAAAATAAAAAAAAATATGACCACGATTCCAAAACCTTCAAACGAAAGTACGGCAGCACTGTTTTTCGACTCAAGCTCTAAAGTGAACGCTCATTGTTAGAAAGTTTGTTCGTCAAACGTCAACTCAGTTAGTTTGATTGTTTGTTTCGTTATTTTCGCAACCGTTCATAAAGATTTAACTTCAAATTGTGTATCATTGTGTTCAATATGAAGTGCCTAGAACTGTTATGTTCAAATCGCTAAGCAAAGGGCTTCAAAAATACATAAGTTTCAATCGGTTTCCGGTAGACCATGATTTACGAGCAAAGTGGCTCGAGTTCTACAACAAACCCGCTGATTTCTTAATCAGAAGTGTGAGCCGCTTATGCAGTGGATATTCTTTTTATGGAAGTTGAAATATAGATCAATTTATATTTGATTGTTTTTTTTTCAGCTTTCAAGTTGGGTTTCAACTTTGACCAGCTTTATTTGAAGTCTCCTGGAGGGAAATTTATAAAACTTTCTTGTGCGATACCCGAACAGTTGTTTGCTCCCCAGATTTCAGATGCGATTCATTCAATATCATATTCCTCAACTGAAAAAGCATGCATAAATTCGCCTATTGAAAAGCAAAAAGTTTCAAACTTAACTTCATTTAAATTTTAGTTATCGAAATGGATCTAGTACAGCTAGTACATATGAATACCTCTACCAGGATTCTGATAATTGTGAACAGGTAGAACCTGAACTTCAAAAGAAAATTCAGATCATCTTCGCCCATGTTCCGTTCGCGGAAAATAGATCCGTAGCTATAGAAGAAAAATACGCACTTAGAAATTCTCTTTACTTGTGAGAAGTCAGATGACAATAAGTCAATTTGTCCCAAGGCGAAAAAGGGATTTCACGAGCAAGGCTGTAAACAATTTGGTTTATTCATCTTATTCAAAAATATTGCATGTATATCAGACCGGGATTTTTGGAAAATAAAAGCCACACAGTAAACGAAAATTACCGAGTTCGGTAATTTTTTCACCGAAATCCTAACATGTGTAAATCGTTAAACTGTTCGGTAAAAAATAAATGAACATCGGTAAATCGATTCTTCATTTACCGATTTCGTTTATTTTTTACCGAAAAAATTACCGAACAGTTTAACAATTTACACATGTTAGGATTTCGGTAAAAAAATTACCGAACTCGGTAATTTTCGTTTACTGTGCAACAACAATATTAACGATGCTGCTTTGAAGGCATTGAATTCGCGGCACAATGCCGATCAAGGAAATGTAATGATCAAGTGGATATATCGATCAAAAGCGAAGCAATGGACAAAAAAACCATCATCGAAGGGATCCAAACCAAATTCATGTGTGGCATAACTGGTTACGAAAAGATTCGCGACACAAACTGGTCTTTCCATCATCTCGAACTTTACAACCTAGAGGACTTGCAATTCGATGTCTTCGACGAAGTGTCGATTTTCGGGAAATCGTTTTGTTTGGGAATAGAAAAGTATTACTGAAATGTGACTTTATCGAATGTTGTATGATGCCAGGAAGTCAAATAACTTTTATATGATGAGGGCGATACTCATATAAGTATGTACGTGATCCAAAATTAAGTTGCTGCTTTAAAATTCAATAGTGCTGACAGGAACCGTCCGTAAATTCTAACAACCACATTCGTTGTTTTGCTGAACAAAAGCTGAGCTAAAGCGTTATTGCTGTTTCAGCCTACTGGCTGAATAAAGACATACTGAAACCATGTTTCAGCCTTTGAAGAAGTCTTATGTAATGAACTAAAATTCAAAGTTTTATAAATTAGAGTGTAAGGCGTTAGCAATACATATATAAACAAAAAACATAATTGTTGTTCGGTTTTCCGCAAATTTCAACGATCGGGTTTTCACGAATTGTGTTGTGAGTTTTCTTGGTAAATAAACCGGTTTGCTTCGGCCTACTTTGTTCCTGGCCATCCTGAAAGTAAGTAGTGGTTTGTAAGATCCGAAAGTCTCCAAATAATAGTGGCGACGAGGATAAAAGATTTCATTGTGTGCAGGAATAAGTGCAGTTTTTTGCAGGTTTTTTCGTCAGCTGAAACCAGGCAGGAGATTTTCTCGCTGGTATTCATTTGGTTTTGAAAGGCATAACTTTCTTTTGATAATCGACAGTTATTTTAAATGGTTGGAAATATACTTGATGAATTATGGATCAGATGCAACGAAAGTTTTAAAAAAGTTTTCAGATTTTTTTTTTTTTGTAGAGAAATGAATCCAACTTAGATGAAATTTCAGGGACTAGATAAGAGAAAATCGATGTTGAAAAACATGCGAAAAAAAATTTGCCTTGTCCCCCGGTGAGACTTGAACCCACATCTTGCGCCTCTCCGGGGCCCATGTATTAAAATTCTACTACAGGAGACTACTACAGTTTTCAGATTTTTTTTCGAGATTTGAGCTACCGGAAGTTATGGTTTCTGATAACGGACCTCCCTACAATTCTCAGCAATTTGTTTTGTTCATGAAGAAACATGGGATTAAGATTAAGGTTTACAAAAGCCAGCCGTATCATCCTCAGAGCAATGGACAAGCGGAAAGACTTGTAAGAGTGGCAAAAGAGGTTTTAAAAAATTTTTTGTTGGATCCAGACATAAGATCCAGAAACATACAAGATAAATTAGAGTATTTTATTTTTAATTATAGAAATACTTGTTTGACAAAGGCTGAAGATTTTCCAACGGAGAGGGTTTTCAAATATAGACCAAGAACACTAATAGATTTGGTCAACCCTCAGAACGATTATAAAAAGCAACTTTTGACGAGAGAGCCCGTTAAAAATAACAACGAATTACTTGAAGGAGAAATACAGCTGGGTCTTTCACAATACGAGCTAGAATAATCAGACCCGTCAGCAAATTTAATAAGAGGAGACAAGGTTCTCTACAAAAATCATTATAATAGAAACATTGAAAGGTGGTCAAATGCTACTTTTATTAAAAGGATATCCTGAAATGCATTTCAGAGTGCAGAAACCTGAACCAAGGCGCAATGTGGCGTTTCAGTCGTTAGGGATGGGAGAGAATGTTGATGGAGGAGAGAGAATTTTGCCACATGTGAATCGTTCCAAAAGACGTCTAGAGGAGTCGGAAGAGGGAGAGGAGGATTTCCGAGGGTTCTCGCTTAGCCCAACACAACCACAAGAAAGTTATTGAGACAAGAAGATTTTGTGTATTTTTAAACTAGTATTTTTCAATTTCTTTCATACATTTGAATTAATATTTTGTAAGAATTATTTATTATCTTAAAGGGTGAGAATTGTAATGAACTCAAATTCAAAGTTTTATTAATTAGAGTGCAAGGCGTTAGCAATGCATATAAACAAAAAACATAATTGTTGTTCGGTTTTCCGCGAATTTTAACGATCGGGTTTTCACGAATTGTGTTGTAGGTTTTCTTGGGAAATAAACCGGTTTGCTTCGGCCTATTTTGTTCCTGGCCATCCTGAAAGTAAGTTGTAGTTTGTAAGATCCGGAACTCTACAAATAATATCTTAGTGCAGCCATTTGGAAAGGTGAAGAATTGTTTCTAACACACTTGTTCAGCCTTTGTTCAACCATTCGCTATGAGACAGACAGTCATGTTTTTTATTTTTTTATGGATTGATCCGCCAATTGACGTTTAATGACGTTCGCTGAATAACTTCTCCAGATCAAGATGATTAAAGGCTGAAGACACGTATTTAGTGCATTTGTGAAATAAGGACCTCGAGGAACTTGCTAGAACCGAAGCTAGTCGGTTGGATGAACGGGAATTTTTCCATGGATTGGTTTTCAAACATTGTGGTTCAATACTATCGCCGCTTTTTGTCAGAAACTCGACATTTTTCGAGTTCGAAACTAGCAATATTCCCATTGAAGACTGCGTTATGCTTTTTTAAATTCATTTCGAGCACCTTTTACGAGGTGCGGAGAATCGTACAGAAATGCTTCTTTTCGATTGTCAACGGTTATCCACGGTTTCGTGTTAGGTATTCCAGCTTCCTTAAACATTTTCAAATTCGTGCTATCTTGGTCAGTCACTACAGCAATGGGTACAAGTCCTTCCGTTGCAAGCTGCATTTGATTATTCTTTTCCATTTTTATTAGAATACTGGAATCGGGGAAACAATAGAAAACATCGGACTTTGCGGAATATGCTAGCTCTGACTTAATTGACATGCCATCCAAGCTCACTCACTACCACAATTTTACCATTCTTTTTTTTTTTAAACTTACTAATTCTGACTTTCATTAGTTCTAAAATTGCATGATTTATGCCTGGTTTTAGTTGCTGTCTTTTTTGAACTCATAAACGCTACTTTTGTGTGGTGAAACCAACATTTACTGGTTCTAATCGCTCTGTAGACTCGAGGACCACTCAGGTACAAACTTGAAGCGTTATTGAGTGTTTCTGGCAAATATCGTCTGGAGGATGGTTTCCGATTTTGGTTCTTAAGTGTGTCGCATATTAGAGGATTTTTTTGGCTTTAGCTCCCAAATTTCATTCTCGGTTTTAACTTTTTTGAGAAGTTTCATTTCATTTCTCAAAGTTTGTAATGTTCTTTGATTTGAAGCCTTTGTTTCCTTCTATTGCTGGTTTTCTTTGCAGTAAATAGTTGCATTTTGCTTCATTATTTCTGCTTTTTTTCAACAGTTCAGGAACTCATTGATACTTTTTTTTCGAAATGGGTAATTTCAAAGGATCTCTTCTAAAATGAATAACGGATGATATATGTACAGGTAATAAAATGAATTCAGAATTTTAAAAAAAATATATCCTTCTGTAGTAGTTTACTTACTTTTCCTGTTTGATAATGACAGTGGATCTGAATGGCCTTGGACTGTGTCCTGAGCAGTGGGGATGTGTTTTTTTCAATATTTACCATTTTCTACATCATCTTTTTTATCAACTTCTACTTCAATGTTCTCAAATTCAGTTTCGGAATAGTCTTCTACGAGATCTTATGGGGATTCAAAATTAGTTTGTTCCTTAGATCGATCAAATGGATTTTCAATTGATGTACATTTTTGAAGAAATTTAACGGATTTTTTACATGATGCAATAGAAGATATTGAAACCTCGTCAGATTCCAAGAATTCCTCTTCCAAGTATTCCTCTTCCAAGTAGTCCTCTTCTAAGTGTTCATCTTCCAAGTATTGGTTCTGGAAATCCAAAAATTCTTCTTGTTGAATAGCAGAGCCGCTCGGATTTCGTTCAATTGGATCATCTTGGTATCCAGCTACAGGAAGTACTCCAAGGGAGAAGTCTGATGAAATATTATCAATAAAAATGAGTTTCTTGTTGGAAATATTAATAATTAACCTACCGTAATGAAACTTTGCTTGGATTTTGAAAAGAAAAATTCTTCGGAATGTTCTGCACAATTCCTTTTTGTATTTAAAGCCTTTCGAACCATGTTCAGCAAAAATATTGGAGGCTTCTACGGAACAATAAACTTCAACCCACTTTTGGCATCTATGAGAAAATTTTAATTTATTTTTTGAAACAGAGTTTTTGAATAATTTTATAGTTACAATGACTCCTGTTTTGGAAAACTTAAAAGATTTTTCGGAACGTCCGGTAGTATTTCCGCACCTAATAACTTCATAACGCACCGTATTGAGCAGTTAAACAAACTCCTATAACAAAATCAGCTCTGCATGATAGACCTAAATCAATACAAAATATTCGAGCCATTAAAAATCTATATCTTTTTTATTGACTGAAAATTTTACTGTCAAAATCAAATGAAGATTTATTTTTCAACTTTACTAATTTTAGGTATGCATATACAGACCCCGTTCGTTTTTGGCAACATTCGATTTTGGCAACATTCGATTTTGGCAACATCCGATTTTGGCACATGTGCCAAAATCGAACGGTTTTTAGCAGCGACATTACCTTTAAGTTTTTTCTATAACAGGACCAATATAATTTTGACAAACACCAAAAATACGTTTTCAGGTTCAGAAATGGTGATAGAATACAACAACAAAAACAAAAATTTTTTAAATAAATTATAAAGTACTCAAAAATTACAAAAAGATAAAAATTTTAAAAAAATTAAAAACTAATACAAACAAAAGATCAAAAATGATAAAATCAACTTGAAAATGATGAAGAATGACAAAAACAGCAAAAATGACAAAGAAAAACTAAGATTATAAACAAAACAAAATTAGTGCAAAATGTATCAAAAACATGAGAAAAAAAACTATGAAAATTCCAAAAATGGTCGGAAATTGACTTAAAATAACGTTAATGGTAATAAAAATAGTTTTTTGTAAAAAGAGGAGAAAAAAAATTTCAGAAAAAAAAACCGTTCGATTTTGGCAACATTCGATTTTGGCAACACAAAATGTTCGGGCATGTTGCCAAAAACGAACGGGGTCTGTACATTTTTTCACACGGAGTTTTGCACGTTGATTTTTTTTACAAAAAAAACTTTGCTAAGAGCCACTAGGTGGCGCGATTTTCGGACCAATTTTAACAGTTTTAAAATGGCCGACAATTTAAATTCTTACACACGGATTCGACACTTGTTTGTTCGGGGCCCGTTCTCTGGTTCGCTGTGCTCTCTTCTCCAAAAAGTTGAATGAAGCAATTATCGATATCAAACCAGTTCGATGATATCACGTCGATGATATTTTCGGTGTTGGTTGTTACTTTTTCTTCTGGCGCGTTCAAATTTATTTGTCTACAGTGTACAGTGTAGACTCTACACAGCTTCCCCAGAAAGTTCTGAAAAAAGGTATTACCTACATATCATTTTATTTCTACATTTCTAACAAAAAAACACTTACCACTATCTCCTCCTTTTCTTGTCGAGTAAATAATTCGGAGCCTTTTTATTGAATTTGGGGTAGTAGCTTGTTATACTCCTTGAACGCATTTTTATACTCGCTTCGTCTATAAAGTTCGTCAATTTTGATTATTATTTTAAGCGCCTCGTCGTCTTGTTGACTTGTGAACTACAACGAATACACTCTATTTATAAATCACCAAGCGACTTTTCATATTCCTCGGTAACTTAAACGCAGTGCTCATAGGCATCATCATCCTCGTCATCAGGTTCAGTGACATCAGAATTTTCTATATCACATAGCAGGTCGACCGTTTCACAACATTCCTGCCATTGTCAACCGTCACACTGTGGATTTGCCATCACTGGATTCCAAACTTCCCGATTCCCTCGCTGGTTTTCTTGATGAGTGATCCATTATTTTGCTTGTTGACAGTAGTATTTAGGCCTGTCAACAAGTTGTCCACAATATCTCCGAATTCATCCCATTCAACGTTACTTATCGGCGCGTTGTGAAACGTTGCGAGCTTAACCAGGCCGCCGATGACTTTCATTCTCGTAACTCGCACCGTTATCGCTTCCTAACCCCTTGACCGTTTCTTCCCACGGACTTGAACTCTATCCATTGGCATTGTCACCTCTTTGCCAAGTTTGAGTTGGTACTTCCGAAATGCATGCTCTGTACTTGCCACAAACAATTTGTCATGACGAAACTTTTTAGTTTGTACGAACACTGTTCAAGGCTACACTGCAATTAAGAATTAAAAATTCTCCTTAATTTTTCGGAAAAATTTATCTTTACTTCATTTGAAGCTGAACACTTCACCATAGGTACCTAAATCTTTCACTTTGACTGAAAAAAACGAAATGAAAACCACGAGGCAAAAAAAACTCGAGCGACACGGAACGCGGTTTCAAGAATCATCAGCACACAAATTTTAAACAGAGCCTACTTTATAATTCTGAAGCTCTTAGTTCTGGCATCCTGGAGAATAAGATGTAATGAGAATGAGTAATGAGAAGATATTAGGAGGTTTGTTAAGAGAAGAGACGGGTATACATAGAAAGCTCAAAACATCAATAACAGTAATATTTTGTTTGGACTCAATTGAATTTTTCAACGTTTTCTTTCAAAAACAAATATGCTCAAAAGATGGATAATGTGGCTGCATACATTTAGGGGCAAAAATTATAAACATTTCTCAATATTTATTGGCCTCAAAAACAAATGAAATTTCTCCTTCATGCAAATCCCAAGGTTCCCCTTTCTATGGTCTTTTTTAGTTCAAACTCAACCATTTGGTAGGGTTTTTAGCCATTTGTTCATAGAGAATGTACGTTTTTTTTTAATATTTAAAAATTATCATTTTATCAGGAGAAGTGTTTGTTTGTGAGTCTTCGAAAAAATAGATAATTTAAAACTTTAAAATTACATTTTAAGTAATATAATAAATCTCCAACTACAAACCAAACTTAGGCTATTTGAAACTCAATTTAAAGGTTTTCAAACGTAGAAAACATTTTTCAGATATTTTAACTTCAGACTTAGTTAATGATGATTATCTGCAAAAGTTTCATGTTGATCAAAGTTTCCCCAGTTTATAGAATGTATTTTTTTTCTAAAGGATCAGATGGCGCCTCTTTCCGTTTTCTTCAGGTTCTTCAGTTTTTTTAACAACATAGAGAAAACTTGTGTAGAGAATCGGTGTCTTGTGTTTAAACAAATGTCATAACTGCATTCGGAATTTCAAGCCGTGCTGTCACGATCTTTGATAACTTAATATCTTACAGACTGGTTACTTAAACTACGGGTTGGTCATCACTTCCATCTGTACCGTTGAGCCGTCAACACGTACGCCGGAGCATCGTATCGTTGCTGTGTACCTGCAGCAACATTTTAACATTACTTATTTTTTCCTTACCTGTTTTTCAATCAGCACTTTTCAGTGCTAAAATTATTTTTATTTTCCTTCATTCATATTTTTCTCTTTTCTTTCCAGCATGGGGAAGTCATCGGGCGGTTCAAGGGCCGGAAGAAAACGGATTGCCGAACCTAATTCAGGTCCATCGCCCAAAAAAGTTGAAATTTCCAATTCATTCGATGTCCTTCATAACATCGGTGATGAGGAAATATTCATATTCAATTCTGATAAGAGTACTAAGAAACCTTCTTTTTCTTCTTATACTCTTAAAAACGAAAAGGTTCCACCAATTACGGTCACGATTCCTGACTTCAATGCCTTTCGGAAAGAAATCGTCACAGATTTCTTTTCAGATCGGACGAAGAGGAACTGCTCGTATATTGGCGAAATCTTTCAATGATTTTAAAAAAATTTTAAATTATTTGAATAATAAAAAACATTAATTTTTTACTTACGACACTAGAAGTGATCGTCCATCTAAAGTTGTACTTCGTGGTCTCACCGGCGATCAGACACCGGATGAGATCACAAGTGAATTAAATTATTTGTTAGGTTTTTCTCCGATTCAAGTAATTCAAATGAGGAAAAGAACCAACACGAATAATATCAGTAGTGTTGGTTTACTCCTGAGCTTTATTTGATCCTTTTCGAACCTTTTCGAAAATTTTCAACCAATTTCCTTCAAAATATTACGCAATGTCGTCGTTGTCAAGCTTTTTGTCACGGCACTAAAAATTGTAAAATAAATGCCAGATGCATGCTTTGCGGCTCATGTACCAGAAAGAAAAGGTAGAAGATTATTTGTTGATGATACTTTGCTTTCAGCAAATGGTCGAAATTTACGGGTGGTACGCAGTAGATTGCAACAAAATTTAAATTCCTTTTTGAATTACTTGAAAATGTGGAAAATTTCTCCTAACGCTTCCAAAACTCAACTTATTTTATTTCCCCATAAGCCAAGAGCTCAATTTTTAAAACCTAATGAAAATCATTCCATAACTTTTAATGGGGTTTCATTAGAATGGTCTGATCACGTGAAGTACTTGGGACTCACACTTGATCGGAATCTTACTTTTAAAAATCACATTGAAGATATTTAATCTAAATGTGATAAATAAACTAAATCTCTTTATTCTCTCATCAACAGGAAATCCCGACTGTGCCTGAAGAATAAGATGCTTAGGGGAGAGTGGGGATACTTGATCCCCTTTTCTAATTTTCACCATATCTTTTTGGAAAAATTTAGCAACTCGCCGTCTTTGACATTTTTTGACAGCTTGTAACTTCAAGTTTCTATGCTCCAAAAATTAGAACGATACTCGAACCCGTTGATGAACTAGAAGCATTTTTGTGGGAGTAAAAAAATTGCGATTTTTTGAAGTTAGGGGAGACTTGATCCCCTATTGAAGGAGACTTGATCTTTTATTCAGGAAGCCCTATTCCTTGTATAAAAATCAAACACAACCTCAAGGTAGAATGATAACTGACTACTTTGGTCATGTTTGTTCTCATTTCACAATTTATAGCAGACATAAGAAGAAAATTCTATAACTTTGTCTCAACGCTAATAACATTGCATACTTAAAGGCGCTATTTTTTATAATTAAGAGAAAATTAATTATTTTTGCTCTTTTCTTCAGACAATTGTTTGATAAATGTTAGTTTTTGGATAAATATTAGTAATTTCGTAATCAGCAATCATAACGATCAATTCAGAAGAAGAATATGCCGTTTGGAAGGGGGATCAATTGTACCCAACTCTAGGGGATCAATTGTACCCATAATCAACATTTTAGAAAACTTTTTCTGAAAAAAGTGAAGTTCATTTTACGCTCAAACGATTGATACATTGGAACAAATATTTTTTTCATAATCTTCCCATGTAAGGAACATTTTAAAGTGATGAAAAAGATCTTCCAGTTACATTTTGAGAAATTTTTCAAACAAAGTTCAATTACTCAAACAATTATTTTGTTAAAAATTTTTAAACTACAAGCATTGTTATTTTGCTCATTTTGGCACAATTTTCTAGAACATTTGATCTTTGTAAAACATTCCAGTTTCGAGATATAGCTAAGGAACCAAGTATCCCCAGGGATCAAGTATCCTCATTCTCCCCTATTTATAAGCAAGTGTTTCGACCAGCGATAATGTATGCAGTTTCGATTTGGTCTAGCTGCTGCGCGACGAGGAAGAAAGCCATCCAGAGGATTCAGAACAAGGTTCTGAAAATGATTTTGCGGCTTCCACCTTGGCACAGCACCGAAGATCTTCATCGGATTGCGGGCATTGAATCGATCGAAGCCCAACCCAACGGCCGATGGCCAACAAAATCATCTCCAACTTCAGAGGCAAATCGATGCAGTCTTCCATCGCAGAGATTCGTTCTCTTTATAATTAGTTTTATTTTAGGATAGTGTTTAGTTTTAAGTTTAAAATATTTTTGTCATTACAGGATGTTCTCCTACATTAAATACTTGATTGCGCTCAGCAAGTTTAAATCTTATAAATAAATTTTTATTATCTAGTTAACTATAGGGCTCTGAACAGTTCATTATTAAGCTGAACACCTAATTTAATGTAATAATGTAATATAAATGTAATGATGAATTAATACAAATAAAGTCATATTAAAAAAAATGATTAAGATTTTTATCGCCGATATAATTATTGATTATATTATTTTAATGGCATTGCGGCGAGATGAACTTCTAGGTAGAAATGTTTAAGTCATTAGGAAGAATATAGTTGGATAGATGAAGCGAGTGCGCTTCGTAGAGGAAGTGAAAAGGTGGTGAAGAATGTAAGCGGAGGGCAATTTGTGTAGAAAGCTCAAAACTGATCGGGTAAACTTTTGCTAGGCTCACTGACTGACTATGTAGAGGAGGCGAAGCAATCGCAGATCCTCTTCACAGTCAGCCTAGAGTGGCACCATTCACCTCGTAGAGAATTACCGTGGAATTTCTATATTAAATTGCTTTGCAAAGGTTTTCGAACTGTTGATCTTTAACGCAATGAGCACAGTTGCATCCCATATCATTGATGAATGTCAGCACGGTTTTAGAAAAAAGAGATCAACATTGTCAAACCTGATGGTTTATGTCCCTTTCGTTAGCAGTTCTTTGGCAAATAAGACGCAAGTTGATGCAATCTACGTGGACTTCTCAAAGGCTTTCGATCGACTACCCCACAAGCACCTGATTGATAAATTGGACAAAATCCCTACTTGGCTGGTGAAATCGCTTGAATCATATCTTCAAGGCAGAACTGCTTTCGTCAGACAAGGTCACGTCAAATCCCGAAACATTATGGTTCCATCCGGTGTTCCTCAAGGCAGCCATCTGGGTCCACTTTTGTTCAACCTCTTCATGAGCGACCTTTGTGAACTTATCGATTCCGAATTAGTTTTCTATGCAGACGATCTCAAAATGTACCGTTCAATAGCTCACTACACAGACTGCCTGTCACTACAGCAGGACCTCGATAAGCTTATGCTTTGGTGCAAAGTGAATACGATGGAAGCGAATCTTAAAAAATGTAAGATTATTACGTTCACCAGAAGTAGGGTTGTAATTTCGCATCAATACACAGCTGATAACGTGGCTATTGAAAAAGTTGAGTCTATTCGAGATCTCGGTGTTATTGTGGATAAGTCCCTATCATTCAAGGAACATTTAGCTGTAACGGTAGCAAAAGCAAAAACAGTCCTAGGATTTTTGGTCAGGAATACCAAAGGATTCAATGATACTACAACTCTCAAAGCTTTATATTGCTCGCTTGTTCGCTGTGGATTGGAGTACAATATTCAAGTCTGGGCACCAAACACGATCGGAGGATTGAAGCTACTCGAGTCAGTTCAAAAGCGATTCCTGAGATACGCACTGCCTAACCTACCATGGAACGAACCTCAACGCCTTCCACATTACCATGCTCGATGTGGAATCTTAAACATCGAACCGATTGGTTCACGTATTATACTACTTCGTCGTCTGTTTATATTCGACGTCATATCCGGTAATATTGATAGTGCTAGCCTCGTGGAAATGATACCGTTTCATGTCCCCTCTCGTTCCTTACGGGGTTTTGAGCCTCTGAGACTGAACAACTATGGTAGGAACGAATTTTATAACCCGTTTGACATATCTTGTAAATTGTTCAACCAAGTGTATGAACCGTCAACTGGGGCAACATGCAACAATTTTCAACTTCAATGGCTTCTAAAATCTTAATGCTTACAGATTATCATACCTCTTTTACATCAAAAGTTTTAAGGTTGAGTGGACACCAAACTGACGTAGTCAGGAAAATTATTGTTTTTACCATTTTCTTCTAAATTTACAAAAACATGCGATTTTCATCCTACTAAGAAAAAGGGGTAAGTTGCATCAAACTCTGTGATTAATGAAAAATCGAATGAAAACGTTTGAAAATTTATAGTTTTTGATACATTTGTGATGCTATAACGCATAAAGCACCATTTGCAGCAATGTTTGGTGTTGTTCAAATAAAATTTTCCTTTTTTTCTGTCAAATTTTTTTTTAAGAAAAAAGTGTTAATCTGCTGCATACATTTAGGGGTAAAAAATTCTAAAAAATATTCTTTTAGCTTAAATCATGAAAATAATTCTTAGGATGGATGAAATTTTAATGTTATCAAACGCATAATGCAAAACAATCACATCCCAGCACATGGAAACGCGATTTATGAGATTTAGTTCTGATTTGCATTTTGTTGCATTTTGCCCCAGACAGCTAACTGAATTATAAAAATATTCGTTTAAAAAAATTTCGTGATTATTCGAAAAATATTTATACACCAACGGTGTTGGTATAGGATAATGAAAGCAATATAAAGTTTGTAGGTTATATCATTTAGCCAATCCGTCATACTAGGCAAAGTTTTTTACGACACAGAAAAATGTAAAAATTTGTACATTTATTGCTCGATTTTTTAAATTTTTTATGATAATTGAACCTGAAAAAAACTCCCTCACGATGTTAAAAACTATGTCATCATCAATTTTTTATCATTGAATGATAACTTTATTACAGTATATTGAAATAGAAATTGAATGAGTGTTGTGGTATACAAATGTTGCATCTAACCCTGCTTTTGCATGTTGCCCCGTTTGACGGTATATTTTGATTTCAATGTAAGTAAGGATAGTTTTAAGATAAGATTAAGTAATCAGTCTGTATGACATTAAATTGCAGTAAACAGTGACCAATAAATAAATAAACATTTTAGTACCACACTGGCGTTTTGGTACCAAAATACCATTGAAATCATTCTGATTCCAAAAAGTCAGTACGTTCCGTTTGTATGTGATTTGACAGTTGCTCCAGTCCCTTGGACTCAAGTAGTTTCATCACGCCAATTTATTTAAGAAACATGAAGGACCCGAGTATTTCATTTTCCATGATGCTCAAATGCAATTTATCAATGATGGTAAATGAAGAAAAAGAAAATTATTTCTATACTCAAATCTCGAGAATTTATAGGTTCATGAACTAAAAATATATCAGCTAACTGAATTATTACTTTCACTGTATACAATATGTGTATAATTTTGGTTAGTTTGTAAAAAAAATAAAAAATCAATCCAATGACAGCACAACAACTCAATCAATCAAACGGTCAAAACATGTTGTGTACATGCGTTCTTACACTTGAGCAGTCCGCTTTTCACCCTTGCATTAGGTTTGACTGCCCCTGAGGTTACTTATTATCTAATTAAGATATCTCATTCATCAAAAGCGTCCACTTCTGTGTGAATATGCTAATGAAAACGTGTGGCCTCGAAAATTGAAAGAAAAGGTAAGTAAGTAAGTAGAGACTAAAGCGGAAAGACAAACTTACTCACTGACTGACTGTCTGACTGATTGGTACAAGGAGAAGAAGATGGAAGACAACCATTCTGTGATGAGTCAAAGGCTAAGCGCTTCAATCCATCATATCGTCAAGTCGGCAGAAACGGGCAGAAAAACGAGTTGTGCAAACAAATCTAGATGAAATGATACCTTTTAGGACGAGAGGGCTTTCATATGACTTTTTTCTCAGAGCACACCGACATTCGAAGGGATAGAATAAGGCACACCGTGTGGCTCTGATCTTGGTTTTTTTCTCTTTTGCTGAAATATAAATGACTTACCATTTATTCACAGCATATATTAAGAAGTGCTGTTTTCAGCAAAACTGCATTTTGAACTCATCAGCCACGTAACTTCTCTCGTCAAAGCTGCTCAAATGTGGGGTAACAATATCTGACTGACGGAGTACATCACACGGAGCGGCGCGTCGACCCATTCATTGATGGTGCTTTTGCTGGAGAAATCGTAATACTCGTTCGTTCGGAAATATAGGTAGGTACCTTGAGTTATGCTGCATGGCTCTGGGAAGAGGAAGAGATAAGTGAAACGAATAAATCATTTATATAGCTCATAATCAGTACATTTCAGCAATCGGTTTTCGCTGTTTGTCTGATCTTCGCATTACTGATGGTTCTTCAGGAACAAATTCGCAACTGTTGTCTTAAAAGAAGAAATAATTTCAGCGAAGCGATAAAATGTTGGCAAAATTAGTTTCATATGAATAGATTTTACTAATTGGTGAGCTGAATTGAGTAACTTTTAACCAAAATAACTCTAACTGTATGTATGTCTTTGAAAACGCATTGCCTACACGAAGGCGCCACGTTTTGAGAGACCAATTCGTAAAATTATCGGTACCGTCAACTTGCAACACTCCATGCAACACTTTTCAACTTCAATGGCTTCTAATAACTGAAGGTCCACAGATAATCATAGCGCTTGTACATCCAAAGCTTTAAGGTTAATGGGACATTAAATTGACGTAGTTTCACCAATCATTTTTAAATTTACATACAGTTGCGTTCAAAAAAGAATGAAATCGCATCTCTCTCGGTTTATATTTTCCATGAAAATTTCACACAATCTAGTTCAACTATCCAACTAACACTTCACAAAATTTGAAGTCTTTACAATGACGACAAACAAAGATACAGTATTTCCCGTAAAAAAAGAAAATTTGGAATTGCTTCACTAAATTTGCTGTTTCTTTAACAATTTTCATTGAAAAATCTTGAAATTTGGTCCAAAGATGTAAAAATGTTTTATCTAATACCAAGCCTAGTTTCGTCAAAATCGATGAAACGTGATCAAAAATGATGCAGGAATGAAAATAATTCATTTCTGAACCTCTGTTTTTCTTATTTTGAACCTTGTTGGAACATTTTCTCTTTCTAAACAAAGTACGAATGAGGTTTTTAGCAATTTACAACATTCTTCGTGATAACTTTTGGATTTGTGAAAGAAAAAAAAACAAAAAAAGATTGATTATGATGTTTTACATACAAACATCCGTCCAAAAAACAATGAAATCGTCTGCTGGGCGATAATGAACCTCATTTTCATTCCGGCACCATTTTTGATCACGTTCATCGATTTTAACGAAACTCGGCCTGATATTAGATCAAACATTTTTACAAAAGACTTCAAATTTTGTGGAGTGTTAGTTGGATAGTTGAACTAGATTGTGTTAATTTTTCATGGAAAAAAAATAAACCGAAAGAGAAATGGCAGCTTGTCAAAGTTGAAAGTGGGTGCGCAGCTTCACGCGATTTCATTCTTTTTTGAACGCAACTATAAATATACGATTTTCATCCTACTAAGAAAAAGGGAGAAGTTGCACAAACTTCATTTTTAATGAAAATCAAATGAGGAACTCAGAACTAAAGGGGTATAAGTGACAAAATGGTCGATTTTGAGTTAATGTTACATACTTTTACATTCGAAAGCAAAATACAAATTCTCGAAAAATATATGGTTAATAGCCAAAAACAACAATGTAAAATAGGTTTGCCAGATACTTTCAGAAAAAAGCGGGACACAGCCGAAAAAAGCGGGACATTCAAAAAAACGCTAAAAAAAACTTGTCAAAATTGTACGCATACCATCAGCCAAATTTCCATAATTGTATACTTTCGAAAATTGAGTCGAAAAAGGTGGTGTATAAAAAGCAATTTAACTGAGATACTGACGAAAAATAAAGATCCTTAATCATTTGGAAGCAATTTAAACAAAATTTTCTACATACAAAAGTTATTTATAATGCATTGGTTGAACGTGCACCGAGAACGCTTAACTGATTCGGATTTTTATTTGTAACTTGAGGGCTATTGAGTATTATGCCATATCTAAAAAATGTATGCTTATTTTGAGAAAAAAGACGTATCCGAAAGATTTTTTGTGTTGAACAATGAATTGAAATTAAGGATAAAGTTTGATTTTTTTTCCAGTGTAAGTCAGTGAATTTTATAAAAGTTTTTCATGAAAAAAGCGGGACATTTTGAGGAAAAAGCGGGACAGCGGGATATTCAACAAAAAAGCGGGACGTATGGCAACCCTAATTTAAAAGCGTGTTTTCTCGAAATAAGCTTTTATGCAATTATTCCCCTTTGGCTCCAAGGGCCTCAAATGTAGGTATACGTTTTAAAGTTTATAGTTTTTGTATATTTGTGATGTCATAACGCATAAAGCACCAATTCCAGTAATTTTTTGTTATGTTATTTAAAGAAAAAGCATTAGTGTGATGCATACATTTAGGGGTAAAAAAATAATACAAAAAAATCTACTCGCTGAAATCGTAAAAATTAATGTGTGAATGGATGAAATTATATGGAATCTGAATTCAGTAAAATATTTAAATACTGATTAATCATGCCAGTAAAACACCTTGAACGTACTGCTCAGCTTTTTTATACTTAAATTTTCTATTAATTTTACGAAACAGTTAAGTGTTTCCTTCAGTTGCCAATTATGCCCAGCAGATGCCCGAAAATATCTATTCTGACGGCAGCTTTAAACATTACGAACGAGAACAAACTATTGGTATTCCTGAAAAGTCCAAAATTGTTGGATAAACAGTAGAATTAAGACGAAATGTACACACTTTCTTAAGAGGAAGAATGACAAAGATGGTTAAAATCCACTATAAATGAACAAAATAGAATAGAATAGAATCTATTCTGACGTATAATTATATCTAGAGTTTGTTTTGATAAGGCGTTTGAACCACCTGGGATGTTTTGAGAAAATGTTAAAGTTCCGAAACACCTTTTTAATTCTTATTTTAATATTGCTGGTCAAATTCGTCTGGAAATGCTCAATTTTATGTAAAACTGAACGCAAAACATGATGATGTTCTTGAAACTTTCAATAATTCATTTCTTATCAATGAAGATGTACTTACGACATATTGCATTTCTCTTTTGGCGCAAAAGTCCTTTTGACCAATCGATAATTTTGGTTGGAAAAACTGATTTGATTGGCCCAAATTTTCAATTATACATTCGGAGTTGATTGAAGAAACGTTTTTAGTAATAATCCTATCCAGTTAGTAAGCGGAAATCTTTGATCGAAGGCATTTGTATTTTTTGCATTCTGGGATGGCCATTAGAAGTCCACTTGGACATTTCCGACCATTACCACTGATGGTCGTTCAAGGAGTGTAAAAAAAGCATCCATCCGTTTTGATTATTTCGTTTGTCTCGAAATAGATCTGTAATGAAAAATGAAACTCACTATTCACACAGTGAAAAAAAAAGGTTATAGTACTCATCCAACACGAATTTATTGCCATTTATTTTATTAGGATAGCTATGCTCACTCCAGGACAATGTTTTCGTTTAAATTTACACGAATTTTTATAACTTAGCAAAGAACTTTTCGCGACGAAACATTACGTCGTAAAAACAAACTTTTTTTTTATTTTTTTTTATTTACAAAAGGTTTTATTAAGGCATTTTACTTATAAAGTTTTTATGTGCCGGGACGGGGGCTGTTGAAAACCACACGGAAAAATTGGGCTATTTATAAAATGTGTTGTGATTATACCTTCAAAATAACTAGTCGGTTGTTGCTCAAAATTTGAATATCCCCGATTCAATTTTGAGTAGTTTTGGGTTGCCAATATACATATGCGAACTAACATTCGATTATTCAGCTCTGTATAAAAAGTTTGCTGTTGTTGGAATCTGTTGAAAAGGGATGTTCAAAGCTAATTGTGAGCTTTTTTTGGGAAAAAGACAAGAAAAAAAACTACGTGTGTTGTGATGTTTTTTATTTTACAGCGTTTTTATGTTGGAATCTTAATTTTTTGCTCGTAAAAGGTACGTTTCTCAACATCTAACGATTCTTGTATCTAATTGTTCGATTATAGGGTGAATGCCAACGATCGTGAAGAAAGAGCCCCACAACCATCTATTTTTTATTCTAAATAGGGCGGCCCAAAGGTGGGCTAGGAGTAACGATGAAAGCTCAAAATTCCTCGTTGATCAATCCCTTTCGGAAGGGCGCTTTGGTCAATTTACTGAGACCGATGGGAAAACGTCGATAAGCAGCTGATCCGTGTCTGATGTACCGGATATTCATATGTTGGTAAGTTCCTTGATTTTCAATATTCTGACTACCACTGGTATCTAATTATTCCATTTCTCCTGTTTAAGAAAACCATCAGATATCAACGCCCTTTGATGGAAAAAAAAGTCTGCAAAGAAGCTATCCGGCGTTTCCGAGTGTCATCCGCTTATTGATTTTAGGCCAAAGAGCGAACTAAATTTGTAATTTATTAACTTTAACGCAGCCTGTCGGTTACAATTAACTATTAGTTGTTACCAAACATGTAACAAGGGTTTTTTTTGTTGTTGTCGTGATAGGCAATTTAGTATTTAGCATTCCTTTTCTCAGTGTATAAAATCCCCAGAATCCATCTCCAATATCCCTGCCCTTCCTTGTGCTGCATGGGTCAGTTTGATAAGGCGGAGTAGCTCAAAATATCAAACGAGCTGGCAACACTGGAGAAGACGAGAAAAGCGGGAAGATCAGTTCTGACCACGGACCAAGACGGTCGCAAAAATTTTATCGGTTCCTCGGTTCTAAAGAAAGGTTCCCCAGAGTCACGTGGGTTCCTTCCGTTGTCCGCATCCAAGTCATCCGCGGCACTCTAAGCTACACCAGGACCAGAACAGCAGTGCAGCCACTTCCGAGGGCTGAACCCCGGACAAGCAGCGGTAGGAGGCACCGGATCTGGTAAATCCGGCTTTGATTATCCGTCATCAGGGAAGGTGCAACCTAGAGGTTCGATAGATCCGGTCGTAATCCCGTCACCGAGCCCCGCTCGAGTTCCGGAACCCAGCCTAGATTCCACGGCTGCTGCTCAAGACAACCCAAGCTACATCAGACCCGGTCCACGTCGCCCAGGCCCAACCCAAGCTACACCAGGGTAGGTCACATCAACCTCGTGGTTACCACGTGGCCGGTCATCTCCCATGCTATCACACCATCACCCGGTTCAAAAGGTAGGAGCTGTCCTCGTCAACGTCAACTACCATGCAAAACTCTCCCAAAACCTATCCCTAAACATGTTACCCCAATAAATAATTAAAATGTAAAATCCGTTTCCTCAAGCCTATCTGAAAGCCCCTTTTGTTTGAGTGCTCTGCCCCTGTTCTCGTGTTTGTTAACTTCAGTCGTAAGTCTGCCTCTGTAAGGGAACCAGTGCCGATCCTGAGCTTAATAGTCGACCGAGCTAGCCGGCTGTTATATTTGGCGATCCAACTGAATTGAAAAATATTCACATTCGTGAATATTTTTTTTCCTTTGCTTAGGGAGACTCACGAACTCCTCGTTATTCGTGATTGTTGTCTGCGTTGAGCTTGTTTGCTACGTCCGTTAGTTTTTCATAACTATCCCTTTTCAGCCACAGAATCACTCAGTTTAGAATAACTTAGTTTCATTTGGAATATTCTCAGTTTTGGTTAATTATAAAAGTAAATTTCCTAAGACAATCAGCTACAGTGAATCATTAAGTCTTTCTCAGTATTTTGGAAAAAAAAAAAAATTAAAAAGATGGCAAATAGTCATCCAACTGTCGCAATGGCAATCACGGAGGATAATGTCGACTGGAAATTCTTCGAAATTCGAGTCGATCATTTGACCGAAGAGGAGTTGAATTTTGAACTAGAGGTCAGGAAAATCATTTTTGACAAACCTGAGCCTCTTGTTAGGAGGCGGAGAGCGCTCCGAGAACTAATTAAACGAGAGAAAAGCGAATATCCAGAGACAGCTAAAGTTATAAGCGGAAATACAGGTCAGCACATCATCGAAGTTTTTTTTTTTTTTTTTTTTTTTTTTTATTGTGTGAGCAGGGAAAAGCCCCTGGGAGTGTAGCGATTTCCAAGCCACTTCTCCCAAAGGCATAAAACCTCCTCATCACTTCTTTATTCAAATTTTTTTTGTTTGATTTTTTCAATGGTTTTTTACAATATTTTACATTTTTCTTTTTAGTAGTGAAACAAACACTTTATTCATTAATGATATTCTGGCGTGGGTGGTTGTTGGTGGTGGGTGGAGGCGGTGGGTGGAGGCGTTGGTGGGCGGTGGCGGCTGGTGAAGAAAAGACAAGAAGTGTTTGCACAGGAATTAGTTTGGCTTTGATACAACTTGTGGTTTTAGAGTGATGAGAATTCAGGTATTTTAAGCGTTCCCAGCGAGAAGTTTCTCTTTTAAGGGAACGCTGGCTGACAGGCTACCGGAAACCGGACTGTTGGTTTAGTTCATAGCATGAACGTTTCCAAAATGGATCTCATGTGTTGCTTGATCAGGGCTTTAAATTTGATGATGTTCCTTTCAGAACGTACGTTTACAGGTAGTCGGTTGTAACAAACCTTACCATAGTAAGTGAAGGCTTTCTTAGCGAATTCAGTGGTAGGTTGACTTACATACAGGCTACTTTGATTTCTCAAAGAATACCTGTGATCAGGACGTTCGTAATTTTGGTTGTGATGTGCAAGTGGGTTTTGCAGGTGGTTGTGGATTATAGATGCTGCTTGTAGCTCCCTCAGTGCGTTGATTGGCAAAGTAGATTCGTCTGCTTCGGCATACAGGTTCATAGTAGGATACAATCTAGGTCGCTTGTATACAGCTTTCAAACAACGGTTTTGAGCTGTCTGAAGAGGTTTGAGTCTTGAACGGCTAGCAGCTCCCCAGATGAATATTAGATATTTGAGCTTGGATTGGACAAACGCATGGTACATAATGGAGAGTTGTTTTACAGGTATAAAGCTACTGATTTTCCAAAACAGACCACTTGCCGACGTAACATCACTCTTCAATTTTTGTATGTGGTTTGTCCATTTTAACGCTGAATCGATGGTCAGTCCAAGATAAGTGAATTCAACTACTCGTTCAATCTTCTCGGAATCGACAATTAGGTCGCATTGTCCTGTATCAGCAATTCGGAAAGGTGATAAAACCATGTGTTTCGTTTTAGATAGATTTAAAGACAACATGTTCTCGCTGAAGTATTTCTGAAGTAGTCTCATATCTTCAGCTTTGTGCTGGATCATTACATCGAGATTTTCTTCAGTGTAAAGAAGACAGGTATCATCGGCAAATAACAGTGGTTTCCCATGAAGATTTAAGTTTGGCAGATCATTAACGTAGATTAGGAACAACAAGGGACCCAAATTACTGCCTTGAGGCACTCCTACTTTGAGAGGACGGAGGTCACTTTGAAAGCCATTCAGCTTTACGTATTGGTTTCTATTTGACAGAAAGCTTTTCATAAGGTCATGCGCAGGGCCACGTATTCCATAGTAATCTAATTTTTTCAGAAGAATCGAGTGGTCAATAGTGTCAAATGCCTTTTTGAGATCCAGAAAAAGGAGGCCATTTTTCTTTTTGGCTTCAATTGCATGATAAATTTCAGCGAATAAATCTGAAATTGCGGTTGTGGTGCTTGATCCTAAGCGAAATCCATATTGAAACTCATAGAATGTACTATTTTGTCGGAAGAAATCGGTTATACGAGAGACCAACATTTTTTCGAGAAGTTTACTCAAAACTGGCAGAACTGATATCGGACGATAGTTGTTGGAATCTGTTTTTGGTCCTTGTTTATGAACCGGTACAACTCTGGCAGTTTTTAGGCAATCTGGAAATCTTCCGTTTGAAAGGCTTTCGTTAAAGACGTCTCTCATTAAATCCGAAAAAATAAGGAAATGTCGCTTGATAAAGTGGACCGGAATTCCATCGTCACCCACACTTTTACTGGAATCGAGGTCTTTAATAAGCAAAATGACTTCTTGTGTACTCGCGGGTCGGAGAAATATTGAGTTTTGAAGAGGGGTTAAGGTCTGGAATCTATTAACATCACCACGACTTGTGATCGTTGCAGCAAGCTGGGGTCCAATGTTACTGAAAAACTCGTTAAACTCGTTTGCAACCATTAGTTGATCCTCAATTAGATTGCCGCCAACATTCAGCTTAATTTCTTTACTCATGATTTTCGATGTTCCTGCAAGTGTGTTGAGGCATTTCCACATATTTTTGGAAGAAACGTTGCTGAATAAGTTTCTGAAGTACTCTCGTTTAGTATCTTCTTTTAGTTTTTGGAGTCTTTTAGAAGTGTACTTCAATAGATCACGAAGATAGGTACTATTTGGATTTCGTTTGAATTTACCAAGAATTTTATCCTTCATTTTCATCCACTTCCAAATATCTAGCGTGATCCAAGGGCAAACCCCTTTAACCTTCGCTTTTATTTTATAAACTGTAGAGCATTCTTCTTTCAATCTCTTATACAATTCGATAATTTTATTTAGTCGTTCGTGGGGTGGGCAGTTGTTCATGGTGCTTACATTTGTTTCAAATTTCTCATTGAGTAGATCATTTCGTACAACAACTTTTTCAAGCTCCTGAAAGCAGATGGTTTTTCGCATACTGACTGATGAAATTATGCAGCAGTGGTCACTGATATCCGTGAAAAGAGTTTCATTTAAGACCCTAGATTGAAGAGGCTCGGAGCATAGAACGTGGTCCAATATGTTACTACTTGTGGGTCTCGTAACATGCGTATTTGTGACATAGAAATTGTACGATTTAAGAAGTTCTATATACTCAACAGAGTTTGGCGCGGTGGTATTGTTCACGGGAATATTTATATCGCCGACTATCACGCAAGGAGTCCTTGGGTTAGAGTTTGACAAAATAGTTTCAAGTTTGACAAAAAAGTTTGTAATACTGTACGAAGGAGGCCTATATATCGCATGTACACTTATAGATTGTTCATTGATCTTTAGAGTAATGTGAATATGGTGAAACCCAGCTTCAAGTTCACAGCTGATCTGCTCATATTTAAGCCTATTTTTTATGTACACAGCAAGACCGCCACCCATACTCTCGTTTCTACAGGAGAATATGCTTTTATAGTCGGGGATGTTGAGGAGATGTGAACGATTTTCTTTTACCCATGTCTCCCCCAGGATAATGACATCCATCGTTTCTGTCAACTGATGCAAAATTAATTTCAAATCATCGAATTTTGATAAATTGTTTAAGCCTCTAGTATTGAGTTGAAATATTTTAAGTGTGCTACAGTTTTTCCAAGTATTACATTTATTTTTATTTAATTCATCAATATTATTATAATAGTAATTATTCGAAGAAAAATCCATAATATTAAATCAAAGTAGTGCTGGTTTCTCAGTTTTCAATTGATGATCTGCATACGTTTAGGCGATGACACTGCATATGAAGAAGCGGACGAGTAGTTCAGGGTTCGTTTGTTTTTCCTTTCCAGCATAAGCAGCAAATCTTTTTTGGACCCGATTTTCTCAACCTTTGCTCCATCAGCTTTCTTTAAAAGTACTTTTCCATCACGTCCCGGCCAGATGTATTTGTAACCCAATTCGTCCTGAACCTGCCTCGATTCTTTAAGCAGCTCTTTCCCAAACGAAGTCAATTCGTCCCGAAGAGTTACCGTTTTAATCGAACCACGATAGCAGGTACCAATATCAGCCGCTTTCAAAATTCCATGCACCCGCTTTTTGTCAAACAATTCTTCTTTCTTAGTTTCCGTTTGAAAAACTACTAATACAGGAGCGGCATCTTTTTGATTGTTATTTCCGTTTAAACGTTTAACGCTGACGATGTCGTTCGTTTCCAGTTTACAAGCTACTAAATTTCCAATAGCAAAAATTTTTTCGCGAAGATTTTCATTTTCCGTTACTGGTAACCCTAAGATGATAGCATTGCGTGCAAGTCCCTTCCGATTTAATTGATCGAGCTCTAATTCAAGTCCCTCCAATCGCTTAGTTAGGTCGACGTTTTTTTCCTTACACTCCTCGATTTCTGTTCTCAACTCGTGGTTCTCGGATCTCAGCAAAGCTAACTCCTGTCTAAAATCCTCGAAACCGTTTGTTAGGCTGTCAAATTTAGCTGCCAGAAAATCTTGAGAAGCTTCGATACTTTCATTAGTTTTTTTAATTTCAGCTATCTGATGTTGTGATTGTTCGATAGCAATACGAACGTTGGCTGACTCGAGTCGCACTTCTCGGACACTTTGACCTAGCGCGCGAATTTCTTCAACTAAGACATTGAAACCTTCCTTTTTCTGGTGTTGCTGATTTTGCGCATTCAAACATTCCGACGAGCAGAAGAATGGTTTACTTCTAGCCCGAGCAATTGCGTTCCCTCGAAGTTTCTTGCATTTAAAATGAACCGATTGGTTACAAAAAGTACATTCAATGACACGCTCTAATTCTTTTTCAACTTGGTCGCATATGGCACAGATCACCGCAGTCTCATCATCATCATTTGAGCTCATGATGATTGATCACTTCAACTGGATAAGAGACACTCAATTATCAAAACAAAATTTGCGCAAAGAGAGTGAGTGACCAGAGGTTGGGATCAGTAGTCAATGACGATTCGTTGAAAACAATAGATGTTTTCGAGACGGTGTAATTGTATCGGCCAATTATCCGGAATTAAGTGTTTATAAATACCTCCGTTCCAGTGAGTTTTACCGTCGCCCTCAAACAGATTCCAGTTTTTTGCCTTACAGCTGCCGTTCCGAAGGTCTTCTACGCCGAAAATTTGCTTTTAGCAGGTAAATAAGCACTTCAATTTGGTTTTGAAAACTCGCTTAAAAACAGATGATTCAATCCAACAATCCAGTGCTGCCACACTTTCATCCAGTGCTGCCACAAGTTACAGAGAAGCTACGTGATATTGAAAAGCTAATTAATTCGGGAGTGCAAAAATTGAATCCATCTTTTCGATCGACTTTGTTGCACATTGCGTGTCGCGTCAAGTTGCTTAAAACTCGCGCGGACGTGGAGACTACAAAGGAATTGAACAGCTTACTTAGTAAAAGTTTAGAGTTTTTGAATAGATTTTTCGTTGATTCCAACATCGTTGGAGAAAATCCGTTGGATTCTCAAGATCTGACAGAAATCTTTAAGGATCCTGATCATCCTGATCCGATAAACATCAGCACACGCGGAGAGAATCTTAAAATTATCCCCCGAACGGACTCACAAAATAACCCAGTAATGTCACCATTGGTCAGCGATGATCAGGACGTGGTTAGTGCTATGAAAAGATTAGGACTCATTAATCATAATCATTCAGAACCGTCAGACATGAGAGAAGCGTTACTGACTCTCGAACATGAGCTCTATCAGTTACGGAGGTTTCATGCGAAACACCAAGAAAAACTTATTTCGAATCCCAATGAAAACGAGTCTCAAAACATTAGTACATGTACCGGTACAATACCGAAAGCTACACAGTACTCTGGAAATTATTCCACTGCTGGAATCTCAACTTCTGATACTCATAGATCATATGACTTTTCTTCTAGTGGTCAACCGTTTCCACTAATAGGTTCTAATAATCCTATCTACACCACAGGTACGACGCCTAGCACAGGTATACGATCCGAAGCTCCGATTTCGACCGGACATGGGGCATTCACCTCCGTTGGTGCCCCAGGGAGACATCCTTCTCCCAGAGATAATAGGTATGGTAATTTAAATACAGATTTTCCTCCTACGAGCTCGTTTTCCGCCGGATACTTAACCAATTTTTACCCACCCCATTTGCCGTACCCCAGTGAGTTTAGACCAGCGTCATCCGGAGCACCAATGCCCGGGATGCTTAACTGGTCGTCCCAATTTCCACACCAGGGGCAACCAGCTAGCTCTGCCTACAGTTACATTCCAAGACCTTTAACTGAACACACCCTATCAAAACCGTCCACCTACTGGAACAATCCAATACCATCCTCAGCAGCGTATCTAGGGGCTGGAGGGCATCCTCAGTGGCCAATTCCTAGTGTGTTCCCTAACATGAACACATTATACCCACAGGCTCCGCCTATGTCAAGTTTCACTGGATGTCAGCAGTCACTATACACCCCCGCATCAATTGCTTTTCCCCCGGTGACGTCAACCATTCCGAGCGCCCACCAGAAACTGATGGCATATGCGTAGGGGAGAATGAGGATACTTGATCCCTGGGGATACTTGATTCCTTAGCTATATCTCGAAACTGGAATGTCTTACAAAGATCAAATGTTCTAGAAAAATGTGCCAAAATGAGCAAAATAACAATGCTTGTAGTTTAAAAAGTTTTAACAAAATAATTGTTTGAGTAATTAATCTTTGTTTGAAAAATTTCACAAAATGTAACTTGAAGATCTTTTTTCATCACTTTAAAATGTTCCTTACATGGGAAAATTATGAAAAAAATATTTGTTCCAATGTATCAATCGTTCGAGCTTAAAATGAACTTCATTATGCCATATTTTCGAAGCAATGGAAAAATCCCAACTTTTTTCAGAAAAAGTTTTCTAAAATGTTGATTATGGGTACAATTGATCCCCTAGAGTTGGGTACAATTGATCCCCCTTCCAAACGGCATATTCTTCTTCTGAATTGATCGTTATGATTGCTGATTACGAAACTACTAATATTTATCCAAAAACCAATGTTTATCAAACAATTGTCTGAATAAAAGAGCAAAAATAATTAATTTTCTCTTAATTATAAAAATAGCGCCTTTAAGTATGCAATGTTATTAGCGTTGAGACAAAGTTATAGAATTTTCTTCTTATGTCTGTTATAAATTGTGAAATGAGAACAAACATGACCGAAATAGTCAATTAACATTCTATCTTGGGGTTTTGTTTGATTTTTATACAAGGATTAGGGCTTCCTGAATAAAAGATCAAGTCTCCTTCAATAGGGGATCAAGTCTCCCCTAACTTCAGAAAAATCGCAATATTTTTACTCCCACGAAAATGCTTCTAGTTCATCTACGGGTTCAAGTATCGTTCTAAATTTTGGAGCATAGAAACTTGAAGTTACAAGCTGTCAGAAAATGTCAAAGACGGCGAGTTGCTAAATTTTTCCAAAAAGATATGGTGAAAATAGGAAAAGGGGATCAAGTATCCCCACTCTCCCCTATGCTTCAATGCCTTCAAATGCAAATCAAAATCTGGCGTCAGAAATCCAGGGTACGAATCCGCACTCGGTACCAGAAACGCCTGTTTCTTTTCCATATCCCGTTTCGAAGCAGTCGTCGACCAATTTTAATCCCACACAAGCGCCGCCAAGGATTCCGGAGTCGATTCCTTCGCTTGGGACCACTAGACTACCTAACACGAACCCTATCCCGGGGCAACAAATCCCCGATCAGGTTAGTCATCGAAACACGTACAAATCCCTAGCTGTTTCAAAGTGGAAACTAGAGAAATATGCGGGGACGGACCAGGGTCTCAAGCTAAATGAGTTTTTGGAGCTCGTTGCCCAACTCGCTCTAGCTGAGCATACCTCCACAGAATCACTCTTCGATTCAGCTTTCCACTTGTTCACAGGACCAGCGCTGCATTGGTACATGTCCATGAGATCAGCTGGCCAGTTGAACGATTGGAATCACCTTATACGTGAGCTGAAAAAAACTTTCGTGCACCCGGAGTTAGACTCTCTGGTTCGTAACAGGATTTATTCACGGCGACAACAACGGAACGAAACATTCCAGGACTACTACCATGAGATGGAAAGCATGTTCCGTTCCATGAATTGTCCTCTGAGCGACCAAGAGAAATTAGATGTTCTGAGACGTAATATGAGAATCGATTACAAAAAATCGTTACTCTGGCAACCAATTTATAGCCTTATGGATCTTCTTGAAGCGGGTAGAACAATTGATGCGTCGAACTTTTCGTTATATGCTAAAGTATTTGGGTCAGAGAAATCAGCAAATATAGTCACCATCGATCGACATATATATAGTGCCAATAGTCGTCAAAATCTATGAAAATGATTTCCGATGGGATTGGCTACTATTTCACTTATAGCTCCGAAAGGATTCGAGCTACTGTTAGAAATGGATGCGGTTTCCGCTGGAGCTGCCAAACGAAATTAAAAAGCTGTTTGAAACCGGGGTAAAAGCTAGTAGAAGCATAAAACAAGGTAAGACGCTTGATGTTTTTTTGCTTTCATTTATTCAGGTTTGTTTTTTCGAATTGCAGCATAAACGTTACCAACCAGTGCCCGGAACCCGAATGAAAATTTGAAAAATGAAAAATAAAATGAGATGAAAGAAAGTGTAAGCTCCTTGGTTATCGTTGAAGAATTTGGTTGCTCGCGGGCCGACCATGATCTTATTGAATGTTTGGTCTTCGTTCATAACTGAGATTGTCACCCAGAAGGCACAGAAGAGTTACACCGGAACAACTTTCTTGAACCAACTATCAAGATGGCGTTATGTATCTACCGGAGAAAGCTGTTATTTTTTTTTCAAGACCGCGATACTCCTTCGCGTTCGATCTGTAAAGAAAAATTGGAAGAAGGAACTGGTTCTGACGGTAGTACAGTACAATACAGAATCAGTTTGTATTGTAAAAAAAATTTGTACTGTTTCAAACGAGTAAAATTAAATTCATTTTACAGATCCTTCGATCCCTTTTGGCATTGACGTTGGGCAACATGGACGTTTATCAATTTAAGTTGTTGAAAGTTCCGGTTTGAGCCATGTAAGCCATGTTTGCTGTTGAAATGGTATTCCGGCACCGGGGGCCGGTCGTATTTTAATTGGAAATAAAGATTATATTTCTACGCATAAGAATTATTTTTTGTGATTTTTTGAGAAATTTCATTGATTTTTATTTTTATAGACATTTTGAAAACGCATGGGCATCCCCATGTCAAATTATACAGAATTGACTAACTGGCTAAAAGCTCAAAATGTATAAAAGCTTTTTGCTCACGCTTTGCGTAAAGCGCCCGAAGTTAAAACTAAGTGGAGACACTTTTCTCGAAACTGTATGGATTTTTATACAGATTAGAGTAACTTTGGTTACCGTGCAACTTGACGAATTGTTTTTAGCGACCTTTTGCACCACGGCAAATCCACGGCAACGCAAAATGACGCAAAACCAAATGGCACTCAAAAATGAGAAAGTCATCATACGTCTTAAATTCAAATCATTATGTAAAAGTTATTTAACAATAAAATAAACCAATTTTTTACCACAGATCAAATACATGTTTATCAATCGTTTGCAGCAAATAACTCAGTTTTGTTTATATTGGTTCATACTACCTAATAAAAACATATTCAAGATATTATCTCATTCATTGAAAATTGGATTTCGTGCAATGTTTTGCAGTCGCAGTTAACCGTACAAAGATTGACTGCAAAGAGGTCAGCGTGTAGAACTCCGAAAGATTTTACACTGATTTGACTGATCGCACGAATGTACAAGTTCGCACAAATGTCGCAGTCATGAGTGCGCAGTCCAATTTAATGCGCTGCGATTAAAAGCTTGATTTTTTTTTCTTATGCGTAAAATTGTGCAGACGCCACGCTGGAAGCTTTAAATTCTTAAAAAAAAAAAGATATATAAAAATGATCAAAGTTGCCTGAAGCATGATTTTAGAAAACCAAAGTTATCGAATACATAAGTTTAATCTGATGTAACCCCATATTTCTGAAATAAATACATGCTTCGTAACGATTAAGATAATGACAGATTTTATCAATTTCAACAGGGTTATAAATTGTTTCATACACATGAAAAACAGCCTCCATATTATTTTATTCTACTAATTCCAATTACATATTCATACCTCTGTGGGCACATAACTGAAAAAAGAAAACAGCTTTTTTATGGCCTAAAAGATTTTTCTAATCAATAATTCAGGAAAAGATATACCGTCAACTGGGGAACATGCAACAATTTTCAAATTCAATGGCTTCTAAAAAACTTATGTTCACAGTGAATCCTACCCCTTATGCATCATAAAATTAAGGGACAAGCAATGAGACATCAAATTGGCGTAGTAAGAAAAAATATTGGTTTCTTTAGTTATTTTTAATTTCTTAAAAACATTCGATTTTCACCGTCCTTAGAAAATGGATAACTTGCAACAAACTTTGTTTTTCATGAAAAATCCTATGAACACGAATGGAAATTTATAGTTTTTAGTATATTTGCGATGCCTCAAAGACCAATACGCATGAAAACACCAATGGCAGTAATTTTTTGGGTCACATTTTTTTCTGAAACTAAGGATGCTGCATACATTTAGGGGTTAAATAATACTACGAAAAGTTCTACGAGCTGATATCATAAAAATAAATGTTTGGGTGAATGAAATTTCAATGTTTACAAACGCGTGATGCAAAACATTCAAATTCCACATGGAAACGAGATTTATAAGGTGTTTTTTTGATTTGCATTTTGTTGCATTTTACCCCAGACACCAAACTGAATTATAAAAAATATTTATTAAAAATAAATTGAGTCATTGTTCGAAAAATACTTTTACATCAACAGTGTTGGTATAGCATGAGGTAACCAGTCAAAAGTTTGTAGATAATATTATCAAGCCAATACTGGGTAAAGTTGTTAAAATTTGTACATTTATTACTCGATTTTTTCAAATTTTATATAAACATAAAATACTTTTAAAAACTAGCCTAAGATGCGAGAAATTATGTCATCATCATTTTATAAAAATCAAAAAATAACTTTATTACAATACATTAAATTAAAAAATTGATTCTGTGTGGTTTTATATAAATGTTACATCCAACCCCGCTGTTGCGTGATGCCCCGTTTGACGGTACTTATGTAGTTTTGTCGCGAAAACAATAATGAGGCTCATCCAATCTCTGCAATTTGACAAATTGGATGTTTTTAACTTTAACTTTTTAAAAGAAATATATTTATAATTCAGTTACAAGTCTAGGCTAAAATGTATCAAAATGCAATCAAGATTCACCTTCCAAATCTCGTTTCCATGTGCTGGAATATGATTGTTCCATCCAAACATTAATTTTAATGATTTCAGCAAGTAGAACTTTATGTAGTTTTTTACATTTAGGATGCAGCACACTTATGCCTTTTCTTCATAAACATTTTTGACAGAAAAAATGTTTAAATTTAATTCAATTAAACCAAAACTTACTGAACCCAAGCAAGGCCATGTAAAATCACTAAACGTGCGCCGTGGTATTCATCCGTGTCCGACTGCAGAAGCAACAAGTAGCCAGTAGATGAAAGCAGATTTTTCCCGTTGATGGGAAGTTAACTTTCTGGGAAATTACAGCATTTTGTTTTATGTGTCAACTCTCGACAAGAACTGTTGCGCTTCTCACTTCCGGAGTGTCCTGGAAAGGGACCGCTTATGGGGATCATTTCTAGCACCCTGGACCGGGAGTGAGACATTTGTTGGCGTTTGTCCCACAGCTTGAAAGCACATTCTCTTAACGGCAGGCAGCACGTCGAGCACATCGAGAGAACGTTAATAAAACGGAAAACTTTGCTCCCAAATTACCCAACGACTTGCTTTTCCATGGTAGCGTAAATGGCTGCAGCGAATCGGTTCGCTCTAACCTTAGACATGTGGACCAATTTCCGAATCGATATAGTGCCCTCCAAGCACGGAACAACCTGGGGATGGCTATGTCACCCGGTGGTGGAGATTCTAAAGTTGAATAAACTTTTATGTGATTCGGATTTTCTTTTTTTCTTCTTTCGGATACTCCCGTCCGCCACTACATTTCGTAAGGTGCACTGCCATGCAATGGCTCGGATCGTTGTTTAGTGTGCAGCACTTCGGGATGTTTTCCCCGTTTTTGGCTGAGTACACAGTTTTGTTTCTTTAAAAATATTCCCTCGGAGATGTATGAATGGCGCGAGAATCGAACGAATACTTTATGTTTTCTGGATCCGTACGAAGGTAATAGTCGATTCGCTAAACTGGGAAAGTGTTTCTAAAGCATTGAGATGTAAAAAAAAAATTTATGCCTTTTCATTCTTAAGGCTCATTTGATTATAGTTTGTAAACAGTCAACAATTAATGAGTGTTTTGGCGTTGTAGTAACATATGCTATAATCAAATTTATTTTTTCAAATTACTTATGTGTTCCACCCGGAAATAACTTTTCAATGTAACTGTGATAAGAATATCGATATATTTAACTTTTATTAATTAAGATTAATCACCGTGATTTATGTTTTGAAATTAATTTTTTACGGCCTTATCGGTGAAAGTTATGTTCTCATAGTGAGAACATTTCAAGAATTGAAAATTATAGATGGATAGAAGAAGATTAGAAGAAAATTATAGGTGTTGAAATGAGCGGGTAGAATTTTTTAAGAAGCATTTTCACCACATACTTAACTTTTGTTCAATCACGGATCAACTATTTTGAAATGTTAGAATCGGACAGGGTTGAGTCTAACACAACACAATAGTTGATCTTGCGTGGTTCGCACCGCGCAATGCTTCTTAAAAAATTCTACCCGCTCATTTCAACACCTATAATTTTCTTCTAATCTTCTTCTATCCATCTATAATTTTCAATTCTTGAAATGTTCTCACTATGAGAACATAACTTTCACCGATAAGGCCGTAAAAAATTAATTTCAAAAGATATATTTAACGCCTTTGTGTAGGCAACTCAGAATTTTTATTTTACCATAAGAAGGAGCCTCATGGCCATACATCGAAACGGACCCAACCCTGGCTGGATATGACGTTTGAGCCGAAGGAGCAATCAATATTGATTTTAAACCCCTAGACTATTTCGTTAGGGTGTATGTTCGAGCGATGGCATGTGGATCCTCTAACCTAGGGATACCATACGTACTCTTTTAAGAGTACGTGTACTCTTTTTCGATCGAGAAATGGGTAAACTCTTCTTTTTTGTGAAATATGACCAAAAATACTCTTTTTTTTTGTAGAAAGAAATTTGATCAGGAAATCCAACGTATTTCTTCCATTTAATGAAAGTGTTTCACATCTTACGCGAAAATTACGAAAGGAATACAGCGTACAACAAATTACTTAACCCTTCGTTTCATAAAGTTACAAATTTGCAACAATTAATGTATGGAAAAATGGAAAAATCGTTTTTAATTTTAATTTTTTTTCTTGATGTACTCATCATTTTCAACTGTACATCTTGCTTTAACAAACATGCATTTTTAGTCGTTATAAACAAAGAGCGCCTTTGAGTATGCAAACAATTATAGATATGTACAAAATTTGAATATAGTACAAGAATACATTAATAGAAAATTTATAATTGTCATGCAAGTCACAGTATTTGATTGAATTGAAATATCTCGGTACCACATCAGATTAAAAAAATATATACTGTAGAACCCAGCTTATTCGAACTTCGGTTATCCGAGCTTCCGCTTTATCCGAACCCCCATTTTTTATACAAAACCCATATAAAAATGTTTTTTATCATCGCACTATATTTTTTAACTATCAAAGCTACTTTTACAAGTTTATAGTCTAAATTTACGAGAAACTTCAATTAAATAGATACCGTCAACTACGGCAGCATGCAACACTTTTCAACTTCAATGGCTTCTAAAATCTTAATGCTTACAGATAACCATACCTCTTGTACATCAAAAGTTTTAAGGTTGATGGGACACCAAACTGACGTTGTCAGAAAAATTATTGGTTATTTTTTAACTTACAAAAACACGCGATTTTCACCCTACTAAGAAAAAGGGGTAAGCTGCAACAAAATCTGTAATTAATGAAAAATCAAATGAAATCGTTTGAAAATGTATAGTTTTTGATACATTTGTGACGTCATAACGCATAAAGCACCAATTGCAGTACATTTTGGTTTTGTTCGAATTAAATTTTAACATATTTTCTGTTGAAAATGTTTTTAAGAAAAGAGTGTTAATCTGCTGCATACATTTAGGGGTAAAAAATACTACAAAATATTCTTTAATCTTAAGTCATGTAAATAAATCTTAGGATGGATGAAATTTTAATGTTAACAAACCCATAATGCAAAACAATCATATCCCAGTATATGGAAACGCGATTTATTAGATATAGTTCTGATTTGTATTTTTATGCATTTTGCCCCAGACATCTAACTGAATTATAAAAATATTTATTTAAAAAAATTGGAAACTTTCCGAAAAATATTTATGCACCAAGAGTGTTGGTATAGGGTAATGGCAATATAAAGTTTGTAGGTGATATCATTAAGCCAATCCGTCATACAAGATAAAGTATTTTACGGCATCGAAAAATGTAAAAATTTGTGCATCTATATTGCTCGATTTTTTAATTTGTTTTATGAGAATCAAAAACTTTAAAAAACCCTTTCATGATGTTAAAAACTATGTCATCATCAATTTGTTATCATTCAATGATAACTTTATGTCAGTATTTTTAAATAAAAATTGAATGAATGTTGTGGTATTCAAATGTTGCATCGAACCCTGCTTTTGCATGATGCCCCGTTTGACGGTAAATAAAATTCCATGTAAGAACCAAGCTACGCGCCTGGATGATACGCAATACTAAAGCAAAAGGATAGGGCTTGTCAATGGATTTCGTTTAATCAAAGGTTTCCCTTATCGGGTACGCAAGGTTACTGTAAATCCTTTTGCATACCATCCGGGCGCAAAGCTCGATAAAAGCATTATTTTGTGTCAACCTGATGGCTGGGATAACGTGGGAGCTCAGAAAACTGGAGGGGGGATAAACGGGATTCCACTGTTTAACGTTTCTCCTTACTTTTTGGATAAATGATCTCAATGTACTCTTTTTAGTGTTACAGGATATGGTAAGCCTTCTCTAACCCATGTCTCGATACTCTGAAAGCTTCCATCTCTAAGACATGGACTTCAATGTCAGATGATTATGTTGCGAAGGTGTGCTCCCGATTCTTCCCGGCCTAGAGAGTAATTGAGAACGAAGATGGACACATCGAGTGATTGTTTCTTATTACCTATCAATTCAAAACTACCAAAAATTTAGCTCCACACACCTAGACATTCTAAAAGCATCTAGTATGAGCCATGATTTCAGGTAAAAAACGTTGAAAACAAATGTGCACTAACCAAACCAAGTAATGAGAAAAGTAGGAAATAATCAATGAAAACCATATGTTTTTTGTGGAAACTTATTTCTCTCATTACCATATTTCTCCTTTTTCTTTCTGTTTCATAACAGATTTGGAAAATCCACATTACAAATTATGGCGTATATTGATTATTCGACCCATAAACTTCAAACTTTGGACAGGCTTGTTGGTCATCGCGGATGAAATTATGAAGAAATTAATTCCAAAATCAGATTTTTATAGTAACACTCTATAGTTGCAAGCTTCTGAACGAGACGTTGATAACTGAAGCACAATTATTTAAACACCACTGCCATTTGTGCTCTATGAATGGAACAGAAAACCGCCTCCAGCAGCATCTTCTTTCGGGCTTCTCTTGGCTCGGCGACGAACGTGTTCGGGGCATTTGACCGTCCTGTGTCTGCATCCTTGCCACCTCCACAAGCTGCACTAACATGCAACCCCGGCCAACCTCATATATTCACGCATCGTTGTCGCTCGAACTCAAAGTTCTACACCGCCGAAAAATGGTGGGAAGTAATCTCGGAAACTGGCGGCGCCATAAAAGTTTCACTCGATAGCTTGTTTCTTACACTATATATTGGAAAAAGTGCATATCGAGAATGCGAGGTGTGTAGTGCCACCTATCATCCGCTATCCCTAACGCCGATCCTAAACATCAGCAGCAGCAGAAGAAGTAGCCGCCAGACCCCGTGGAACAAGTGCCCGAAAGAAAATGTCGTACGATGAATCATCTTCAATCGGTCGGTGTTCGTGTTCGTACATGTGAGTAAAAATAGAGCAGGTTTTTTTTTCATGTGTGTGACCACACGGAAGTTCCTCGAGGAAAATAGGAAATCGAGCTAAAGAAAAAAAAACCCATCCACGGTTGATGGTTGTGTAAGTTTTCGAGGGTTGGGGATAATTCTATTATGGATATGGTCCAAATAAAATATTAAATTTGTTTTGATCATCGACATGACGGTGGTAATTCAAGCAGCAATGAATAATGTGAATTGATTGTATAACATCAAAAATCTACCACTGGCGATGATGCAGCCAAGTGAGTTTCAAAAGTATCTCATCGGATACACAAATGTATGTTCTATTCGACTTAAAAACCTGCAAAAACTACTTCAACTTTTATTACAAGTACATAATTACAAATTTGCCGGAAACTGTTTAGATACATTACATGTGTACAAATAGGTATAAAATGCAACAAATTGCAAATGAAAGTGACACCATTGAAATCTGAAAATCCTGAAATATAATTGTTGTGCAACACACTTTTTTCCAGAGTAAAATTTTATCCGTTTGTTTATGAGATTTCAGTAAGAACATTTTACAAGTTTTCACCCCTAAATGTATGCAGTATATTATGGCTTTTCTTATACTAGCTTTACACAGACAGAAAATGAGAAAAATTAGGTTTCACCAAAACCACAAATTTCTAAAATTGGTGTTTTTATGCCTTAGGTAAAAAATCGTAAAACATCATCAAATTTTCTAAGGTTTCCATTGGATTTTTCATAAAAAAATTTTTTTGGTAAGTTACCTCTTTCTCTAGGTAGGAAGTAAACCGCATGTTTTTGAAACCATTTAAAATAAACTGCTAATATATTTTCTAACTTCGTCAATAATATACTCAACCGTAAGTTGTAGCTATTAAGCCATTGAAAATTATTGCATGTAACCCAATGGGCGGGTGGTCAATTGAAGCTGTGATCAAAGAACTCAGATGAAAAGTTGTTTTGTAGGTCGAAACCGAAATGAATTTGTTGTTAAGATCATGAACTTTTGATTTTTGTTAGAATGTAAAAAAAAATAAGTCCGAAATTTAATCAGGACGGTACTATTTATAATCATCGGTGATTACAGTCTTCAAAACAATTCAAAATGATTTTTTACTGCTGTAGTCTCTCTTAAATAGCCATAAAGAGCCTAAATCCGTACGCCTCGAAAATACCATGGAATAGATATCGTTCTAAAATCTAGTAAATTATTGGGTTAGAATAAATTCTCAAGGATTGCAATTGAGTGCTTTACCTTGATGGCAATAACTAAAAAAGATGATAAAAATGTTATAACAAATGCAATTATTCTTATGCTTAAAAGTTTTACTGACCTTGTTGTACTGAAAAACTAAAAAGGGGTTCACGAAAATTCTGCTGTTTTGATTATGATTGTATGGTATTGCTCTACCCGTTTTGCCGATCAGATTGTTCGTAAAAGCGCTTTTATAACTAAGGTAAATCAAAATCGCCGCTTCAATATATACAACCAAACAAATTTACCCTAAATGTATGCAATCAAATACAATATGATTCTAATATTTCTATTCTGTTCTTGATCCCAAGACTATTTTGTTAATGGGTTTAAATTTATTATATCATGAATAAAAACAGCGAGAGATGAATTACAAACCCATCCACAAATCCACAAATGACTGCAAAAACCTTTTTCGTAAAAACTCTTTCATTTTTTTGTAAAGCACACAGAAAAAAATAATGACAATTACATGTCATTGAAATCGATTGCCTGTAAAACAAAACCACCTGTAATCCAAAAAACACGTAATTTTCAATTGATTTTTCGGAATGCAAATAGAATGTCATAGAATATTACAGCAAATGTCGTGTAACAAAAAGAAGCATGATATTTACTGTAATTTTCTAGGTCGAATATAAATTATGTGTTGCTAAATTTTGTGCCGTCCAATAATTTTCAATAGCGTAACTCAAGTGTACCTGGCATCCCAGTTGAGAATCGTCAAAAGAACAGATTGTTTACATATTTTTATTATTGTTTTGTTTTTTTTCGGATCGGTTTTGTTTTGTTCCGGAGTTAATCAGTGCAAAATCTGTAACCATCGGCCTGATCGGCCATCTGTAACAGGCGGCCGATCGGCCGTAGGAAACAGCTAAGACCGGTCGGAAAAAAGCAGCTCCGGTTTTTATAGCAAGCGTCGAAGAATCGTTCGATGCTCGATGGCCTGCACCAGTTATTTTAGGTGTCGAACGGTTGTTCCGTGGCGGCGGCTGTGTTGTGAGTATTTGTTTTAGTTTTTCCGTCTTGTGAAAACCATCTTATCTTACTATTTTCAGATCAGCGAATTGAAGTATTGAAAAAACAAGAATTTGTAAGGATATCGCTCGACACTGATCATATTCGTAGGTCATCGGCCATTTCTTATACCGAAAAGTGATTATTAATATGCGTTAATCTTTTTCTAGTGACCGTAACAACACTGTGGCATACGATTGCAGAAATTTTGCCAAATACTTCGGAACCAAAATCATAGAAAACTTAGAAAGCTTGTGAAATATTAAATGAGATGGAGAACTAGATCGGACGGGAAAACTAAGCTATCAATATGCAGAATCAGTGCATCATAGTCATTCGGGAACAAAAACAACAAGACGAAGAAATCTTATTAAGCGGACTATGATACATCCGGCTAAGAAAGTGAAAAATTGCTGAACACCCTTATGTATGCACATCTCATCTGCCAATCTCTCTCAACTACTCTCGTCATCAACCCTTTATCAAACAAATCGCAGATCGAACACTTGGAATAAATAAATAGAGAAATTGGACCACACTTAAGGATATACTAAAGTCAGACTTACTCGGTAGGTTGTTGAATCAACAAAAATTTAATATTTTGAAAAATTCAAATATTCTGAAAAAAAAAATGTCTTCGCCGAGCTCCACCTGAAACCAAATATTCCAGTCTTCAATAAACAAAACAATCAACTGAAAAATCAGTGAATTAATTATGTTCTGATAATTTTAGGTACTCATCGCGTACTTATCGGAATTCCATTTCCAACAGACTTTCTCAAACAGCGTGGCCGGTGTAGAAAGAGTTCCACCCTGGCAGTCACTACGAAAAAAAGTATTACAACTCTGACTATCACAAGATGAATTTGAAACACAGTTCGGGCTTATCTGTCTACCAATTTTAGGAATCCAGATGCTTACACTTCTGGTGAATCTACTGGAATAAAATTATCAGCAGGTCTGAATAAAAAATTCTTAACATCAGCCTACCTGAGTTCGTTCGACTGGTCTACCAAGGAAATCTTCAGTTCGAATTCTACACGGCCTAGTACCTAGTTATAGATTTTGACTAGAAGATGGTATATTTCCTATTTGATGGAGAATTCGCGTTGCTACATATGGAAGGTTTCATGAAATTTCATGAATGAGTTGCTCCGAAGATGGTAAAAATGTTATGAACACTGGGGCTTCGAGTTTGCTGAGCTTCAGGTAAAACTCTTTATACATTTTTTTTTGCTTCGCGAATTAAAGTTTTTTTTTTATATTTATAGGTAAAAAAAACCGTGTGTCTCAAAGCTGAAGGATTTATCAACTCGCTCTAGGATCGCCTGGAATTTGGTGGAATCGTTCAAACATTCAATTCCGGCTTGACTTTAATAACAAAATTGTTGTTTTTTCTCATTCGAGATGATTGACGGAGTTCATTTGGTTTTACTACCAATGCGCCACTCGGGTACAGGCACATTCACTACTGTTTTGTAAACGCCAGTCGTATTGATGTTTGCCGAACTTTTTTATTATTGTATAATAAAACTGCATTCTAAAGTATTGAAAAAATAGTTATTATATCCAATTCCATTCCATTAATTAATATTACCAATAAATTTAAAAGAAAGGTAGCAACTACAACCCTGTACACGGTTTGAAACTACAGTCCTGTAATTTTAAACCGTACTGTAAAAAAATTGTGCGCTTGAAAATTACTGACACGTAATTTTTTTCTAACCTGTAAAATTACGGTAAATGTCCTGCTCCTTTTTGTTACAGGACATTTACTGTAATTTTACAGAAAATAATTTTTGCTGTGCATCACATCGCCATTGCAGGTAGGCATCACTAGACGCGGTATGAAATATCCTTTCTTGTGCATAAAGTTTTATAGCCTAAACCTTACGTTAACATACTCAAAATCCAGTGCAAAGCTGAATTTAGGTGTAGGAAATGTCTCAGAAAATTCATATAAGTGTCGGTATGTTTAGTGTTAAAGAAAAACTATTAGTGTGCTGCATACATTTAGGGGTAAAAAAACACAAAAAATTCTACTACCGTTAAACGGAATAAGAATGGAAACTTTTTTCAATAGTTTTCGATTATTTTTTCTGTTCAAGGGAATGTGGCATGTTTCATATTTTTAAAACCAGTACTGGGCTCCTATGAACGTAAAGCATGGTTGCAGAAATTTATTAGACTGCTTTGAATTTGGTTTAAAAATCAATGTCGTCTCTGTTTAGAATTTGATGCTTTGGGGTAACATTAATCAGTGCCTATTTTGACGGTCCTTAGGGCTGTGCCAAAGGTGTATGCAAAACACCGGTTTCGACCACGCTAATACAGTCCGTCCGGCACCGGTGGCGTAAATTGCTGTTTTAGCACAGTTATCGATTTTAAAATTCTCAACAGTTATACACCTTTGTTCCAAATTCATGCAGATTTGGAACAGGATTTCAAAATATACGACAGACCGATTTAGACGTTTGGGGTTCACGGTGAGAGAATTTTAGCCAATGATGATTATTTTCACACATATTTGGGTAGCATTGGGTGTAATAATTGTTTCTTTTTGCGAAATTATTTGAATATTTTTTCCCGCCAAAACCGGTCAATACGTAGCATAAATTGAGAAAACATATTAACAAAACCCGTATCAAGTATGAAAAATTTATGTCACACTACATTATATTTTAATAAATAGCTTTTGGCCTCAACGAATTAGTGAGCCCAGTCAGCGTTTCTCGAGTTCGAACGTTATATGAATAAGAAAAGATAAATAACAGAAGCAACCTAATGAAAAAAAAACAACAATAAACTTTTTAAAAAAATTAAAAAAATTGAATATCAGTGTAATGACCAATTTTTGTCAAAAATTGTTAACAATATTTATAATCTACACAAACAATACATCATATTTCACGGTTATAATATAAAAACCGTGAAATATGATATATTTTTCGATAACATTGACTAAACTGACATGATTCTTAGAAAAAAATCCTTTCAATTTCTGGCTAAAAAAGCCGTCTGCTACATTACAAACTATCATGAAAATTTTTCTTAAGAATACATAAAAAGAGCATGTTTGCCAATCTGTTTAGTTTCCCCAAACAAAAACACAAATATGTTTAATGAACTTTTACCTATTTTCAAAAGGTATCTCGAAAACAAGAACTGGTAAACTAAATTAATATTTGGAATCAGCACCGCAAAATGAGTCAATTTTCAGAAGAAATATGTTTTTTTTTGTTTCAATTAAGCTTTTTTTCTCACTGCGTATAGTCATTTTGGCTTTTAAAGCTTCGTTCAATCATAGATAAAAATCGGTTTCAACTGGTTTATGCCAACTAGTAGTTGTTCAATGAGCCAATGTTTTGATAGAAACTAGTCAGCTCGTTGTCAATGAAGCAAGTTGGAACTAGTCAAAATGGTCAAAACCGATCCAGCTCGACAGGGGGTTTCGTTACGGCCTGGAAGAAATCGGTCGAAGTCAATTGGAAAAAGAAAAGTATTCAATCGTCAATCCATTTCTACTTGTTTCGAACAAACTTCATTAAAAAGACTTTAAGTTAATGAAATCCTGGTAGAATAATGAGGGTGTAAAACTCAAAACTTAGCAATTTTTCTATTAAAATGAGTTTTTTCAATTATTGAGTGTCTGCAAGAAAAGTGTACCCGTTTTAAATTTGCTATCACACTAGTGGGGAGCGAGTGTTTTATCCGATTCCAAAATTTAAAATTGTGCTAAAACTGATATACCTAAAACCAATATTTATGCCTGAACCGTTGCAGGTGCTCTTAACGTGTTAAGGCCGAACAACAAAAATCGAACGATGGACAATGATGCTGCATAAATTAAGGGGCTTATTTTTTTACATTACTTAAACATTTTTAACTTCGATAATAAAATGAAATTTTGAATTCATTCAATTCCCCAAGCTCTTGCACTATTCCTCTTTCATTTTGTCCTTCAAACTTTACCATTTGATAGGGTTTCTAGTAGAGATGTACCGAATATTCGGTCGGCCGAATATTCGGCGCCGAATACCGCCGAAAAACCGTTAAGCCGAATATTCGACTCACCGAATAGTTTAGCTAAGTATTCGGCCGAATATGCAGAATATCTATTACAGACTTGTGAACTTTCAAATAATTTTGGATAATCTGTAAAATATCCAAAAGTAATGTTGTGAAAGCTACAGAATCATTAAAAAGTTATCGTTTCAGTAAAATATCTAAGGTGTATCCGCGTATCTTTCACTGTAGATCGTACAGGAGAATGCTGAACGGTATCGCTTTATCTTTGATTATAGCTCATTCCAAATTTTCTGGATATATTCAGGCCATAAATCCAGTAAAGAATCCAGATAAGTCAAATCTGACCGGGATGTCCAGATATTGTTTAAAACTTCCCGAGTTTTGGTCGGGTTTATTCAGATTATTTGCTAAATCAAATAAAAAACTCATATTCCTCTTTAATTTTTTTTTTGAAATTTTGTGTTCAATAACGATTTTAAAAAATTTCGAAAATATACATAAATTTTGCCCTTTTATACCTTTTTTTAAACCGTTCTGAATGCCTGACCATGTGGATACGTGTGGTTGAAAGTATGGTATGCTTAAGGTTATAGATCATCTATCTTTTCAATAACTATTTTGAGAGCTTGCTCAAATTCGACCTTCATATAATTCAATATAAGAGACGCAATTTCAAATAGATTGGCACCTGTTTCGGCATGTTTTATCCCAGGAACGCAATCTCTTTGGTGATAAACGCCTTAGAAGCGACTAGTCATCGGATGTATTTTCAGTTATTGGTGACATTTTAAAAATCAGAAAGACCCCTACTTTAAAAATATCTCGTAATACATCATCCGATAATATCATCTGGTTGAAATTTATCGACTAAAAACATGAGGGTCATTAATATGGAAGACATAGAAAGCATTGAAATAATCGCTCAATTTTTTTTCTTGAAAACCTCAATAGAATATTCGGCCGAATATTCGTTTGGCCGAATAGTTGAAAAGGTAAATATAAGGTATTCGGCCGTTCGCCGAATACAACTATTCGGTACATCTCTAGTTTCTAGCCTTTTGTCCTAAACTGGCTTACTCTTGGAAAATGTCCATATTTTTAAAATATCAAAAATTCATCTCCAAATGCAACAAAAACTACACCAAAACCATACATTTACTAAGGAAAAAACTTGAAATCTTTCATAAATCAACCTGCTGCTTTTAAACGCTTTGATTTCATCGGGAAGGGTGTTTATTTGCGAGGCTTCGAAAAATAAATATTTCAAGATTTTGAAATCACATTTTTACTTACATTTGAAATTTTCAAAAACAAAGCAAGTTTTACCCAATTTGAAACTCAACTTATGGGTTTTTAACGAGGAAAATTGAGATATTTTAAATTAAGACTTAGTTATTGATGATTATGTGGACAAATTTCATGTTGATCAAAGTTACTCCGGTGATCAATGTTACCCCGTTTTACGATACCTGAAATTATAAAAATCAATGTTAGGATGGATGAAATTTTGAAATTTACAAACAACTATTATTCATCGATTATTTGAACTGCAGATATCCACTGAACTAAAAAAAAAATTCTTACTTTTATTTTAAGTTAATCGATAATGTCATCAAAATGCATAAAAAATATTATGTGTTCGCTTGATAACAGTAAAATTGCTGTTTGAATAGTTTTTATCATATGTTAACTATTATCTGTCGAACTGTCGCATAAAATTCTTATGTTTTAAGGTTGACATCTTAAACGGCTAAGCCCCTAATGCAGGCATTTCAAAGATTCTAACAAAATAAATTGATCTCATATAACCACAAAGAGCGAGTTTACATTTTCTAAATGAAACTGAGCGAATAACGCAAAAGTTCAATAATATTTGGCAAAAACAAAAGTAAACCATAAATTTTACAGCATCCACCAAATTCCTCACAATCATGGGTCATTTTTATGCAAACAAAACAAAACATTTCTTGGTTGCTAGCTCAACCCAATTGCCCCTGGAATGTATACTAGCAAATAATGCCCCCAAATGTTTGCTATGAACTTGTTAATTTCTATGTTGATATTCGGGTGTTTCTATGAACTTTTATGTGACTAATAATTGTGAGCAATTAGGCTAACAATTGTTACGAGCTACAATTTTGACCCATAGTTTTGTGGTTTTGATAAACGTTGATTGTTTCAGTCAATTATGTTCTATGTTGTGGTGAAAGGATAGTTAAGTGACTAATGATTGTGGGAGGACTGTACATCTACTTTTACAATACTTTTAAATTCCACGAAACAAAAAATCAATCCTCTCAAAACCACAATCCTAAGCCTGACTGCTTCCATAACATTCGCAAACCGAACGGAAAATGCAAGTGGCATCCGTAGATTTATCGGAAATAGGCAGCAGACGAAATAGCGGAAAATGGCAAAAATCTGCTAGACATCATTTCTCATAGAATCCAAACATAAAAAAAACTAAAATAACTGTCTGCTGTTTTTGACACATAAACGCACGTCGTCTGAGCCGAGGGGAAAATGCAAAAATTATGCGAATATAATGAGGTAGTTATTCTTTTGTTTAAGCACCCGTGGTGTTCGATGTCTATGACGAAGTATAAAATTACTAACTTTTCTTTTACTGGAAGTCATCCCATTCCCCGAATAAACGATCATACATGTGTCAAAACCAGTTGAAAATGTTTAATGAACTCCAAAAATACCTTAATTGTTGTTTGATGCCAGAACAGTCACTTATGAATAGTAATTGAATTGTTATACCATTGAAAGAGCACTAAACTAGCGTTCTTCTTCTCTGCGTTCGCCCGCATCCTTTCCAATTCATTCAAGAAAATAAGGGAGAATTGCGCTTTTCATCCCACTCTTATTTTTCCTTTCAAATTCTTACAGTTCTCCGTGCAGTCGCCTCGACGCGTTGGCGGAAGCGCTCAATTTTTGGCAACCATCCAAAATGTGCACAAACAACAATTACTTTACATTTTATTCCACTTTCCGTAAATATCTACCCCCATACATACACACATACAGAGGACGGATATAGATACGAATTTTCCAACCCACCTAAGAAAACCACCTTCATTCATACGTACATTTCGGGGAGCGATTGTGTTTCTATGTGTGGGTGAGGGTATGTGTTCGTACGTCACTCTTGAACCGTGGAAGGAAAAAGAAACAAAAAAAAATCTTCGAGTTTTCGGGAAATTCACCGTGCGGTTTGATCGAACCATTCACGTATCAAGTTTTTTTTTTGACATTCAAATATTCAAAATTCAACTACAATATTTCAAGAATATCGATACTACAGTATCCATCTTTGAACAATATGCTTATTTAGTTAGTTCATCCAACCGTATCTCATTGCCGCATTACTAAAGCATGGATCACTACAAATCTGGACGTACTATTTATTTTACCATAGTGCTCCTAGTTGTCGGATCTGGAATGTTTTGGCAGCACTTTGTAGAGGAATGTTTCTTCTACCAGTGCTGAAAATTTCATTACGATTCGTTTTGTTTCGAAAAAGTTACACGTGATGGAAGCCGCGAAATGAAAATAAATTTTGAACAACCACGTCAAAAACCCGACGTGGTCGGGTTCAAAAATCGCGAAATCGTTAAAAATGGTCAAATCAACCGTGTGTAGCGTTCTCAAACGGGTCTGTGAGATGCGTACTATAGATCGGCAGGTTCATACCAAGCGTCATAGTGGAATTAAGGATCGGAAACTGCATTTGAAGGTGTTGAGAACGATCAAGGAAAACACAGGGTAGTCGGACTATGACATTGCCAAGAAATTCAACGCCGACCGGTGCACCGTCAGCAGAATTCGTCTACGCGAAGGAATACGATCCTATCGGACCAGTAAGCAACCAAACCGGACATTGAAGCAGAATTTAGTAGCCAAAGGACGTGCCCGCAAGTTATACAAGAAGATTTCAACGAAGTTCGACGGATGCATCCTCATGGATGACGAAACGTACGTGAAGATGGATTTTGGGCAGCTTTCTGGCCAAAAATGATGTAAAGCCACTGCAGTGGTGCACTGCACTGGTCATGGTGATGTCCCCGGCAACTTCAAATTCGTTTTTGCTGATAAGTTTGCAAGAAAGTGTTTGATCTAGCAAGGTATTTGCAGCTGCGGACGAAAAATTCCGGTTTTTTGTGAAAAACAAGACCATGGACTCCGAAATTTACAAGAAGGAATGCCTGAAAAACTTTTTTTTCGTACATTAGATCTCACAAAGCACTAGTTAAGTTTTCGCCAGATTTGCAAGCTGCCACTACAGCTAGGAGGTTCTACAGTGGTATTGGGCCAACGGGTGGATTTTGTCGAAAAGGACATCAACCCACCCAACTGCCCTCAATTCCGCTCTATCGAAAAATTTTGGGCAATTGTCAAGCAGAAGATGAAGAAGAATGGTAGGACGACTCGGGATGCAACAGAGATGAAGAGATTGTGGAACAAAATGGCCGCTGAGGTCAGCGAATAGGGTGTTCAAACTATAATGAGTGATACTCAACGAAAAGTTCGAAAATTCATCAAAACAACATCGGAATAATTTTTTTATTATTTTTCCTTTAAAGTGCAATAAAACCCTACATTTCAAGTACAAAACATTTTTATTTCGTTAACATAGCTCCGAGATAGACCCGTTTTAATGCGTCCAGATTTGTAGTGATCCATGCTTTATGAATTGGATTTTTAACATTTCGAAAAAACCCAATTTTCAAAATTTTTCTACCGCAGATCATGTAATATTTGACTTTCATTTATCTATTAGTTTGTTTTTAGTTTAATGACCGTGCTACAATCAAATTCTACTTGGTTTATTTGCTTATCTTTTAGAAATGGCTTAGTTACGAATGCGCATATCTTGAAAAACATTTGTTTGATCTAAATACTTTCTATAAAGGAAATGAAGGTAATCTTATGATAACTCACGAATGATATTAGCAAAAAAAAATTATCGTTTTTTGTAAGAAAAAAATCTACTTTTTTCTTGGTACCTCCCATCGGTCGGCGCACACTTTTTTCATTCATGATATTGATCAGTTTTTCAAACTTATACTTCGTCTAATCTGTATTTAAGGTGGCTACATTCTTTTCCTTCAATTTCTTCTACTTTTCCGTCCTTAGTTTTAAAAGAAACTGAGGCAATTTAGTGGATATAGCTGTTTCGAAATCAATAAAACTTGAGCCACTTAAAAGCGTTTTTAGTGAAATTTCCACTAGCAAAATCTGACAATAAAGAAGTAAAACCATCATGATATTGAACTTAAAGAATAATCGGTTAGTTTGGATCGTAGGTTGCGAAGGGTACATACAAGATGACTCTTTTTAGGCTTTTAAAAACAACGCCTTCAACAGTGTCAGTTGGACAGCGATTGCGTCGTCGCTCATCCAAATGAGGATCCCGGCATATCTGTATAGGCTTGTGGAAAGTTACTTCCACAATCGCCAACTGCAGTATATGACCGGAGCGGGTTTGCGAACACAAGAGGTTTCGGCGGGTGTTCCACAGGGGTCAATACTCGGCCCGGCCGAACTCGTAGGATTTGCAGATGATGTAGTCCTCTTGGCGAGAGGCTCCTCAACAGCGGAGGTTGAGCTACTGGCCAAGGTAACTATCCAGGCAGTGGAACGCTGGATGCGCTCCAAGTGCCTGTGTCTAGCCCACCACAAAACCGAGATGGTGCTTATTACCAACCTGAAATCACCCAAAACAGGTACCATTGCCGTTGGACCGTGCAATATCGTGTCCAAACGCGCAATCAAGTACCTAGGAGTGATGATTGACGACAGGCTCAGCTTTACGAGCCATGTCGATTACGTGTGCAAGAGAGCGGCAATGGCCACGGCCGCACTCACACGGATGATGCCGAACTCCTCGGCCATCCAAAGCAGCAAAAGGCGGATACTGGCAAGTGTGACCACATCGATCTTGCGGTACGGAGCAGCGGCCTGGAGGCAGGCCTTGGGAGGAAGCTGTAACCTGCAGCGACTTAGCAGCGTTCAGCGGCTGATGAACCTGCGGGTTATCAGCGGATACCGGACCATGTCGTCCGAAGCCGCCTGGGTAGTAGCGGGTGTTATGCCCATCTCGGTTTTGCTTGAGGAGGATGTCTATTGCTACGACAACAAAGACACGCCCAACGTTCGAGATCTCGCCAATGAGGACTCGATGTCCAACTGGCAGCAGCTGTGGGACAGCTCAACGAGAGGAAGGTGGACCCATCGTCTGATCCCGCACATCGGGAGCTGGATCGGAAGAAGGCACGGTGAAGTGGACTTCTATATGACGCAATTCCTGACTGGTCATGGATGCTTCATGAAGTACCACTACCGGTTTGGACATGTGGCTTCGCCATATTGCCCAGATTGTGGTGATGAAGAGGAGACATGTGGTGTTTGTCTGTCCGAGGTTTGCGGCGGTACGTACTTCCATATTTGCCGCCTGTGGGCCTGACACGACAGCAGATAACGTTGTACAGAGGATGTGTACGGATTCCAACACTTGGCATGCAGTCAGTGATGGGTTCACCCGGATCATGACTGCCCTGCAGAGGAGCTGGAACCAACGGCAGTCCGCGAACGGCGGGGAGCATCTGAGTAGTTTGCGTCCGATCCGCTGATCGAAGCTACAAAGATAAGGCATCATCTTCTGCGTAGCGGAGGTTAGGGGTGCGCCGCGAACGTGTGTAGGATACCCCAATGTCGGGGGGTATCCGAGTTGTGCCGCTTCCTAAGAGGGAAACTGCGGGGATAAGACTTTACCTTCCTCGTAGCGGATCTCGAGGGAAGAGGGTTAACCACTGTCGGGGGATACCCTCGGGTAGAGAGGCTCTCGACGCCGGGCGAGCCTCTCGAGTCGGTGTAGGCGCGAGTCTAGGATAAGCTGCTCTCGATTTGGCACACAACGGGCAGGAAAATCCGCGGGCCAAAAATCCTAGGGTTGCCAACCAAGGGGGATAAAGAAGACCGGACAACGGTCGGAGTAGACTGACCCCATCGACGGGGGGCTGTCGAGTAGAGTGTGTCCGACCCCACGGTTTGAAGTTACAAAGATAAGACAATACCTTCTGCGTAGCGGATGCCGTGGGTGCGCCGCGTTCGTGGGTAGGATGCTCCACCTTCGGGGAGTATCCGAGTAGAGCGGTTCTCAACGACAGAAGCTGCGGGGATAAGACATGACCTTCTTCGCAGTGGAAATCGTTGGGAAAGGGTTATTCCCCGTTCGGGGAATATCCACGGGTAGAGTGGCTCTCGACGCCGGGCGAGCCATTCGAGTTGGTGTTGGATGACGTCTTCGTCGGGAATCATCTGAGTCGTTGCGTTAAGTCCCGCGCGTGCGCCGTGACAGGCGCGAGTCTAGTATAAGCTGCTCTCGATCAGGCACACGACGGGCAAGGTGGCAAACCTCGAATCCTGAAGATAAGAGGTCGGTCCTCGAGTCGTTAGAGGAGAGGTCAGGCCTCAAACCTTCAGGCAGAGAGGTTTGTGTGGTAACCCCCGAGTCTGTATGATAAGGGGTCGGGTCTCGAGTCGTAAGAGGAGGGACCAGGCCCCTTATCAACAAGAGGAGGGGTACAAGTGGTCTCCTCGAGTCATTACGAGGAGAGGTCAGATTTCAAGTCGTTAGAGGAGAGATCGGGCCTTGAATCGTGCAGAGGAGAGGTAAACTTCGAGTCGATGCGAGGAGGGGTCGGATCTCAAGTCGTTAGAGGAGAGATCAGGCTCCAAGTCGCGAAGAGAAGAGGTTTGTGTGGAAATCTCGAGTCATTGCGAGGAGATGTCGGTTCTCAAGTCGTTAGAGGAGAGTTCAGGCGTCGAGTCGTAAGGATGAGAGGTTTTGCTGAAAGTGGTCTCGTTAATGAGTATTGCCTTGAAGCGCATTAGCGCGAATAGACCTCCCACTATTGAAGTATAGTATACTAAACAGTTCGAGGTGGGATCCAGGTCTGCGGCCCCAGGTGGAGTTTAGGGAGTAGGGGGTATACACGGAGTATATCATGAGTCTTCCCATTGTACCCATGGACCCAGAGTAGCAAACTGGGGGGACGCGGTGGCTCGCCGTGCCTTGGAATATAATCCGTAAACCGGGATTTACCACCTGTGGTTACCAACTAAAAAAAAAAAAGGCGTTTAAAAACAGTGAAAACCAAAGTTTACGTTTTGAAAATTGTTGTTTTTTTCACAGGAGCAGGATTTTGGCAAATCATTATATTTTATACAAAACAACCAGCAAAAATATACTTTAATATGCTCGGGACCTTGCCACGAGCAGACATGGTATAGGATTCAAACGCTGGAATTTGTATGAAATTGGATATTTCATAAGTTTTGTCGTTCATCAGAAATCATCTGTCTCATTGCCTCGGTACCGGCTATAAAGCTTACGAGCACTGGAACTAGCAAAAAATGTTGTTTGTGGTTAGTTTTGAATGACTCATTACTAGACAATTCTTTCAGCTTATCGGATAATTTTTTTTTGGAAATTTCAGCGATCTACACTTAGTTTTTCGCTTATTCCAAATTAAAAATGCTGGTATGAGACTTGACTTCCCAGATGTCTCTTAACCGTATTTGCCGATCATGTGCTTCACTCTAATGCTTGATTTGAACTTTGTGGACATTTTTAACAGTGTTTGCATACTTTTCCACCACTCACACACAGTTATTCCTTGAAAAATCAACGAAATCATCATGAATATCTCAAAAACGCGTGAATTTTAAATTGAAAAAAATAGGTCGGGTAGTACTTTTTACAGGCAGCAAGATGCTGTCAAAATTTTGAAAGTCCGATTACAAGTAAACGAGATATTAGCAAGAGAAAGTGTCCCATTTCTAAAACTTTATGAATCGATTCGGATAAGCTCATGTTCACCATAATAATAATAAACAGTCAAATCACAAGAAAACTCACTGTGCATTTCGCTCTGTGCATCAATCGAGATAAACCAAACACAACCCCTCAGAGAAAGTTTACTGGTGTTGGGAAAAAGTGGTAGAAATTTTGACATTTTGAAAATTTTACCATGCAAAAATGTTTCCAAGATCTTTGGGCGTTGTATTTTTTTACAGCACTGTTTTTTTTTTTCAGCCGTATGTGATAGAAATATTGCTTTTTTTGCATCACAGCATGCGAAATTACAACCCGGGTTGTTGAAAAACTTGAAGGCCACAGATCTTGAAAATGTTTTTGCATTGAAAAATTTTCAAAATGCGCAAAAAATGACAAAATTTTTACCTCTTTTTCCCAACACCAGTGAACTTGCTCTTATGTTGTAAACTACAAGAAAATTGCAAAATCAAGAAAGGGCCAAGCTAGAATCAGAAAAGAACCAAACTGCGCTTTTCCGTTTAGTGTGCTCAACGCGTAAAGTCGTGTGTTTTCTGGAAAAAAGTTGATTGACAGGCTGTTTAACAGAACGGCCGGGAAAAGGCAAAAAAATCGATCTGTGGCTGGTACCACAAATTGTTACTGGTGAGTTTTGTGCAGAAAAAGACTAGGATCAATGCAACATCTAATCGCGGAATTTCTGTGCTCCCACCAACAAACACACAACAGCGACACGAGGCACGGAAACATCCCGTTTGGGCAAAAAAAAGTGAAGAAGCGCCAGAATAAAGGGTGATACGGTCAAAATTTGGTCAATATAAACTTGAGGCTGTACACGACGATGCTGACGAAGTTTGACTGCGTGGTAAAGAACGACGAAACCTACGTCAAAGTCGACTACAAGCAGCTTCCAGGACAGGAATTTTATACGGCAAAAGGAAGGGGAAAGGTAGCAGATATTTTCAAGCACATGAAACTGTCAAAGTTCGCAAAGAAATATCTGGTTTGGCAAGCCATCTGTACGTGTGGCTTGAAAAGCAGTATTTTAATAGCTTCCGGGACTGTCAACCAAGAAATTTACGTGAAAGAGTGTTTGAATAAACGTCTGCTGACTTTTCTGAAGAAACACGGTTGTTCCGTACAGTTTTGGCCGGATTTGGCATCTTGCCATTACAGTAAAAAGGCCATGGAGTGGTACGCCGCCAACAACGTGCAGGTGGTTCCCAAGGACAAGAACCCTCCCAACACGCCAGAGCTCCGCCCAATTGAGAAATACTGGGCTATTGTCAAGCGGAACCTAAAGAAGACCAAAAAAACTGCTAAGGACGAACAGCAGATCAAGGCAAACTGGCTTTCTGCGGCGAAGAAGGTGGACAAGGTGGCTGTACAAAATCTGATGGCAGGGGTTAAGCGTAAGGCCCGGCATTTCGGATTTGGAAAAGCGGAAGCCTAACTGAATACTTTCCTGAATTTTATACTAATTAAACTTGAAAGAGAATTTTTGTTCCATTTTTTAAGTTAACGATTTCACCGATTTACACGCGTTTTCCCTTGACCAAATTTAGACTGTATCACCCTTTACAAAAAAGGTTTTATTTCCTACATTTTTTTTTTAATTTATTTATTAATAGATTTGCAGTTGAAGAAGTCTTATAAACTGTTGCCAACTACCTTCACAGAGAATTCATACAGTGTGTAAGCTTAAGTCTATTTTTTTACAATGGGATGATGATAGTGTATTGTTTTTCAGTGATTACTTTTAAATTAATCAAATTATTATTTTTTAAGAGAAAAATCAAAGCGTATTCAAAGAAACTTAGGCAGGAAAATCTCGCACATCGTTTACACTAATAGCCCCGGTGGTATCATTTTTGCGAAGCATAACTTTCCCGTTAGCGTACCAAACGTATTTATAATTATGTTCTTTTTTAAATTTTCGAGCAGCTCCCAGCAGTTGTTGATTGGCGGTAGTTAAACGATGATTGAAATACACACGTTGATTACGTCCCAATCCTAGTTTGTTGCAGTCGATCGGTCGTAAGCGGGAATTTTTCATGATCCTTTCCTTGCAGGCGAGATTCGCAAAGCAAACCAATATCGGTTGAATGCCTTTTGAGTTGGTAGAGTTCAAGCGTGTACATGGGTTGTGATTGAAATTATCTTGGCTACAAGTTGTAGCAAAGTTGTAGCCTACAACTATTTATATATTTCAGAGAGGTTTACGTATAATGATGACAGAACTTCGATTTTATTTATTTACATTCATGGCAGAAAATAGAATAATGTTGTTTACAGACATGTTTATTACACTTCTCGCAGGTCGTTTCGTACCTATTATCGTTCTTGCACAAACAACACCGTGATCTTTTTTGGGACGGCCCTGCATGATGATCCTGGTTAGGTTTCATTGATATCTTTGCTGGTGATTGAAGGTGTTCCACTATAACAGCAGCCATTTTCGATCTAGGATTCGATTCTCTCCCTTCAATGGTTGGTCTTACTAACTCCATTGCAAGATTTTATAGAAATAGTCTTCTCTTAGTTTTTAATTTTCTCGAATCTTGTTGATACAAATAGAATAAATGCGTTGTTTAGTGACAAATCGATTAAATTACTTATAACTACAAATCTCCAGTTAATTGTAGTTAGTTTGACTGAATATGATGCTATTCGACGATCAACTGTATCTACAGCTCCTTTGGTAGTATGTTATTACGTCTGGTTTTATTTTTTGATCCGATCCAATGGCCATGTCGTGATAATGAGTAATCATCATAATAACGTTTCTAGGGATTTTCGGAATGTACGACACTAGAGTTATGTTCTCAAGAAAAGCAAAGGTTGACGTATACAGGGGTTTGCCTTGCGGAGTCAAAAGAGCAGGTGGGATGCAGGCTTTATTTTTTCGTAAAGTCCCTACGATATATATTTTGTTCTCTGCTAACACTCTAGCGAGAGGGAGGGAAGTGAAATACCTAATTGTCCGTGGTTACAGTTCTCCGGACCAAGTCTTGAACAACTCGCTGTACCTGGTTTTTCTCTCTGGAGTCTCCTTTTTTCCCCCAATATATTTGTGTTTTAAAAACAAATGCCTTTTCCGCACAACAATAATTGAAGAATTTTACTCCATATTTCGCTGGTTTTTTCGGCATGTACTGTCGGCAGAAAATACTGGAAATGGAACTAATTGTTCGTCTACGGTTCATACGGGACCTGGGATCAAAAGTTTTCGTTGTATCATGTTCCAATCATCAATGATCTTTGATGCCTGCTCCTGTTCCAGATCTAACAAGCTTATCATCGCAGCGTAACGAGGAAAAAACAGAGACATAACAGCTCTGAAAATTGGTCGTCCTAAATTTTCATCCCGTTACGATTACAAACTTTTTTTTGGGACTTGAAAACCGCGGCTAAAGTAAGAAGCCAAATTAGCCTTCATCCCTTTTTCAGCGATCTTCTTTCATGAAGTGTTCCTTATTCCCTTTCATTCGTGTACTTCACAAGACTAAATAGTGAAGAAAATATTTGACTGACCTCAGATCACAGGCACAGGTACAAACAGCCTGTCATACCAGAACCTTCTGCCAATTTTTTTTTTTCGCAATCGTGCAGTTGGCATCATCCACCTCCGTGTCCGTCCATTTTGTGAAGAATTTTGGCCCGGGAACTGTTTGACTTAAGTTTTGTCGTCCATTAAGATGCACCTGTTGCTGTTGTCCAGAATCCGTTCGTAAAGTTTCCGTGCCATTTTTTTTGCTTGAGATTGTTGCTCTACTGATTTCTTAGGTACAATGCTGGTTTTGAACTTTTTAGCCGTTGATTAGCGCGTTGAAACCGATCGGTTACGTTGGAAATGAGTGACTATTTACTTTAGCATCCAACTGGGGCTGACTGGAACCAGGTTTTCTTCCGGATCTAGACAGATCCTTCAAGGACGACTCGTTGCCGTATTTGTCGATGATATTTTTCACGCTTATTTGGTGTACTTTGAACCGTTTTGCGATTTGGTGCACTGAAAAGCTAACACCCTTTTCAGTGCACCAAGCGTGCAAAATTTTCTATCCAGTTTCAAGATCAATACGAACCATAGCGAAGATGAAAATACTAATCCGAGCAAATTGACTGCACAACACTTTTTAAGCATGTAAACAAACTTTTGCTTGCATGCATACAGAAAAAAGTTCATCCATTTTAGAGTGAACTAGTTATAAAAGTTGCTTATGACTTTTCGCTACAGTTCTTAATTAAATTCTATCCGTCTTTAACTTTCATTATTAGGGGAGAGTGGGGATACTTGATCCCCTTTTCTTATTTTCACCGTATCTTTTTGGAAAAATTTAGCAACTCGCCGCCTTTGACATTTTCTGACAGCTTGTAACTTCAAGTTTGTATGCTCCAAAAATTAGAACGATACTTGAACCCGTTGATGAACTAGATGCATTTTCGTGGGAGTAAAAAAATTGCGATTTTCCTGAAGTTAGGGGAGACTTGATCCCCTATTGAAGGAGACTTGATCTTTTATTCAGGAAGCCCTAATCCTGGTATAAAAATCAAACAAAACCCCAAGAAAGAATGTTAATTGACTATTTTGGTCATGTTTGTTCTCATTTCACAATTTACAGCTGACAGAAGAAGAAAATTCTATAACTTTGTCTTAATGCTAATGACATTGCATACTTAAAGGGGCTATTTTCTATAATTAAGAGAAAATTAATTATTTTAGCCCTTTACTTCAGGCAACTGTTGGATAAATATTAGTTTTTGGATAAATATTATTAATCTTGTAATCAGCAATGATAACGATCAATTCAGAAGAAGAATACGCTGTTTTTAACTCTAGGGATCAATTGTACCCATAATCAAAATTTTAGAAAACTTTTTCTGAAAAAAGTTGAGAGTTCTCCATTGCTTTGAAAATATGGCATAATGCAGTTCATTTTATGCTCGAACGATTGATACATTGGAACAAATATTTTTTTCATAATTTTCCCATGTAAGGAACATTTTAAAGTGATGAAAAAAGATCTTCAAGTTAGATTTTGTGAAATTTTTCATACAAAGTTCAATTACTCGAACAATTATTTTGTTAAAAAGTTTTAAACTACAAGCGTTGTTATTTGGCTCATTTTGGCACATTTTTCTAGAACATTTGATCTTTGTAAGACATTCCAGTTTCGAGATATAGCTAAGGAATCAAGTATCCCCAGGGATCAAGTATCCTCATTCTCCCCTATATATTCTAACCAGAGCTGCAAATTATCAGTGTCAGACAGCCAATATCAGCCGACTTTGATACTGCTTAGCATGTCTATGTCACGCGATACTGATTTTTGGTCAGTGACATAAACTTACAATGTCATGACCAAGTTGAATGAACGACATCATGCTTGCTAGGACTTTTTTCTTCTTACAGCCAACGACTACATTTTTTCAACTGTTAGAGCAAGATCTTTGGACGTTGTAGTTTTTTACATCACTGTTTTTATTTCAGCCGTATGTGATAGAAATATTGCTATTTTTGCATCACAGCATGCGAAACTACAACAAGTGTTGTTAAAAAACTTGAAGGCCGCAGATCTTGAAAATGTTTTTGCATGGCAAAATTTTCAAAATGTGCTTGGAGTGTCAAAATTTCTACCACTTTCTTCCAACACCAGTGAACTTGCTCTTATGCAACTTATAACGTAAAATCCATCCCAACATAGTCAGCAAATGAAATATAAACACGATCCTATGTGTGATGCGAGTGGAGTGCAAAAATGTCATTCAATATTGACATTGCCGACTAACTGACATTGTAGCTTGGTCATTCAACTGGTAGACGAGTTTGATATTCTTTCGATAACATTGACTACTAGACGTTAGTTAGGAGAAAAGACATTGACTGAAATTAACCAGCCTTGATTCTAACTATGTACAAGATTAACTTTCACCGATAAAGCCGTTCAAAAATTCTAAAAACAAATTCACGACGATTCCTCCTAATAAGTTATTTATAGAATCAATCAGTTGACCTTCTAGGACTCAAATTTTCTCCGCTGAAAAAAAGCTTACTTTTATGATTACAAACTACTTTTGTACTACAGAAACTTTGACAAGTTTTTCAAAAACTGCATAACCAAAGGGGCTAAAAAACTTGACTTTCTGTATATTTTCGGTTGTAGTTTTTACATAATTTATCCAATTTTTCCCAAATTTCGAAACAAATTAACACTTACTTAAGACTTAATCTTTATATAGTTATTGTTTAAATTCTTCCACAAATATCTGAGATATTACAACTTATTCGAGAAGTAAATATTGAACATTAAACCGCTGCCAAATTTGACTTCTTGCTCCCATATGTTTTTTCAGTGCCTTTTGGGTCAGCAAGCATCAGAGTAAAATTTTAGACGATTTTTGGTTTAAAAGCCGTTGCGCTAATTCAGACAGAATTAATCGCTTCCAAAATTTTTAATGAAGTTTACGGCAGTAAAACAAGTTTTCCAAGTTTAAAAAATTATAAATTTGAAATTTCCATTCCGATTTTAGTAAACCCCGACTAAAGGCGTGGTTGGGTTTTAGAGGGTTAAGGAATTATTAAAAAAAGTTTTATATATAGAAAGATATCTTATAAACGTACCGTCAAAAAATTCCAATCCTTCCTCCAACCTTCGAAAAGTAATCCCAACATATGCGGGAAGAATGGGTAGTGTCAAACATGTTTGTACGGACGGAAAGACGCAGGAAAAAAAGATCGTCTCCAGCTAGCGGGAGAGCAAAAATAGCATCCAACCCACGAGCGCATTTTCCAACAAGAGGGCGACTCGAAGCTGCAAGTTTCCTTCTTTCATAAATATCTGACGTAATCGTGCAATTGATAATGCAATTTAGCGGAAAATCAGAGCAACGCCACACCATATCAAAACATAATATGTGGATTGTACGGTACAACTTTTGTATGAAGTATGGGATGGATCGATGGGTGTGTATCGAACGCGTTCTCAAGCGTGATGTCGATGCATTTCGAAGATAAATTTTGGCTGGCCCTCGGATTTTGAGCTTCTGGGAAAGCCACGGCGCTAACTAATGTGGGCGGGAAAAGTTGCCGTTTATGATTCGTGCACAATAAATGGCTCCCACATGTAATGGGAAGTCTGTGAACCAGGGCTGTAATGTTTTCCCGACACGATATTGTTGACCAATTTCGTAATAAATCAGTGAATTCGTAGTATTCAGTCATGCACATTTATTAACCTCTCAAACCCAAGATTTTTTTTTAAATATATCGAAAAAGCATTTAGCATAGAATTTTTTTTTCTAATAGAAGAATTGGTACCTACCTACATATATATTATCCTTTATGGCCGAATTTTTGGCCGAAACTGAATAGTTTCATTCTATTGAAATCTAAAGGCAGAAACACAATACAGCGTCGAACGTCGCGTCGCGTCAGCTGTCAACGCCGTCGTCGAGTACTAAAACGCTGACGCGACGCAACCGAAGATTTTTGCATCACAATACAGCGTCAAGAATCATAGCAACCAAAAGTTTGTTTTGATTTGTTGCTTTCGATCAGCAGTGTGGAGTTTTTTTTTTGCAGAGAAGGAATTCGTTGGATTGTCTGCCAGCCGATTAGAAGCCAATCCATTCCAGATAGTTCCGTTGGCGGCATTTTTGTTGGAATGGTACACGCCTGCAGAATAGACACCTCCCAGCCCAGGAGCCAACCAGCAACTCAATCCTAAAACCGGAAGTTGATAGGCCAGCCAATGCCAACAGCCACTCCAGAACAATTTTGGAATTCATATTGCAGAGAAGGAATACCCTCCCAGGGAAGACCAGTATCTTCCAGCGCAAGGGACATCAATGGAGCCGGAAATGCATCTCGATGGTCAGCCATCAACTTAACTCCCGCCGATAGTGAATCGACAATTATCATAGTACCAAAAGTGTCAATTTGATTGTGTGTTTTTGTTACGAAAATTTTAAACGTTTTTGAATTTCAAAAATAAAATGGAATGTAGTGATGGAAAATACAATTGATGTTCTCTTTTTTTTGCTCCTCGTAAATCACGATTTAATTTATTTTAGACGCACTGCTTTTATTTATATTAGGTTTATATCAACTATTGAAGATTTGAGGTTGAAATTCGAACAAACACTTCCTATAAATTATCATTGACGCGCTACAATTTTGAAATTTTTCAAAAACAGAACGTTGACGTTGGTAAACGTTGCTGTTTAGAACAAGTTTTGCGTTTTAGTACAATGCATTTTAGTACAATCATTGTGGGGGCTCTAAAGAAAAGTAATATTCCCAAAATTAAACGTCAACGCAACGCTGACCCGACGCGACGTTCGACGCTGTATTGTGTTTCTGCCTTAACTTAAGGGGGGGGGGTAGGGTCTAACGGGTATAAAAAAAACACCATTTTCTCGATTTTTTTCTAGAGCTATCGTTTAAACAAATGTATTCAAATTTTTTGCATTATACAAAGCATTGTTAAAAGAACATTTAGTAATTTTTTCGTAGAAAAATATTGAAAAATGAGCCGGTGACGGAGCATTTTCGAGGATGCCGTTTAGAAAACAGGATTTGCGGTGGACACTGTATCTCAGCACAGAATCATCTGAAGTCAAAAAATCAGAGCAAAATATTTTGAATAGATGTTTTTCTAGACCCCAACGTTTTTATTTAACTAAAAAATATTTTTATGAAATTTTTGTGGCTGTTTGAAGTAAAAACTACGATTTTTCACTTAAAAATGCGCCATTTTTCACCTCTAAAATCTCCCCAAAGTAAAAAAATCAAAAAAGAAAAACGTTGGGGTCTGGTATTTTATATGTAGAAAATATGTTCCAAATTTGAAAAGAATCGGATAAGTAGTTTTCAAATGACGATGTCCACGGACTTTAAAAATGTGCTTTCGAGAAAAACGCGTTTGAAGTTTCCGCTCTTGCTTTCTTGCAGTATTAGATAGGATGAGATAAAGGCCTATAATTTCTACAGTTTTGCTCCAATTGACTTGAAAATTTGGCACAACATTCTTGAAATGTTTTACAATAAGAAAATAAAAAAATAAAAAAATCGATTTTTTGAAAGTGTTAGACCCTACCCCCCCCTTAAAAAAGATTGTTTTCATCTGTAGCACAAGCATAGAGGGACATTTTTCGAATACGTTGAAGCCCTTTCCGAAGCATATTGATCAATTAAAAACTGAACTCTACAACTCTACAACGACGCGTTATCTCAAGAAATGTCAAAAAAATATGAATGGAATTTCAACTTCACAAACTCTTCGACATATGACAACAACATAATCTGTAATATACTATGTGAAAGACAATTGTTAGACACTATCTCAAATTTAATTTAATGGCATATCGCCAAATTATGGTTTCAATTAAAGATTTCAAAGATAGACATTGATAGGTGGAAAGATCAAAGCTCCAGCGCTTTGAGTAGAAAAAATCGAAAAAGACGTGGAAAAGTGTAGGGCATTTGTTTTATAAACAGCATTAAACTACTTGTGTGGTTTTTTGGCCCAGCGCCAGCTAGTTGTTTTTAGTAAGTGACGAAGATGGCAGATTGCTCTACGGACGGATCGATCGCATGAGATTGTGTCCGATAGGGTAAAAACTCACACAAACAGCGCTCAAAAGTACTGTTTCAATTGTTTAACCAACTCTATCACACGCATAATTCCACGCATTTTTCCAATCCACCTTTTTCATCACTCGCGTTAATATTCACAGAAATGTTGATGGTAGTGCCTAATTTCAGGGGTAAAAATAGTACAAGAAATTGAAGACATTTTTTGAATTCCCAGCTAAAGACGAAAGCAAAAGCAAAATTTTTCTATGATTAGCTTCAAAAAACTTTTTCTTCCATTCTACATCATTTTCTACGATCGTAGAAGATTTAAGGATTTTGTTATGCTTTCACTTAAGATTTTTCTATTTATTTTTTGTTTCCAAAACTAATAATGTAAATTAGGGTTACCACATCCCGCGATACCAAAAATAGTACATTGAAATCTGTTTTGACCGTTTCTGAGCGTTTCGGATTTGAGTTGTAAATTCAAATCTTGATTGGAATGAATCACTTCCGTTTAATAAACTGAATTTTGAATGTAAAGTTAGATACAGACAGTTTTCCGAATATCACTCATTTTCAATGAATGTTCCTGATTGCACTTCGCAACTGAATGTACAGCGATCGGGTTTTGTTATTGATTGCTATTGGACCTATCCGATCATTGTTCGTTCTATTCATCGCTAAAATACAGATCACCTCGAATGATGCTTTCTGTCAAAACAGTACAGCACCATCATCAAATTGGAATCTCACCAAAGAGCGATGAATACGGCGAATCATGTTCGTCTAGGATCAGGAGTGAATGGTTCAGGCAGTGAGTGAGTGATACATTCAATCGATCATTAGCAAATATTATTTGATTTTAAACATAGCCAATTAATAAATTTATTTGATTTTACAGCGTGTTTTTACACCAGTAAGAATAAAATCCAATTGTAGTTGTGTTTGTGAGGGAAAGATGGTCACTTCCGCTGTGTTTTCAATTTCAAATAAGCTAGGCGGATACTGAGTGAGTGACATTCAGAATGGATCAGTTTGTATCTCACTCGTCTCCGATATGCGATGTTTGCAAAAGCGATGATTCTGAATGATGCGACTCGGTTGGCATTGCTGAGTGGAACGCTGATCGAGATTGCATACCAGGCGGGCGAAGCAGTTGCGAGAGGCGCCTTCCTATTATACTATCAGAATGTTTCAAATAAGAAACGTATCCTGAGTGTTTGTTTTGATTGATTTTCGGAACACTGGATACAGATCTTGAACTTTATTGCTAATCGACGAAGGGATTGGTATACGGAACGAAGGTATCAAAATTCAACTGCTTCTATTTTTATTCTCCGCTTTGTGCGGTGGTTTGGTCATCCAGTGAAGTGACCAAAAGTACCTAAGACTCGACAAACGGGATGCGCGCAATAGATGTGGCGAAATCTGGTGTGGCGCTATTCGCTATTACACCCAGAACTTCGGTGTCTAAAAATTGCGGCACTTTCCTTTGAAACTAATTTTAATTTTTCTGCGTGTAGTAATGGATGGTTACTTAACGAAGGTTAGCGGTGGAGTGACAGGTCCAACCCGTCCGATCGCAACCGCGTCACCCCTGACGGCTTTGGTGCTGGAACTCTGCTCAGATTAGCGTTGTCTGTTTGCCTCTTCGCAAATGAAACGACGGAAGGCGAGGTACATGGTTCGATGACTGCGATGAAAAACCGTTGCTGTGTTGATTCTGAATGGTGACAATTGGCCAAACACTGAGGAGTTCGGGTTCGCTGATACCGGGCCCAGCGACGAACTGGCTAACATGCCTTTGTGAGCCGATGCTAAACTCTGGGACTACTACTGGAACTTGATGACCGATCACGTCTTGTGCGCCGGGTATGATTCGAAGATATCTCATAGGATGTTTCCGTTTCCGCAGAATGTATCGTGCCAAAGAACGAAGGGCAAAGCAAATGAAAATATTTTCGAAATATTTTGGAGACTCTCGCTTAGCTGACTACACGGTTTTCAATCGGATTTCAATCCATCCCCATTTAAACTGACATAGGGTTTGGAAGAATATCTTCAGAAGAATGATAACTTGGCAGGCGAGATGAAGTTGTGTTGCAGCTGCTGTAGATTGGTGATCCAACCTCTAACTCGATGCATTGAATGAATCCATATTCAAGAGAGAACGACCGTCTACAAGATGCTCGGGTTGTGATGACAAAACTCCAGCTGAATTCGAGTTGAACTTCTGCAACGTAAATCCACTGGTTTCTGCTAACTCGACCATCTCAAGGGATAACTTTGTCGTATCTTCGACTGAATTCGCTGTTGACGAATCGTCGACATACGTGTCGTGTTCAAAGACGATGCTGCTCTCGGATTAGACTTTTTGCCTTCTTCTGCTTCGGCTCTCAAACGTCTGGCGAACTGGTTTCGAATCACTGCAGCTGAACACGCTGTAACTGCCAGTGGATGAGAATTCTTCTGATCGGGAACAGTGCCTGCAACGATCCAGCCGAAAACTTAATTGTGGAGGCTGGGACCATCGTCTGACACCTTGAAACGACCTTCAGTGAGAATGTTGAAAAAGTGCTCAGCACCAATGATGAGATCAATTTGTCCAGGTTCGTGGAAATTGGGATCAGCAAGCAGTACATTGGTTGGAAAACTATAGGGAACACGGCTGGTTGGCAGGGTCGTTGTGATCTCTGGAAGCACGTAAAACGTCATCGGAGAAACGAAGGTTGAAATCCCTGAACAACGGGGAAGAACTGATGCCACAACCTGCTTTTTTGAGATCACTGTAGAACCACCGATGCCTTGAACGGTGAGATTTTCGGCGGAACTTCGAAGGTTCAATCTTTGACAGAATGCGGTGGTCATAAAGTCCTTACTAGACTCCGGGTCCCAGTTGACTCTGGCAGACCAAAAGTTTCCTGACTGGTCTTGGATGCTTACGACGGCCGTCGATAACAGCACTTGACGTGATGGTGTGTGTTCGTGTGGGCAGTGCGATTGTGTGTGGTGTGACTTCAGAGAAGTCTGCAGAGTAGTCTGGCAGTGTAACCGGAAACGATGTGGAGGTTTGTGGTCTGGGAAGTTGGCTAGTAGAAGGGATCGGGTGGGATGACGGAGATGGTGGTGGGGATTGCGGAGCTTGACGAACTTACGGCGGCGAATTCCTGCGGATTTGCAAAACGGAGGATATAGGGTCTGGATGCAGCAACGAATGGTGACGTGATCCGCAGTGATGACTGTCGTGATTTTACGAATCTCAATTCAGAGATTCACCTAAACACGTCTGTCGCTCGCAAGAATAAATCAATGACTGACTTTGTTTTGTTTGTTTGTCAAGTGCTGCCAAAATAGCAAATGTTCTCATAGAAATTTATTTTATTTTATTCATCTACAGTGTTGCCGAATACAACTATTATTTTATTTTATTCCTAATTAAATTTGATTTATTTTCTGTATATTCTTCATCTCATCCCTACATTCCTTCTCACCTCTATCCTTAATTAAAACTTTTCACACATCAACATTTGTTTTTTTTTCTTTAGTGCAAAATTTTATTTACCAAATATCCTCAATTTTTATTCCATATTCCATATCTTTATTCTCCATCCTACAAATTTTATTTAATTTCTGCTTATCCTTCATCACATTTCTACATTCCTTCTCAACTCTATTACTCAATAGAATCTTTAATTTACCGACTTTTGTTTTTTTTTTAAATAAAAAATTTTATATCCCAAATATCCCTCATCTCAATTCTACATTCCATTCTCTGCAAAAGCTTTTCAAATCTTTTTTTTTTTTGGCATATTCTTCATTTCATCCGAAAATATTCTTCTCAAAAGCCTTCCCAATTTGTGCTTTCTCTGTCGCTCTGCTTTTATTTACCAGAGCCGGAACAATCCGCAAAAAACATTCTTAGCAACAGCTTTCTCAAACTGTGCTTTCCTTGTTACTCTGTCTCTGTTTACAAGAGCCGGAATAATTCGATAGTATTCTAAGAAACAGCCTGCCCAGCCAGAAGGCTTATTCAAAACAAACAATCAGCAGCAGCAGCCTTAAATATCTGCGCTTTTCAGTGGCAATTCCGTCTTATTTCCACCGGAAGGCCAAATCAAAACAATCAGCAGCAGCAGCCTTAAATATCTGCGCTTTTCAGTGGCAATTCCGTCTTATTTCCACCGGAAGGCCAAATCAAAACAATCAGCAGCAGCAGCCTTAAATATCTGCGCTTTTCAGTGGCAATTCCGTCTTATTTCCACCGGAAGGCCAAATCAAAACAATCAGCAGCAGCAGCCTTAAATATCTGCGCTTTTCAGGGGCAATTCCGTCTTATTTCCACCGGAAGGCCAAATCAAAACAATCAGCAGCAGCAGCCTTAAATATCTGCGCTATTTGTGCTTATTCTACCAACCACGCCATTGTCGTGATTTTACGAATCTCAATTCAGAGATTCACCTAAACACGTCTGTCGCTCGCAAGAATAGATCAATGACTGACTTTGTTTTGTTTGTTTGTCAAGTGCTGCCAAAATAGCAAATGTTCTCATAGAAATTTATTTTATTTTATTCATCTACAGTGTTGCCGAATACAACTATTATTTTATTTTATTCCTAAATAAATTTGATTTATTTTCTGTATATTCTTCATCTCATCCCTACAATGACATGAGCCTTTGCTGCAGACACGAGCCATATGGCCGGGGGACAGACAGTTCAGTCACAGTCGAGCCCTTTTCACTGAATCACTGCGTTCTTCGACTGTACACTTGAGGAATTTCATACTGCAAAATGGACATCTTTTAGAGAACAGGACACTGAGATGGCTCACACCGAACTTGGACCGCTTGATCTGGGAATCCGCAGCTGTGGGCGTGAATTGATGCGCTAGAGTTTGCAGAATCGAACAATGGTCTTTCAAAAACCGCATCAATAACTGGAACTTGGGCACCTCTCGGGAGTTGTGGTGCGTCTCTCAGTGCCGTAACGTCGAAGGGTCCACCCGAGCACAGACCATGTGGACCAGCAAAGTGCTCCAACCCTCGGAAGATTCACCGATTTTTTCTAGCATTTGTAGATTCTTCTCGAAATCTCCTATCAGTTTGCTCAACCCGTCGTAGCTTTCTTTGCGCATGGCCTCGACTTTAAAAAGCGCATCGACGTACGTTTTGACAATCAGCTTGCGATTTTCGTACCGGTTCGTCAAAGCATCCCATGCCAATTGATAATTGGTTGCCGATAACTCGATTGAGCTCACCTCATTAAGCGCTTCCCCTGTCAGCGCGGAGCGTAGATAAGTAAACTTGTCCATTTCCGTAAGCTGGTTATTAGAATTGATTAGGCTGTCGAACGAGTCCCGAAAAGTTATCCACAGCTCAATTTGCCCATCAAAGCTTGGCAGGCGAATCTCGGGCAGCTTGACTCGAGCCAAACTCGCCGATCGGGTTCTGGGAACTGGTGATTGGAGGTTGTTCATTTTCGGATCGACGGGCTATCGACTGTAGGCGCAACAGCTCTACCTTCAAGTTGCAGTAGTCATCATCTTTTTCCGTGGCAATGGTGTAGTTTTCCTCAGCTCGTGCGTTGATCAGCGACAGCTCTTCGTCAGGATCATCCACCCCGGCCACCTGGTCGGTCTGCAGCTCGATTTCCGCACGCACTAACTGAAACTGCTTGAATGCATCGTCCAGGCGTTCAATGCGTACACCGATAAGTTCACTACGCACAGCACTTGTGTTTGCACTCGAAATAAACCGTCGCACTGTCTCGAAAGTGCGACACAGGTTGGCCTCTAGCTTGTAGAGCTCTCTCAAATCACGCATGATTACCACTTTTCACTTTACACTTCTAGCAGTTTCAGTTAGGCGGCTACCACTTTACACTTTTTGTTCACTTTTTGCACTATTTCCACTATAACAGACCAAAATCGACTCGACGTCTCGCAAAATGTTGACAGCTCAACGCAATCGCCCAGGCTGATTGCAGGACAAAAAATCAGCAAGATTTCAACAACCCAATTAACACACGACGTATTACAGGACACGACACTTGACGTTCTTACAAACGGAAAAAGGATTCAAAATTACCTTTTTTGTCGACCGGTTTCGGGCTCGATGTTGCCCATCTACAGGACGATGTCCGACTGATCACACGAAGAAATTACTAGCAGGATCATACTACGAGTGTCGTAGTATTCGTCGAAAGAAGGTTCCTTTATGAGATTTTCCTTTTGGTGAAGGTGAAAAGCGGCGACATAATTGGTGGGTCATCTTCGTTCATTAGCGGTTTTTCGGAAGTACTAATGAACATCGACTCCCAAGCGTTCAAATGTGAGGCTTTTCTTACGCATTTCCTATAGATCACTTTTTCCCAGTTTATGGAGTGATCCATTTCCGTTGCGTGGGCGGCTACGCTGGATTCATTGACCCTGTTGTTGTCTACAGCATTCCGATGTTCTTTAGTATGATCCTGCTAGTAATTTCTTCGTGTGATCAGTCGGACATCGTCCTGTAGATGGGCAACATCGAGCCCGAAACCGGTCGACAAAAAAGGTAATTTTGATTCCTTTTTCCGTTTGTAAGAACGTCAAGTGTCGTGTCCTGTAATACGTCGTGTGTTAATTGTGCAGTTAAGTTCTTACGTTGGCACAAATCCGCTTAAAATGAATTTCAACAACCGACCCACTTCAATTCGCACGGATAAAGGCTTTCCAAAGACTGACCACTTTATCCGGAAATCCTTATGTAATGAAATGCCAGACTGTGGAGTTTCATGCAACAACCCCCCACAGACTCTCTGAACACACAAAAAGAAAATGGTACTTAGCTGCCGACTGATGTGATGATTGGTAGCAGGACTAGCGATGGTCCGACGACTACAGCACAAGCCACACAGTATTGCAGCTCCAAAACAGCTGTTCACAACAGCACACTGTACGGGTTCGATCAAACCACACAGCGCTCGCCAGGTACTGTTGGTTTGACACAAAAAAACGCACTTTTTTGGCCAATTTCTGGCGGATTCTACCATAGAAGCAGCGACAGATCGTGGGGGATATTTCAGTTGCCACAATGGCTCACTTTTTGAACTGCAGTATGTTTAATATGCACTTAATTGGGACTTCACTCACTCGCCCACGGTGGGGGAAATATTCGTTCCACAATAGTACGGAATAGTACAGATGTGCACTAAATTAGTGCTATAATCGTTCACCCACGTTGGGGAAAATTTCGTTGATACGATTCCACGGTATCACGGTACAGCAGTTGATCAACGAGCACTTAATTAGTGCGTAATTCACTTCCTTGACTTGAATTTCACTGCACAGTTAAATCAAACCCAAGCCAAGCCACGGAACGTGGACGCGCGCTTTGTAAATCCGTTTGTCCGTGTTTCTTACACGGCACAAAACCTATTGTTTACACACTGGTTTTTTACAGAACTAGCGAGTCCTGTAATCCGGCTTCTCGAAGGACCAAAATGTTTTGACCGTTTCTGAGCGTTTCGGATTTGAGTTGTAAATTCAAATCTTGGTTGGAATAAATCACTTCCGTTTAATAAACTGAATTTTGAATGTAAAGTTTGATACAGATCTTGAACTTTATTGCTAATCGACGACGGGATTGGTATACGGAACAAAGGTATCAAAATTCAACTGCACGCGTTTACTGGTAACGATCAATTGCTTCTATTTTTATTCTCCGCTTTGTGCGGTGGTTTGGTCATCCAGTGAAGTGACCAAAAGTACCTAAGACTCGACAAGGGGGATGCGCGCAATAGATGTGGCGAAATCTGGTGTGGCGCTATTCGCTATTACACCCAGAACTTCGGTGTCTAAAAATTTATGCGAACAAGATCATTTATCCAAAAAGCCAACGTTAAACAGTAGAGCCCCGATTTTCCAAACTCCAGTTTTCTGATCTCCCACGTTATCCCAGCCATCAGGTTGACACAAGATCCATATTCGGATCGAGCTTTCCGCCCGGATGGTATGCAACATGATGATTCATAGAATCCGCTTACCCGAGATAGTCGGGGGAGGGGCCACCATAAGTGACACGTCGGATTAAAATTTAAAAAAAAAAAATTGGCAAGACCTATCCTTTTGCTCTAGTATTGCAAATCATCCTGGTGCATAGCTCGGTTCATACATGGATTTTATTTTTCTATTTAATCGACGATTCTCGCAAGTTTAGACTTTAAACGAGCCAAAAACGTCGATTTAATAGCTTAACAATACATCGCGATGATAAAACACATAGGTAGCAAATTTTGAATAGGGCGAATGCGCCAAATGTAAACAAACTGAGTAAACTGAGCTGGGTGAAAAAGTACGTTCGAAGACCTACATATCGACGGAATAAAGTTATTTAAAGAATATTTGGTTTTCGAGAAAAAAAGCAAACAAAATAATATTTTCGCTGGGAGCTTTTGAAGCTGTCAAACTTTGAACGCGTTTTTCTCGAAACAGCATTGTTGGCGCATTCGCCGTATTAAAAATTCGATACCGACATTTTACATGGAATTTGGAAAAAAATTGGTAAAAAGCGGAAACTCGGATAACCGGAGCTCGAATAAGTGAGGTTCTACTACCTATAGGGGAGAATGAGGATACTTGATCCTTGGGGATACTTTATTCCTTAGCTATATCTCGAAACTGGAATGTCTTACAAAGATCATTTTTTTTAGAAAAATGTGCCAAAATGAGCAAAATAACAATGCTTGAAGTTTAAAATTTTTTAACAAAATAATTGTTTGGGTAATTGAACTTTGTTTGAAAAATTTCACAAAATGTAACTTGAAGATCTTTTTTCATCACTTTAAAATGTTCCTTACATGGGAAAATTATGAAAAAAATATTTGTTCCAATGTATCAATCGTTCGAGCGTAAAATGAACTTCATAATGCCATATTTTCAAAGCAATGGAAAACTCTCAACTTTTTTCAGAAAAAGTTTTCTAAAATGTTGATTATGGGTACAATTGATCCCCCTTCCAAACGGCATATTCTTCTTCTGAATTGATCGCTATGATTGCTGATTACGAAATTACTAATATTTATCCAAAAACTAATATTTATCAAACAATTGTCTAAAGAAAAGAGCAAAAATAATTAATTTTCTCTTAATTATAAAAAATAGCGCCTTTTAGTATGCAATGTTAATAGCGTTGAGACAAAGTTATAGAATTTTCTTCTTATGTCTGTTATGAATTGTGAAATGAGAACAAACATAACCAAAATAGTCAATTAACATTCTATCTTAGGGTTTTGTTTGATTTTTATACAAGGATTAAGGCTTCCTGAATAAAAGATCAAGTATCCTTCAATAGGGGAACAAGTCTCCCCTAACTTCAAAAAAATCGAAATTTTTTTACTCCCACGAATATGCTTCTAGTTCATCAACGGGTTCAAGTATCGTTCTAATTTTTGGAGCATAGAAACTTGAAGTTACAACCTGTCAGAAAATGTCAAAGACGGCGAGTTGCTAAATTTTTCCAAAAAGATATGGTGAAAATAAGAAAAGGGGATCAAATATCCCCACTCTCTCCTACATATTTTGTGTTATCTGAGGCGGCGCCGAGATATTTCAATTGAATCAAATACTGTTAATGTCTTGGAGGTTGTGACTTACATGACTATTACAAATTTTCTTTCAATATATTCTTGAACTGTACCTAAATTTTGTGCATGTTGATATGTTTTTGCATACTCAAAGGCGCTTATCGCGCTCACTGTTAAAAGCGACTAAAAGTGCATGTTTATGAAAATAAAATGTTAAAGTAATTTGTTGTACCTATATTCCTTTCGCAATTTCTGCATAAGATGTGAAACAACTTCATAAAATGGAGGAATGCAACTCATTTTTAAGTTATTTTTTGTCATTTTTGTCTTTTAGTATTTAGTATTTGTTTTTTGAATCTATGAAATTATCAACAATTTTGTCATTTTTGAATACTTTATAATTTATTTTTAAATTATTGTTTTTGTGTTGTATTTATTACCATTAAAGATCGTTAAAACGTATCCATGGTGTTTGTCTAAAATATATTGGTTATAGCGAAAACTATAAAATAATGTCGTTCTAAAAAAACCGTTCGACTTTGGCAGATGTGTAATTAGAGCAGCTTTGAAATAAATGTGTACAATTTTTAACATTTTAAACTACATCTATATTAGGTACTTTTCAGCAATTAATTTTGTTCAGTTTTCTCCCTCCAGCCTTTAAATATGCAATCAAATTAACTGACAATCTAGTAACAATAAAGATTGATTATTTGATAGCACAGCAAACAGTAAATTTTGAACTACATCATGTAAGCTAGTGATTTATAAAGGGGCCTGACCCGGCATATTGCACCCAGAGAGGAAAAACCATAAGTCTCCCGTCAGAGTTCAGACATAAAAGGCCTTCGGTTGTCTTTTTTCGACACGTGCTGTTTATCCTGGCACGATTTGCACAAATTGAATGCTAAAATGTATAATTTAATCGATATCACACTCAATTTATGGTTGGGAAGCTGCAGGTTCGATTTTTTTTCTCACCCTCCGCTACCTGCCCAGCTCAGGGAACTCAAGCCAGAAGCAATGAACTGCTACAGAAGTAGATACCTACTTTTGTGTAAGCTTCTCACCTGAGCTGAGCTGAGCTCTGATGTGATAGTTCCTATATGAACACATTTGCTCCCATAAATTAAATACACCCGCCAAGTGCTGCGGCATACATACCTACTCTATGTGTAGCGTGCCGAAGGCTCAGATCGCTCCGCCAAGTGCGGGACAGGTTCCTTTCAGTGTGCAACCCGAAACCGCCGCCGCCGCTAACACTCCGCTAAACGGCTGCACGCTGACTTCTGCAAAGAGAAAAAAAGTATCAAGGGCAATATATCATCTTTAAATTACCATTCACTTTAATACACATCATACAACTTAACGAGGTGCAGGTAGATCGCACAATTTTTTATTGATTTCAATTATATATAACATGGCATCGGGAATGGCTGAAATGATTCTCACTCCATCCGCAACTCTCCTGGCTCGCTCGGTCGGTATGCTCGATGTGCAGTTGCGATTGTCGGCATGTTTGGTGTGAGTAAGTGATGTAGAAAGAGACCCCATTTGGAAGTCATAGGTAGGCAGATACTTACGGTACGGCTGCGGGTGCGTTCCGGGGGCTATTGGCAGTGCGCATCGATCCGTCCGTCCGTCCGTCTGCCGTTCGGGTTTTGTTGGCTTTGGGCCGGCCGATGCGACGAGGGCATACACATCTACATGAAGGCCATTAGGGCCAAGCAAATGGGCACCTTCTATGCGAAATTATCATCAATCATCGCTAACCAGGGGATAAGTCTGGCATAAACACTGCTCACGAATGTGCGATTATTGAATTAAAGCAATTCATTAGTTCGTGATACTGCCGTTTGAAGGTACCTATGTGATCGTTTTTTCAATGAATCTTGGGCATAACAAGTGGGAAAAAATCCGGGTGGTCCAGACTATCGGTTTCAATTTGCGGTTATTAAGATCCAATAATGCTTTATGCTTAGATATTGTGACATAAATTGAGTGTGAGCGCGAACGTTGAAAATAACGGATTCTGAAGTCTGCGTAGTTAAATCCAGTGTAGAGAATGGAATTAGCCTTTCAGTTGGTAGCTTGTTGATAGGTTTAAATCGCCAATTCTTGCGAAGGGTGCACGTAAACTTACGTAAATAAAACCGAAAATTTTCACCTCGTGTGAAAAATGCAAACTTGTTATCCCGTTGCTATAACACCCGTTTCTGTGGGCATTAAAGAGACAAAATTCAAGAGACGCAGTCTGATCCCTTTCAAAATAAAAAGCTTGCAACTCTGCTGTAGGGCTGCCTTTAAGACTGCTTGGTTTTGGATTGCAATGACACTGACAAAAAATCGAAAATTCCAATCGTGACTTTTCGTCTCTTTGGTTACCAAAGGCTCGTTAGTGCCTATAACCTTATGGAAAATGCTCTTGCATAAAAATGAAAACCAAAGTGGTTTGAACGAGATGGTTAACAAGAGTGATTTATTCAAATTCTCAAGCACCGGACTACTATGATTATTTTATTATTCTTCGATAACTACGATCAACAGTCCCATTTTGTCTCAATTTGAAGATTTTCTCGACTTTTGATATATTTTTATTTATTGGCTTAAAGATCCCCTTTTGATTTAAACGACTGCCGATCTTAGCAGCACACTTGCGTTTGTCAGCTAGTAGAAGAAGTACATTCGATCGAAAACTGAAGTGCTAAGTTTCGATCGTACGAACTAATTATGTTCGAAAAACCGAACTGTTCTCATTCTTTCGAATCGAACGGAAACAAGAATACGAAAATGCCTAACTTTCGAACGAAGAATGAAGCTTCGGAGGAAGACAACAGTATTGCTGGTTACTTTTTAACAACCACATTGTTTTTTTTTGTTATTTCATTAGAGTGTTCTGTAACGCTTATTTTATTAGGTCCAGAACCTGTAAGTAATGGATTTCCGAAAGATATTCCTATTACATTTGGCACAGTATTATTGACATTTGATTACCCCTAGTAGAATTGTGGCCTTCTTTCACCTCTTTCTATCAACTTCCTTTTCGTGCACACGGCCCTATTGCATCGGCATTCATTCATAGTCCAACGTTCGTAATGATAGTTTTCACGGTCAGCAGAGGTAGGCTTTTAATATTTAACAACATTAGCAATCAGAGATTTCTTATTATATTAGGCAACAAGTATTTTACAGAACCTACGAATGATTACGAGCTAAAATCAAAACTGGAGACGTTTGATAGAAATGAAGATGTCGACTTAGAAGCAAAAAATAGATGAAGAAAATTGTATCTGCGGTTGTAGAAATCATTGTACTTCAAAAATATGCTTTGATGATAGGAGATTTATCTACAATCTTTTCTTCGAAAATTATTCCTGGAAAACTCAGACAACTTTCATTGTCGCCCAGTCAGTTCTACTGTCCACTGTCGAAAAAAGGCGAGTTTCAGATCGAGACAGGTGGAAGAAAATTTCACTTCAGGCAGTAGCTTCCGAAGGTGTGAGCAGAATTCACCAAGCTCTAGGAAAGGCAAGTCAGGATGTATCATCAACCTAAGAGAAAAACATATACCGTTCAACGCTCAATCTGAAGAAACATCTAAAAGAAGGATACGATGGATCGAGAATTTTCCTTCGCACAGAAGTCATTACAGGAATCTGGACCGCCGATAATTACCCCTTGGACTGAACATGACAAAAATCCACTCTCTGGATTGGATTGGATGGATGGATGGATGGATTGGATAGAGCTTAGCAATGTGAACGATTGAGAAACAACTAGCATACGAATTATTTATGTATGTAAATTTAGATTGAAAAAGTTTTTCATAGATATTTCAACCTGAAATTATAAATTTCAAAGAAGGACTCATGTAGCACTTGCGACCATTTGAAAATTCAAATCAACGCAGAAGCAGGGAAGGCATTGAAAAATGATTCAGGGCTTACAGGAAATTTGCGAAAGGAAATCTTTGACCATAACCAGCTGGTAGATAAAACTAACGAAACTAAGGCGAATGATAATGATACAGCCAAACAAGGAAAATATCATGTCATCTGTTTCGTTTTGCAAAAACTATTTCCTTCATCGAAATTTCCTATTGGAGTAGATAATAGGACTATTATCGTTTTGCCCAGACAGATAACTTCGTTTTTTGTACGGAACGTGAGAGCAAATGCAAAATCAAAAAATTCATTGCCTGGTCTGACACTTGTGGAAGCCAAAACCGAAAATTAATATAACACTATTTTGGATGCAATTGGTGCGGTCAGGGAATTGTTTCTCGGTAGTAGAGACTACAAGTTTTGCGTCTCTGCTCATTGCTTGAGATTTTAGCCAACACAAATGACAACTTGTTACATTTAATTCTAGGCTTGGTAATTTTGATACGATGTTAGGAGCAATTACGCAAACAATTACTTTTACCCATTTTCCTTCAAAAGCGCAAGAGCGTGTACACCTGAAATGCACATGATCACCGCTAGGCGACAATAAACAAATCGAGGAAGACGAAGAATGACCTAAATGGGTTAAACTCCTATCAAAAACAAAAAAAAAAGACAATAAACAAACATTCAAACACTGAGCCAAAACAGCTGCAAGAAATTAAGAGGGATGAAGGCTTGTGAGCCAAACAACGGTACACTGTTGGATTGAGCTACACGAATATCGGCCACAAGAAAAAAGAGAGAAGAATTTACACCCGCGGAGGATTTTGGTTCTGCAAGTTGGCAATACTGAGGCGTCGGTCAGAAAATTTCGACACGGAACCGCGAAACATTTACCGCACCGGGAAAGAGTGGCATTTTAAAGGATCGCGTGCATCGGGAGTGATTCTCCGTGGTGCCAAAAAAGCACGAAAAGATAGGAGGGTACTCCTGTTCGTTGTCCCTTTCGCATCCGCCAGCAGGACGCAAAAGGGATTAAAAAAGCTTCCTTCCAAGAGGGACAGTGCGTAAGGCACAGGAGAAACGTAGGTAAGAGACACAGCAAGAGGCACTTCGGAAAAGGCTCACTAAACTCCATTACAGAACCGACGTTAAAGTCCATCCGTATCGGAAATTCCCCGAGGGGAGAAGGGCCAAGAAGGACCAACCGGAGAAAGGTAAGCGGCAGAAAACTGAAAAGCTCTAGCACATGCATTAACAGCCCTTAATTGCAGGTAGCGCTTACACGTTAGCCACACAGGGCTTAAGCTAAACTCCCGAAGGGGAAAGCGCCGAAAAGCACCATATGCATCAAGTTTCCGCCAGCAAAAACACAAGGCACTCGGCACATCAGCATCTAAAAGGGGTCGGAAGTAAGATTAGGTTAGATTCCATCACGAGTATATTTTCTAACTCCAATTTTCCGTCCCAATAGGACCCCTTTTTTGTCACTTTTGTTGACACCTTCTTGTCACCCTTTGGTGCCTATTTCGGTTTCTCGGATTCAACGCTTAGTGCTCGTTTCTCCTCGCCAGTCGTGGGAGCGTTTTTTGGGCAGAAGGCCACTTTGCCGCACATTCTCCAGCAAGTTTTTGCTGCATCTGGCAGTTTTTTATCGTGGTGCCCATTGCACACAAGGCGCCGAGAAGCGCTAAAGGTTCCCCAAGGGAAAAGGCGCAAGAGGGCGAGTGGCATCGAGGGATCGGTGAATTGAGTGAAACATCGTGCGGGAAGCGGAAGGCGTTCCTGGTTGCAACCGGGAAAACCAATTGGTCATCGGATGACAACCCAGCAGGAGGATCTGCGCGTTCAGCGGCCCAAGCCGGAACGTGCAGGGCCGCGAGTTAGCAACCAACGAGTTGTGTGGCAGGTGTGTGCAGCGACATTGGCACAGAGTGCACCAAGGCTTCGCTCGTCACCAATTTTCTGCAAGCCAGAAGGGCATCATCGTCATTGCTTCGGACAGCCTCCAGATGGCAGGGCACTCGGAGATGTGCTCTGATAAAAGGTACCCGGAAGTTGGGTCAGCAGCATGCAGCAAGGGAGAAATGTAAGTCGCTCTTTTAAATGCATTTATTTGAGGGAAATAAAATGGGTCTTTTCCGATAGTAGCAACGCATTAATGTTGCCAAAATGTTTATGTTTGCGTTTAGTTATTTTGTGGCACCAAAGCCATAATTTATTCCGTCACAGACTTTCACTTGAGTTAGATTTGAAGAAGCAACTTGGAATGTCAACTATCCAACTAACGCTCTACAAAATTTGAAGTCTTGACAATGAGTGGAAGCAAAGATACAGATATTCCCGTAATAAAGGGAAATTTGGAATAGCTTCACTAAATTTACTGTATCTTTGACAATTTTCATTGAAAATTCTTAAAATTTTGTCCAAAGATGTAAAAATGTTTGATCTAGTACCAGGCCAAGTTTCGTCAAAATCGATGAACGCGATTAAAAATGGTGCCGAGTAGAAAATGAGGTTCATTATCGCCCAGCAGACGAGTTCATTCTTTTTTGGAAGGATGTTCGTATGGAAAACATCGAAGTCCGTGTATTCCTGGTTATTTCTTCACTAAATCAAAATTTATTACAAAGAATGTTGTGAATAATAGGAACTATATTCCTGCTTTGTTTAGAAATAGAAATTGTTACAACGGAGCTGGTATTGAAACACATATTCCTGCTTTGTTTAGAAATAGAATTTGTTACAACGGAGCTGGTATTGAAACACAAGAGCAAATATAATACTCGCTTTAATTGTGTATCAAATTTGTTTATCAGTTTATTTAGCAGATCGTTTCTGAAACTCTGTTCTCCTTATTTTGAACTCTTTTTCAACATTTTCTTATCATAAACAAAGCACGAATGTTGTTTTTATCAATTTACAACATTCTTTGTGGTAAATTTGGATTTTGTGAAAGAAAAAAAGGCAGAAAAAATGGATTTCGATGTTTTCCATACATACATCCGCCCAAAAAAAGACTGAAATCGTCTGCTGGGCGATAATGAACCTTATTTTCTACCCGGCGCCATTTTTGATCACGTTGATCGATTTTGGCGAAACTTGGCCTTGTACTATATCAAACATTAAAATTTCAATGAAAATTGTCAGATACAGCAAATTAGTGAAGCAATTCCAAATTCCTTTTTTTTACGGAAATAGCTGTATCTTACCTTCCAGTCATTTTAAAGACTTCCAATTTTGTAGAGCGGTAATTTGATAGTTGAACTAGATTGTGTTTTTCATGCATTTCATGAAAAAATATCAACCGAGAGAGAAAAGGCAGCTGTGTCAAAGTTGGAAGTGGATGCGCAGCTTCACGCGATTTCATACTTTTTTGAACGCAACAGTATATTGAATAAAAAATTACCAAAAATGAACAGTTGAAAATAATGAATAAGGGAAAAGTGATAAATGCTTCAATTAAATTCAGTTTGAATAGAACCAAGTTTCTTAGAAATCTTTGGGAAAAGATCGGTGTGCAGCTTCAACAACATGAGATCTTATATTTTGTCCTCCTGAAGCCTGTACTTTTGCTTAGTTAGGAACAACTTGAGAGCGCTGAATGCCCACTCTACAGTCACTTGGGTTGAAGGGCGGAAAGGACTACAGCAGCAAGGCGGTACATCATCAGCTGTTTTCTTTTAAGCCCGTGCCAATACTTTAGTACGTCGAAACGTTTGCTACCCGCTGCTGATGGGCAAGGATGTCTCGAGGTTGGAATACATCCTGTGATTTGCGATTGTAATATATTTACTTTGGGTTGCATCTCTAACTTTTTTATCTCCTGCAAAACGTGCTCATCCGCGGCTTTATCGTCCTTGGCAAAAAATTGCTCCAAATAATCTTCTAACATTTGATTATTGCCTTCTTCTGTGTTTGTATGTTCTGATCTGGGCTTTGCAATTCCATCCATTTGGTTTAAGGATTTCCATAAATTTACAAGGAATAACTGAAGTGGTAAAAAAGATAAGAGACATGACACTCACACCAACATATTATAAAACAAGACATGAAAAGACGGAAGTTTAAATTATTACTTGCGCTTCATTTTTAGCGTCAGGGCTTATGCGATTAGATCCCAAATAGTTGAATCGGGGGTCCATATCAAGTGCAGCTTTAAACTGCGGCATTTTTGTCAAAACATCGAGACGTTTGTTCATTGTAGCCAGTAGTTGTTACGCCAATCCATTTCTGCTTCTTGCCGCTAGACTGGATTGGCAAAACAATCCTTCTGCAAAACAAATCTGAAAGTGGAACGTGGGTTCTTTGCAGACTAAGAGTTAATAAGAATACGGGTTCTAACGCTTCTATGTATTTTTCTATCTAACTCCAATATTTTGAAAAACCAGCGATGTAATAAAAAAAAAATCTAAATTAGAGATCGTTTAAGATGTTTATCAAAACAAAAATCATGTTTCTATCTTTATTTTCACTTACAAAATTCACTGAAACTCCTCTCCAGGGCTAAATAACATGTTTTTTGCTTAAATAAGCTTTTAAGCATAACGTTGTTAATTCCATCTGGTGTTAGTGGGAATTGGACTGAGACGTCCGTTCTCTTCTTTGAAAAACATTCTGTAACGAATGTGCATTGAATCTTTAACCAAGCTTTTTATCTTTTCAAAAGCTTTGGCGTGGATTTGAAGCACATCTGTCACGGCTAACTTACATGTGTGAACAGCGCATCTGGTTCCGTTGGCTGAATCAAAGCAATCGAAAGATTCCCCTTAATTCGTATTTGAAAAAGGGAATTAAAGGGATCTTTCGATTGCTTTGATTCAGTAGAATTATTCAACCAAGTAAACTCACAACACTTATTAGAGTGAAAATGTGGATTGATGAGCAAAAAAATATTACTATCCTCACCACTATTATGTCATACTTTTAAGTCAGCGAACTGCGGAAAAAGATTTCTTTTTTTGACGTAGAATTACGTCTTACGGCAACACTATAGGGGGAAAATTGAAATTTGCGAACAGATCTCGCGTCACGAAAAACGCCTCTTTCACGGACATCTTTTCCGTACATCATTTTGGGTCGGCTATGTGATGGTACACCAGTACTCTTTCAGCACGGGTACGGATGGCACGGAAATCTTGCCCGCGAGGATGTAAAAAGAAGTGGTCTTCACTGCCTTAAGAAGTAATGTCAACCTTCTAGATTTATGTGGATCTTCCAGACTTTTTGGACTTTTGTCAGACATTTTTTTAAGTTTCCAGGTGTCATTTCTTCCAGACAATTCCATACTTTTAAGTTTGTACATAATTTTTTTGACAAAACAGTCAACATTCAAAATTTTTGTTGCAAAATGGCAGGAAATGATTCGAATTAGTAATAGAAAAGCGAGGAATGCCACAAAGAAGGTTTTAAAATAGGAAGTTAGGCATATAACGTAGTATTGTCGACACCACCACAATGGTCTCAGCCATTGATAGTGTATAGAATGTATGATTATTATCAAGTAAGGGGCTGTCCATTAATGATGTCACGCAAAATTTGGAAAAAATTTACCCCCCCTCCCCCCTCTGTCACATATTGTCACAAATTCCGTAACCCCCCTTTTGTATTACGTCACGCTTTCCTACCCCCCCCCCCCCTATCCCTCTGGAGTAAAATTTTCAACCCTTTAGAAATTTGATTAAAAATGCTGCTTTTTTTAAATTCATCAGTTTTATTCAAAGCATTGAAAAAAAGGTTAACAACTTTTAACAAGCCTTCACTGCCGTTCTAAGCAAGAATGTCCCATGTGACTTTTGGATCATTTTCACTTTTTTGCTGGAAACGGTCTCTTTTAGTGTTAACTTTCGAATAAAAACACAAACAAGTATACTTTGTTCTGAACTTATACGAAATTTTCATCAAGGTGGTTGTCTCTATGTTGATAGTTCTACGCAAGAATATCACACTAGAGAAAATTCTATGAAAAATGCAAATTTTTTCAAAAAATTGTCTTAAGATGAGTTCAAACTGTTAAATTTAATGTTATTCACTGAAAAGAACACTAAAATAGAGGGCAGAGGAGGAGCGAGAAGCCTTGAGTGTTTTATTCAGAGAAATTTTCACTAAACACTTTTCGGTAGGCACTACTTACAGGATCCATACTCAACTATACATTTTTATAAACAAAGAGGAACGTATTTCTCAAATTACGGTTTAGCATGAGTTTTTGGGAAAAAAAATATACTACGCAAGCTTTTAAAATGATAGAAAAATTGTAGCCATGTGACAGTTTTCCGTAGAACTAGCATCGGCATGCGTTCTGATTCTACGCAAAAGTGTCACACGGAGCATTTTTGGCTCCAATTTGCTGTTTTTTTGTAGGAAATGTAATTTTTTTGGCAAAAAACATTGTAAAATGATTAACTTGAACTGTTCACTACGAAAAAACTGTCGGTGAATTTTTAGTTTGCGAGAAAAATTGGAAATAAAGCTGATATTTCAATCGCGTTTTTCTCGTTTGCACGTTTTTCCACATGGGACAATCTTGCTTAGAACGGCAGTTCAATCATTGCTTATAACACATTTCAATCATGAGTCCAAGGATTATGTTGATGATTTTCCATATCAATGACCGGGAAAATCGGGGCAGTAGCTGCAGCATCAGCGACGATGTTGAAACCATCCAAATCTAGTTCTTCTTTTTGAATCCATTCGCAATCCAAATCTTCTCCACAGGTTAGAAAGGGACCGGACCGGCCAAGCAATCCTGTTCACGTTTTGCCACAATTTTAGTGGGACGGACTTTCCTGAGTGTTGCAATGAAAGTGTTCTTGAGAACTTTCTTATGCTCATAAAGTTTACTAAAAGTGATTACGTGAGTATTAATGTTCATTAAATGAATGGTGCAAGTATAGTTTTATTGAATTTAGGATAAAAATTTTTGTTATTGTTTTGCTGTTTTTTTTTGTAATGATAAGTGATGTCACGCTCAAGCTGACCCCCCCTCCCCAACATGTCACAAATTGTCACAAAAATCGAAACCCCCTCTCCCCCCCTAACGCGTGACATCATTATGGACGGCCCCTAATGAGTAATAATTCCTGCACACTACAATATTGCAATCTGACGACCAAAAAAAAGGTCGTGACCTATAAAGTTCGCCAACCAGACTTTTCCAGACATGTTTTCAAAATCTACAAGACATTTCTCAAAAAACAGTTGGCATCTCTGGCCTCAAGTTTCATTCATGTTCGTGCTTTTAAAGAGGAAACAACATCGCAAGCAGCAGACGACGAAGGCTGCCTTATAGAGTGCTTTAGCCACCGGAGGAATGGTGAAACTTCATCGTTTCCGGCCTGGAATCGTTGCCTTGCGTGAGATCCGGCGTTACCAGAAGAGCAGCTGATCCGCAAGCTGCCTTTCCAGCTTCTGGTTTGTGAGGTTGACCAGGACTTCAAGACGGATCTGCAATTCCAAAGCTCATGGCATTTCAGGAAGCTAGCGAGGCCTACTCGGTCGGGACTGTCCGAGGACGCCAATCTTTGCGTCTTCCACATCAAGCGGGGGACTATAATGTCAACAAATATTCAGCTGGTTCGTCGAATTCAAGGACTTGCTCTTGCTTTATTCAACAAACGGCCCTTTTTCTCAATCTAATTTGACAATTAGAAAACACTACTTTTTGCCTTTTTGTTATTGAAGTGGCTGATTGTGAAAATAAAACGAATAGGCATTTCCTTCCGAAATCCCGTGCACCTATTCTTTTAAACGGGGCAAATTATATCTGTTTTTACACTGGGGGAGAAACACCGTGGTTTTCTTTCAGGACAAAAGAGTACCTCTTCGCTTGGTGTCTTACGGTAGAATATATTTATCGTTCATTCATTTGCTTATGCTAACTCGCTTGCGCTATGTGCTGTGTCAGCACATGATCGTCGTCGTTCGATGCGGTACAGTTCGTTCATGCTTAGGCAGCATAAACAATCTGTGTCGCGCTGAACACTTTAACCATGGGCGTCCACCACATCCTGATATTAAATAATTTTAAATTTTTTTAATTTTTTTGATTATCATATTTATTATTTGCTTTCAAGTGGCTTATAATTGTTTAAACATTTTTAATTTATTCACCTTAAGAAAAAATTTTTGGAAGTAAGTATGTCCACGTATTTTTATAAATCAGTAACAACTAAACATTGGCTAAAACGAGAATTTTACGTTCAAGTAAAATTAGTTTAATTGGCAGCACTGCTTCTGAAAGCGTTTCTTTCAAGCGTTTGATACAAAGCTTGAAGATTGCAGTTACATAACTGTAGGCGCAAAAAATATCAATGAGATTGGCTTTTGAAGCCACTTATACGTATATTATATATTATTCCGCCATTAACTATGCAACTTTCAAGAGTTTTATTTTGTTTAAATGACTACTAAACTATTCATATTCATTCATATCAGTTCGATCAACTTAATTCAAGTACCTATACAAATGTACCTATTACGAAAAGTATATTGATATAGGATAGGCTGTCGTATTCTACGTTAACTTTGCGGTCGTTACTAATGTACAACCTCTTCAACTTTTTTCAGAAAACTTCACATCATGCATCCGTATTGACAGTTCGTCGCATTCGCATGAACAGTCGCCTAAAACTTCAGTTGGCGCTACTCAGCAACTCTCCGTTTTTTGAAAATACAGTTTCACCATCTTCTCTTCTGAGATGATGTTAAACTTTCTGATCTATAATTTCAAAAGAAGCTGAAGTCTTTCAATTCGTTGCCACAGATTATAAAATCTCTTAAACTGAAAAACCAGCCTCCACAGAATGTTGAACGTGCCCTGGCCGAACCCTGCGGACTGTGAGGGGAAAGGGAAGGGTATATAAGTCACTTTAAGTGACTCACGTTTACTTTAATGGTAGATGCAGAGATCTCTACGATCCACCCATAAACGTGGGGAGGTTTTAGATAGGTACAGTTGGTAAAGGTAAACCCTGGGAGATGCTAGGCCAGCATTGCGGGGGACGATTTGGTCCTACACCTCCAATACTCCTGAAGTTTCCTACTGAAACTCTTAACTCTAACAGTGAGGCTTGGGAACAAAAATCACTTATAATTTAAAACTTATTTAAATTTAGTCAAATGCAGGAATATTTATAAAAATGTATTGCAAAATCCTTACTTTTTTACTTTGGCGATCTTATAAATTTTCAAGACTAGTTTGTTGATCGAACATTGTACAGGTATATTCGATAAATGTTATTTTTTAAATGAACAGTACATTAACAAAATTGTATTTGGAGTTTGGAAGTTATTATTGATGTTTCATTCGCTGTCTATTTGCAATGCAAAATGCATAGCACAATTTTCTATCTAGCCTCAATATGTATTAATTATTTTCAGCAATAAACAAGATAATATTTTTAAAAAAAATGTACTAAAAAAGAATTAAGAAAAATTCATGAAATAAGTTACTTTTAGAAATAAAAAAGAGCCTTAAACGTTTTGATCGAATTTATGAAAACTCAACAGATATCCTGACAATTATTCTAATAGTTTGGCTCCCTCAGAAACAAATTACTCGGTCTTATTTGAACGGAAATTATGATTGCATCAGGAAGTTGACCTTAGGAAAAGCTTCATATTTGACTGCAGCTCGAACAAGCTTTTCATTTCATCACTAAATCAAAGTTTTTCTTGCTTCTGCAATATGCAATTGTTGATTTATCTAGAACTTAAGATTGAGATGATGAGAGAGCTTGTTTCAAATTATGCGTGCCAATTTCAAACCAAGAAGTTAAAATTAAAGCGAATACTTAGCTTTAGGATTTCTGCTGTTGAACAACGAACGGGTGTATCGCTTGAATAAATTCTGCTGAGAAGGGACCACTATCCACCGGATTATTAATTCCGTTTGACTGATTGCACCCCAGGAGCGGCTCGCTGACTCTGGAGAATCCTCCGACACCGCTGTTTGTTCGATTTCGGGTCTTGATATTTCTTGATATTTATGTAAAAAAATGATGTATTAAAATTTCACTTTTTATATAATCAAAAATTCAGAGCTTGGAAAAACACGTCTTTCTTCAGTCGATGACTACTTCGATCTCCGGATCCGTATTGACAGTTTGTGTCCATAAAATGTCAAAAAAAAAATTAGCCTACATACGGGAGTCTTCAACAAACCGAAGCCTTATAAGTCGGAGGTTCAAGGTTTTTGACCGTTTGAGGTCCCCGGAAGTATGCAAACTTTTTTTTTTCTATGTACACAAACAACTCATAGGCAGATCCATGATGCGAAATCTCAATCTCAATGGTGTACGGTGAAAACTCCTGGTAGGGTGAATGTACCCAATCTTGGCCCCTAAGGCATGGTTGACTAGATTTCCCATGATTGCAGTCTACCTGTAATGTGTACCTTCAAAAGTTCTTCGACAAATATGATTGCTTACTAGCCTGAAATGCAGTAAAAATATGTCCTTGCTTGAAAATGGTTGATAATTTAAGATAAACCTGATCAAACTTTTGATCGAAATGCTCCTTATTTTAGCCCCCGCGCCGAATTTTGGCCCTTTATGAGTTCCTTAAATTGGCCGTCTCTAGGAAAAACTTGCCTCACTAATACAACAACAGCCCCCACGAATTCATTGAAAATATCCCGGAAGGAAGCACATCAATGTTCTGTATTGTTTTCAAAAAGTCGGAAGTACGAAATGTCAATAAATTTTTATAATTTATATTTGCATGTAAAATTATAATCTTTCGTCAAGAAGCATTACTAGTTTATTTCAGTTTTTGTGTATTCATAATTTCTATTATAAGTTCCAAACTATGGCATAAACATAACATAAATATGTTCATCAATCAAGCAAACAAATCGTTAGCTAAATCTGTAATATGCAATCATGATAGATATGTTTCCAGTGAAGTTAACAGGGTAACATAAGATAGTAAATGTTCATATTTTTTATTCCGCTCCCATAAAAGGAGGACCGACATTTTAAAAACTATTATGATCGAGGCAAGAAGCATGCTAAAGCTAAAACTTAAGTCAGCGAAAGATTCTTTTAATCATACATATTCAAAATGTCGCCCTTAGGAATTTTCTAGCAATCGTTTGCGTACACCGGGAAAGCAAAACAAGACAAACTTTCGCTCACTCTAGCCAGTCTGATAGAAATAGATTGCATCTCACTCATTTGTTTGAAAACTATAGGCAATGGAAGCGAACAGCAAATTCAAAAGCTGGCTGAAATTCGTGCTGCATCCCACTCGCACTCATGCAAAATCATCACCCAAACTCGGCAGCGCTTCTTTCGCATATTCCTTTCCAACAGAGACCAAACGTCATCACCTCCTGCTGATGCACAGTGATCTATAATTAAAAACAAACTTGGTCAAAATATTATTTTTGATTTCACATGAAACTGCAAACAATAAAAATTCAAGTTCGTTACAACATAGTATTCCAACATTGCAGTCAAGGATGGTCTGAATCCACTCGTTCACTCAATCGCGATACACTCTTCAACGATTCACTCAAGCGCTCTTTCGGATCTCGCGAATCTTCGTCTGAACCGAACGCTGGGGGAAAAAGAATAACGTTGATCGAATCTGATTGTGAGTGCTGCTGGTTTTGAACGCTGGGCGCTTGCATACGGGCAGGTTTGAATCATGCAATGATGCAATCATCGACTTTCCTGGCTCCAGATATTCGTTCGCTGATCCGATTCAACTGGTTCAACTGAAAGAAGGAACCGAATCGGCAAATGATTGGCCCGCCGTTCGTTCAGATATCTTTGAATCGCCGCACACAGTATTTAACAAAAAAATCATTGCGGCCAAACGGTACACGGTAGACATTTGAATTCTTCGCAACATGTTCATATTTTTTTATGATCTTTCTTATTTTCAAAGAAAAAACTGATTTTATTGCCAAGGGATATGAAAAATAAGTTAAAACTTTGATGTACCGTAAACTGGGGAAACTTTGATCAGCGGGGTAACTTTGATTAACATGAAATTTTTGCAGATTATCATCATTAACTTAGTATAAAGATAAAATATCTGCAAACTGTTCACTACGTTTGAAAGCCTATGAATTGAGCTACAAATAAGCTAAATTTTGTTTTTATTGGAAGATTTTTTATATAACAAACTGGGGGAGGAAGACTGAAATTTGCTGTATCGTTTTTTTGCTTTTCGGCAAAAAGCCAGCAATTGTTGAATATATTTGTAATCGTTCAAGTTTTAACTTTACATAGATGATGAGTTTCGTGTAGCGAGTCATGTAACTCAGTTGTTTTGGTACTAAATTCAAGTCTTCTGAGTTAATTGCTATTCAAAAGTATAAACATCGAAATTGAAAACACCAGCTAGATTATCCAATACCAGTCTGTCAACTCTGTCGTAAATATAAACTTTGAACTATATAAAAATGTTGTTCGATTCATGGGATCTTCCCAAAATCTAAATCTATTATTAGCTATTGTTAAGCTATTTTAGAACAACCATTAATCAAACAATTTTATTTATCAGCTTCAAAAACTTCAACGAAATTTGAGCGACTCAATACTCCTGATCATGCAAGAATGTGCCAGAGCAAAACAAAACCTAATTAAATCATTGTTTTATGCAAAATAAGTGCTTTTCAGCATAAAAAAAATGTTATTGAAAATCACTAATAAGAAAGTAAAAATTTGAAACTTCGCACTGGTCGGTAGAATGATGAGAGAAATTTGACGTTTGAAAGATGTTTTCCTTTTTTTATTCAGTCTTCCTCCCCCAGATTACAAACTATAATTTCAAAATCTCAAAATATCTCGTTTTTTGAAGGCTCACAAACAAACATCTCTTCTAATAAAATTTAAGCATTTAGGAGCAAATGGGTTAGTTAATGCGAAAGTTCAACTTTTTTCTTGTTGTAAGTTTAGTTTACGTGTTATTTTTATGGTCATTTGATGATAGTTTTTGAATATTAAAAAAAAATCGGTCATTTTCCATGAAAAAGCCCGAGAAGAAAAAATGGCTAAAATCCTATCAAATGGTTAAGTTTGAAGAAAAAAATGAACATGGGAACAGAGCGAGGATTTAGGGAATAGCATGAAGATAAAATTTCATTTGTTTTTAAGGTAAAAAAATATTGAGAATTGTTTATATTTTTGCCCCTAAATGTATGCAGCAACATTGTCCATCTTTTGAGTATACAGACCCCGTTCGTTTTTGGCAACATTCGATTTTGGCAACATTCGATTTTGGCAACATCCGATTTTGGCACATGTGCCAAAATCGAACGGTTTTTAGAAGCGACATTACCTTTTAGTTTTCTCTATAACAGGACCAATGTAACTTGGACGAACACCAAAAATACGTTTTTACGTTCAGAAATGGTGATAGAATACAACAACATAAACAAAAGTTTTTAAAACAATTATAAAGTACTCAAAAATTTCAAAAAGATGAAAAATTTAAAAAAAACCAAAAACAAATACAAACAATATATTAAAAACGACAATATCAACTTAAAAATGATAAAAAATGACAAAAACAGCAAATATCACAAAAAAAAAACAAAGATTATAAACAAAACAAAAATAGTGCAAAATGCATCAAAAACATAAGAAAAAAAACTGTAAAAATTCTAAAAATGGCCGGAAATTGACTTCAAATAACGTTATTGATAATAAAAAGAGTAATTTTGTAAAAATAGGAGAAAAAATTTCAGAAAAAAACCGTTCGATTTTGGCAACATTCGATTTTGGCAACACAAAATTTTCGGGCATGTTCCCAAAAACGAACGGGGTCTGTATTTGTTTCGAGATAAAATTTGAAATCATGTTAAAATACATTTATCAAATTTGGGAACTTTTGTGGTAGTAATAGAGAACACTATCAATTTTTTTTTTAAATTAAGGTTTTAAGTCAATAATCAACTTTCGCAAAGACCGCTAGAAATTTTGACTTTTGAGAGAAAAGTTATTGATGTTTTCTTTTTGAAAATTTTGTCCAAATTTGCAAAAACGGGTGTTTAAAGTTGTTGAATGAGCTGAAATATTCATCGTCAAATATTTAATGACTTCCTTGAGTGATGTGAGGAATAGTTGTAAACAAATCTTTTGGGTCTTTTGCATAATTCAGTTTTTATTTCAAGTGTTGTATCTCTGAAACAAGAACATTCAATGTGATATAATTAATTGATAAAAAAAAATCTTTCCATGTGTTACAATTATACCCAAAACTGACCAATTTTAAAATTTACACACGCCATCACAGAAGTTTTGGTTCAAATCACAGAATTCGAGAATTTTTATTAGGAAAAACATAGTTATTTTTTTTGGAAACCTTGGGCTTGAATAATCAATTGTTTCTTGTCTTAAATCATTCTAGATGGAGCTTTGAACTTTCTTAAAGAATTGAAACATTTTTTTATAATTTTTCATGGATTTTTCAATACATGTTAACAAAAACAGTCGAAAAACGGAAGCATACATAAAAAAGTAATGATAAATACTTAATAATTGGAGATATTATTTTAATAATAAGATGAACAAGATTTATAATCTCTTTTCACCGATAATGAAAATGGATACATTTCTTTTTTCATTACATTTATACCCATCATTTCTTAAGCTGATGTATACACATTTCTTAAAATCGAAAATGGGTAATATTTTGCTTTAAAAACGGTTTTTGATAAAAGTAGTTTCTGAATCATCAATTTCATAATTTAAACAACAAATCAAATGTATTAATGATACTACTCATCATAAAAAAGGATCCACCTAACGCTGACGCTCGAGCTACTTTCAGAAGCGCCCGAACGCAGGCAACCAAACTGTAGCCAAACCAACTTTACGAGCAGAACGAATGATCGGATGCGGTCGAAAGAATTGCAATCATCAATCGCTCGCTGATGATATTCGTCTGCGATTCTTCTGTGCAGAATCATCTTCCAAAGCAATCGCTTGATGATTGGATCATAGGATGGCAGACAGGCAACCCAATCGCCTCCTGAATGAACTAAAGAGGTGTGCCGGAAAGTCCGATTGGTTCGCTCACTGAGTGCCATCGTGTGTAATTTTTTTCGAATGCGTTCGGGGAATGGGTTACCTCAGAGGGTGAGTGAATCATTTTATGTTCGTCGATTTATTCGCCAATCACCATCCTTGATTGCAGTGCAATAATTTTTTTTAAATAAACATAATTAGAGTGTCATAATTTGAGCTTTATAACAATTTCTTTCAAAGCGACACATATGCAGCAAATCAAATTAAATCAAAATACGTTAAACCTCATTTCCAAATGTGGAATTTTTAGGGTATGGATATAGTAACTTTAACATTGAGATCCAAGATATCAATTCGGATTCGGATCCGGTGAATCAATTTATTGAGAGGTAAATTTTATTGAGAAGAAAAGTTCTCGAAATTTACCATAAAAGAGCAGCTCAAATTGTAGCACTATAATTCCAACTAAGATGCCAAATAAGCTTGAGTTGACTTGAGAGATAAATGAATTAATTTTAGTCCAAAATACATTCATGATATTTTAAATTTATTTCAATCATTCATTTTACTTTTGACCGACTTTTCAATTTCCAGACCACTGTGCACCGTCGGCCGACGAACGGCCGCCGGCTGCCGGCTGCCGACTGCCTGCTGATGTCGTTTTCACACATACATACATACTTCTATTTGTGGAATTGCATGCCAAGACTAGGCAAATAAAATGTTTATATTTTCTTAAATTCTTGATAAAAATGTACGTAGTTTGGAGTAAATAATAATTTTATATTTTTTGCCATGTTTCGCTGTAACCAACGGTGATTTTTAGTGATTTTTCCGTGGAGAGGTGTGTTTTTAAAATCAATCCGAAGTTGGCAGATGCACTAGCAAGGTAGGTTCATTTAAGATTTTTTCCGAAGATCATAATTTTATTTGCAGTTTGTCATGTGAAAAAAATTTATTTCGTAGTCATTTGAATTCAATTGTGAACAAATGCTATGCAGAATGTTGCAATATGCGATTTTCTGTTATGATTGATTTTTTTTTTCATTTTTTGGCGTATGTTTGACATCAAAAACACCAAAATGCATTTTGGCAGGCCAAGATAAGGAGCATGCCAAATTAAGGCTCACTTACCCTAGTTCCAAATCAAAAGTGGAAAAGAAGACTAACCGGTGTTGGTATTGGTAGCATACCCTTGAAATGGACCTATCGTGTGCCATCAATAACTTTATTGTCGTATCTGATGATCTTTAAAAGAAATTTGTGAAATTATGTCTAGATTAAGAAAACTCAGAAGAAATTCTTAATGTAATCGATGCATGTGCATAAAAACTTGAGCCCAAAAAGTGGATGTTTCAGTTACGCTTAACAAATGGTTTCGAATTTCCATATAAACTTGAGGCTAATTGAACAACCACTGAGCGTTAACCTAATGAGCTCAAGTTTGGCATAAGTTGGTCTTCTGGTAGGCAGAGGCACAATTTTGGGCCCTAAATTCCGGAACATACCCCTATTTATCTACCACTTTACTGTACATGCACAAAGAAGCTGTGATGAAAACAAATCTGTATAAGCATTCGACAAATTGTTACTTTCAACAACTTGTCTTGAAAGAAACATGCAATAACTCATGAAAAAAGACTAGCAAAGCAAAGCAAAGATGAACTTTGTTGATTTCCCACCTTCCGTTGAAGTGCGAAGCATTGCTATCGGATTTCATAAATCATGTAATGGGCTGCTGAAATAAGTCACAGCTATCAGTTCGCCTTAACGCGCACCGGATTGATTGATGAAGTCAGAGCTTGTCGTCGCGAATAATTCAACTCACCCACTTTAAGCTTACTAGAGTTATTCCGACGGTGACAGTTCGCGCCACTGACTGCCCAAGCTGCTACAGATCATTCATTACCAATTAACTGTGTCTAATTGATTTCATGTCTGCTCACTCACTTACTTACTCACTCAATCTGCCAGCCAGCCCACGCGTATTACCTGAGCCTTCACTATCGCGAAGCGTCTATTCATTAGCGGAATGACTGAATCGCTTATTTATGATTAAATTGCGATTTCAGATAGATTAAACGGATGTTTGTTCAATTTCGTCGAGCTGGCCAATGTAGTTTTTTAAGAGATAATATTCACTATCGATCGGGGCTTGGTGACGCAAGATAAAACTGCATTCCATGCCATTGAGCATCCACGGCACAGCACATTCATCGCCCTTGATAGGGGAGAATCCCCCCATGACTGGAAAAGTTTTTAAACTATTTGGAGATAGTCATAAAACTTACCAGTCTATAAATTTCCAATAAACTGATGGATTATTCGATAGCAAACATGGTGATACATATCGGCGATTGAACCCTATGACTTTCTACATCACCCCGGCTTAAGTTAATATTTGCTGTTATGACAATAATTACTGCGAATTGATTATACGATCGTCATAACTAATATCGCGGAATAACCCGCCACGCGGTCGGTGTACGATGTTAATCTAGGCGTTTAGCTAATGGCGTGTAATCAGAGCTTCAAGGATTATAAATCGCAGGCACAAGAACGCAGGCACGCGGGTCCTTTTCGCTGCACCCGAAAGGTGAAACTTCACTAGTACGTGTTGGAGGACAGTTTTAATAGTTAAATTTTTCACTAGGGTAGAAAGCTTTAGGTTTGGTTCTGAATTGTGCTGACTTATTATAAATTTTCAAGCCATGTCCATTGAAGAGCAATATATTTAAATCGTTCATCAGTCGTTGGTCGCTAGCCCAGTCGTAGAAAAACACCGGTAGGTTGCCGACTATCAGTCGTGATAATGTTCACCTGAAAAAAAAAAAACAAATTTTACACAGTGGAAGTGTAAGATGTTCACAATTTTGGATTAACGTCATGTATCCTTTTGCTGAGTATTTCCGGAAGAAGCTTCAACGTTCCGCTGTTACGAATTGAGATAATTTAGAGTACTTTGAGAAAAGCCACGATGGAGACGATTTTCACTTTTTTCACCAAATTTGTGTTTGTTTATTTTTTGACTGATCAACCTTTCCATGGCTACTTCGACAATTTTTGAAGTTTTCAATGGTTGGAGCAATGTCGATACCAGATGGCAGTGCAATCACTTAAGTTCACTTTTGCGAAAAATTGGAAAGATTTTTCTATGAAGATGCATGTCATGGAATTCAAGACTCATACGAATTATATCGTTGATGAAGCTTCTAAAAGTCTAGGATTCTTCAAGGAGTTTAAAGTTTGATGCCCATTTTACCAGAAAAGAGCTGGACGAGTAGCGGCTATCCAGCGGCGCTTCATGCAGTATGCCCTGAGACACTTGCACTGGCTTGACCCGTTTCGTTTACCCAGTTACGAAAGCCGTTGCAGCCCTTTTTTGGTGATTTTCATCCGGTTGGATGATTCATTCCGTCCGTTGCCGCTTAATTGATTAAGACACGCTTTATGTCCGCCGAAACGCTGCGCGTGTTCTAGTCGTAGCGGATCTCCTTGCGTCGAGGATTGACTATCCCATGCTGCTGGAAGCTTTTCCCCTCAGTGTGCGACCCCGAGGATTAAGGAACCAAAATCTGCAGCTCTTTGTTCAATTCCGGCTGAACAACTACGGAGCCAACAATGGTCTAAAATTTTAAAGAACGTTCAACCGCTTTGCCGGGTAGGTATGTCGACTTCGAAGTTCCAAGGGCTGTTTTTTGAAGAAAAAGCTTTGAATTAATTATTCTTCTAAGCTATCATCAGGATCAACATGTGATTCGTTGATGTTTTTACACGAATCAACAAATAACAAAATATAAAAATTTTAAAGACATCAAAAATTATTATTGTTAAACTACAAAATTTAAAAAATCTGTAAATTCTTTGAATATTTGAGAAATTCTGTGCTCTGTGACATAGATTCTGTGATGATCAAAATTCTGTGAAAATATATACCTACTTTTCTGTGATTTCGCCAACCTTGGTTCCATTCCCCCGAATGTATGCAGCAACTTTTTCGAAATTTCAGATAAGGTAAAGTTGCCATCTGTCCCGCAAAAGCGGACATGTCCCGCATTTATAGACAATGTCCCGCCGTTCCGCATTTTTTTTCACAAAATGTCCCACTTTTTTCTGGGAACACACTTGAAAATAATTTTTTTTCTTCAAAACACATCAGCAGATTTTTAGTCGTATTTTAGGCTTCCCAAAAACTATCCATGATTATTCAGATAAAACTTGCTCAAAAAGATCTCAAAAATAAAAATTTATAAAAACTCAATCTATGTTTTTTTTTTTTGTACAATTTCCGAAATAAAGTGAATAAATCTGGGCAAAATCCAGGCTTTTTTATTCGAAATCCGGGCAACCGGGCCGGATCGACCTAATTTTTGTGTTAAATATCCGGGAATATCCTGATAAAACCGTTCAATCTGGTAAACTTTTCTTAGCATCACCTTAACAATCTGGATTAGTCAAGCGTTCTTTGAACATGTTCTAGCGAGGCTAATATTTTTCTTTTAAGAAAATATTCTTTAAGTTGTCGAAACCCTTTCTCATGTCTGGTATCAACTTGTGATCCCTGCATCATCCATTGAGTAGTTCGAGAAACGAGAATTGTTACACCACGATAGTTTTCAGCAGACAGTTTTGAATCATTCTTATGTGTGAGATTTTCCATAGTTTTGGAAACTGGCCTTCACGAATAGAAGCTGACCATAGCAATTGCAAAGACAATTCGATGGCGGTTACGCACTTTTTGAGAAATGAATTTGGAATTCCATCAGGTCCACTTCCTTCGTCCACTTCGAGCAGTAAAATTTTTCATTGAATGTCTGTGATCGATACTCTCAATTCAGCAATAATTTCGGTTGCGGCTCGGAATCGTGGTTATCATTTAATGATAAATGATGAAAAAGTTTCTCACATCGTGAGGTAGTTTTTTAAATTTTATGATTCTCATAAAAAATCGTACAATAGATGTACATTTTTTTTTTACATTTTTTGATGCCGTTTAAAACTTTCCCCAGTGATATCACCTACATACTTTATATTGTTTTTATTATCCTATACCAACACCGTTGTAGTAAAAATATTTTTAAGACAATCACCAAATTTTTCTGAATAAATATTTTTGTAATTCAGTTACCAGCAAAAATGCATAAAAATGCAAATCAAAGATACACCTTTTAATTCTTGTTTCCATACGCTGGATTATGATTGTTTTGCATCACGCTTTTGTAAATTACAGAATTTCATCCATCCAAACAACATTTTTTATGATTACAGCTGGTAGATTTTTTTGTAGTATTTTTACCCCTAAATGTATGCAGCACCATTATGCTTTAACTTAAAAACATTTTTGACAGAAAAAAATGCTAAATTTAATTCGAAAAAACCAAAAATTACTGAAATTGATGCTTTTTGCTCTATGACATCACACATAATTTTCAAACGTTTTCATTTAATTTTTCATTTAAATAAAAGTTTGTTGCAACTTACCCCTATTTTAGCAGGGTGAAAATACCATGTTTTTGTAAATTGTTACAAAAACATTAATTTATCTTAATACATCAATTTGATGTCCCATCAACCTTAAAACTTTTGATGTGCAAGCGGTATGATTATCTGTGGACATTAAGTTTTTAGAAGCCGTTGAAGTTGAAAAGTGTTGCATGATGCCTCAGTTGACAGAACCTATTGAAATGAATTATATAGTATAAATTAAGGCGGTTTCTAATATCAGTTAGAAGTTCATTCCGTCAGTATTTGGAATGTATGATATTCGATGGATTATTTGATAGATTTTCAATTGCTAAAGTTGTATCAAGTTAAATAAAATTCGTAATTTCCATCCTTGTAAATTCTTCAATGCAAATTTATTTTTTTGAATCAAAATAATTTGATTTTTAAATTAAATGTCCTTACTTTTGTTCAAAATCAACTATAAGAAACTGTAATATTAAAAAGAATAATATACATTTTTAATGCATTTTTGATGTCTCCAAATTTCAAACGTAACATCTGAATGAATTTAGGACAAATTTGATGTAATTTTATGAGTTTTATAGTATACATTAAGGCGCTTTCTGTATCCAGAAGAGGCAGAAATCCAATTTTCCCAACATGAAACGTTCACAACAAACATTAATTATAAAATCTCTCAACAGTTATTTTTAAAATTTAAGCAAGCGAATTGATGGTTTTCTCATAACGGATCATTTTATTTTTATAACGATACTCAACAGGAAAAACAAAAATTAGGTTAGGTACCTATAAGACATTCTTTAAAACCTTTAAAAAATTAGAAATTCTTCCAAAGACACGCATCACTTCTACTTCATCGTACCTACCATAGTTCTCGACGCATGCCTTTCCGAATTAATGATTGTAATAATTTTAATTACATCGCGGCAACATCCTTTATTCAGAGCGATGCGACGCTTTACTAGCTGCTGACCGCAGCAGATTCACATGTATCCACAAGGTTTTCCTGTGGTTACAAAACGTTCGTACGGTGTCTTGAAAAAACAAACTCCATCGATATTATCCGGTCCTGCCTGAATGGATTAGGATGTTTGGCTTTATTAAGTTCTCACGGATCGCGGTAATGGCTTTTGGTAGCATGCAGTCGCATGAAAATGATTAATCTCATTTGATGGTAATGTCGATGCTTAAATCGGCGGTGATGCAAAGCGATCTCTTAATCGCTAATATTTATAATTTGTGAAGCTGTAAGCCTAAATGGCATAAGTAAAAGTGGCGATTTACCGGTTTCGTTTTTTCTTGACTTCTGATCTGCTCAATCTTTTTATCAATCCCTAGGATTTTGAACGGGATATAAATATTTGATTTATGTTTTATTATATCTATCATAAATATTAAGAAAATAACAACAGTTTCGTTGAATGAAAGTAAATAAACACTGTCTTTTTATATTTTTATGTAAATCGTCAAACGAATCAAGATGTAAAGCCTCCAAATGTCTCTCTAGTGAGGCAAGAAAAAACTGTGATTAAGTAATGTCTCTAAATAAACGAGGTAACTTTACAGCCTAATTAAAGGGGAACTTTGCGGTCTAGAATTTTGTTGCACACTCAACATCAATTGATTGTTTTGTTTCTCCATAAATTTGGTTGGTCGATAAATTAAAAAAAAACATTTTGCCGACTAAGACCAGTAGATAGCAATCAATATAACGAATAAAAAAAAACAGTAAAGAAGTTTTCGGTACAAAAACTTACCTTAACTCACTGCTTTTGAGTTATCAAACCGACCCTTCGCAAATTCAACGCAAATGATATCACAACTGCTAAACGCATGGTAGGATTCCAAAATTCAAACGAAAAGATAAAATTGAACTCTCACGCCTTGTCAGGAAGATAAAGAATGCGCTCTCAAATCTTTTCGGTCGGCTGTGCGGCACAGCTAAAGAAAGGGAAGGTGCCTTATGTTTATGATCCGGCCTCATGAAGATGATTATGCGCGATGCACACGTTCCGATGACCACTGCCTGCCTGCTTGCCTACAAACCTTCTTACGTTTAGTACTCCTCACTCATAAATTCTTTTTCTTGGGGCCTGTCGTGTTGGCATTCGGTGATGCTGCCGGTGATGCTGCGGTGATCGTTCATCGTTTTTTTTTTTGGTAAACTCGTGGCTTGTTCAGCTATCAACTACGCTGGCAGATCATGACTTTGTCTTGACAGTCGAGAGCTTGTTAATATTTTGATAGGTTTGTCAGAAAATATCTCACCTTTACACTTTGGAAAATAACTCCCTTTTTGAGTTCTCTTCACGTCATTTTACTAACATAAACAAAATAAAACAGATTTTATTATCAAACCATCAAAAATTGTCGAAAGTTTTTCTCATATATGAATTTTTTCTTAGAGCAAAATTTGTTTGTAATCATAAAATAAAACCTCATAAATAAGGGAAAATATTGACATTTTTTTTCAACAGTTGCATAACCGCAAACGCTAAAGAATTTGACTTTTAGTACCGTCAAACAGTTGTTTAAAGATTTTGATTCTTATAGAAAATTTATAAAATCGAACAATAGATGTACAAATCTGTACATTTTTCGATGTCGTAAAAAACTTTAACCAGTATGACGGATTGGCTTAATGATACCACTTAAAAACTTCACATTGCTTATATTAACCTATAACTGTGCAACCCAGTGGCGGGCTTGGAAGGAACCTATGGTCAGCTTCTTGGTCCTGGACCGTGACTCGTCGGAGAAGAGGGCTTGCACCTGAATCCGCTGATGCCTTTCGTCGAGGTCCGTGGTTGGCTGACTGCCGCAGGGGGGAGAGATGATGGGAAAAGCCGTTGCCTTCGGAGGGGCTCTCTAATGATGATCGGGTGTAATGGAAGATGCTATTATTTATAACGCAATTCAAGTGAGCCGTTATATCACCGCTACACATCCCCCTTCTACTCTAAAAAAAACAAACAAACTAAAATAGTAACAACAGAAAAAGACAAATAATTTCTCGATCGAACGAAATCCAGCTCAATATTCTGGCAAATATTAAAAAACGGAAAATATTTTTTCATTAATTTAGTTTTCCAAAGTACTTATGCTTATACACCATATTCAAATATTTTTCTAGTTTTATTCACTCCATATTTTCAGCCCCGCTTACACCAGTTTACACGTTTGGATTATTATTTTATTTATTTGATTGTTTTCATTTTTGCGTGTAGAAGTATAATCATAAACAGTAAACAAAGCAAACATAATCGGAAATTTCTAGTTGTTCCACGGGTCGATGGATTTTATCCCTCTCTACCATACCAATTCGCTTAGGAGTTTTATTCCAGAGTAAGTATGTCTGAAAATAATGTGCCGCGACCGACAACTGGATCGGGGCCAAAGTTCATTAATACAAGAAGACCCAAGAAGAGTGCCATCGATAGTAATTCGAATCCCGTTTGTTTCAGATCGCCTCTAATCCAATCGCAAACGATGTTGGGCCGCCTCCAGAGCCAGTTCCCGTCTATCTTAGATCATGGCACCCTGGATAATCCCACTACAGTAGCCTCGCCGTTTGGCGCAATGCAAACCTCCCTTTTTGGTGCCTTGAAGGTGACAAAATTAGGCTACGCATTAGAAATAGCAGTTGACGCCGTTGGTGTTTGGACGGTAAGCTCCGATCGATAATCAGTTTTGTAAGAAGGGTAAACTGGAATACATCGCCTGTCGATATTGTCTACTTCCAGGATTCGAAATGGGAAAACAATCCACTGAGCTGCGGGCAAGCGGTAAACAAAATAATCCACCAAGTGACAAATCTAATAGTCCCGAAACAAATCGTCTTTAAAACTCATTCGAAAAGCTCAGATTTGGTGAGTATTTCGACGATGTGAAAAACTGCAAAATGGTGATCGAAATTATGCTATAATAATAAAAATACTTATCACAGAAAAACCACATTTAATGCATCTTTTTCTTCCAGCTCTCTAACCATTATTATGGCTACTTTTGACCTTCAACCTATATAACGCGGCACTACTAAAATGAGTAAATAGGACGAGGAAAGCTCCAGTAATCGCGCTTGATTTCTTGTTGAAGAAAAACTGTGACGGAAAGTTAGCTGGAGTACATTTCCGAACATACGGTCTGCAACACAACTGTACATCATCATGTTCTCCTGCGACGTTGTTAAACTTCATCATCAATCCGTGTCCCACACTTGGACAGCTAGTTACGACGGAGTTCGTTCTTAGGACGGGATGGGAGATTTTACTTACTTCACTGAAGGCCGATTTTCCAGATACCTTTGATACTATCAGATACTGCAGATTATGTGAGAAAGGGATTTTCACGGGAACCGAAATTTGAATGATTCATCATTATGCAAAAACTCTCACGGGAAAATTCGATCCAGATGTTTGTGGATTTGACAAAGGATAACGCTTGAACGCATCGGCAATATAATAGCGTTTTTTTCCACCCTGGTGACAACCCAGGTGTGCAAAACTAACTTTTCGTAGCACTAGACATGTGTGCATATTTCCCAGTGTATTCTACCTGAATCTAGCAGTTCGAATGCTATGTTTTCATGCCAAAACAAATGTGTGAACGCTCACTGCAATAGGTTTGGCAATGCATCTCGGGATATCGCTTTGCAGATGAAAACACCAGCATACGTGAATGTTTTTGCAGGGTTACTTCATTGACTGTATCGAAGGCCGATGTACGCTTCCGTAATAAAAAAAAAATACATATAACCTCAGAGAATCTAAGCCTGAATTGTTATTAGATCGTGTTAAATCTTTCAAATACATTTATTGGCTCTATCAAGTGAACTCTTCTTTTAAGCGTTAAAATGACAATAAAATTTAGAATAGTCAATCAATAGGGAATTTGAATAACAAATTTGTTACATTGAATTATGTTTTGAAAATAGCTAATTTGTACACCTCCAGATTATATTTATCACCGAATTTTTCAACGTAGAAAATTATGCAATCTTAACAAGGAAGTCATGGTGATTGTTTCATTCGCAGTTTTCTCTTTCTATAATCGAAATTACCGGATGCTGGAATCAGAAGACCATATTACACTTGTACCTGCTTTCCATTTTTGCATTATCAGAGCAGAAGGTTTCAAACATTATAACGATCCTTTGGTTTAACCATAGATACTCAGCATGTCAAAAATTAGAACGACATGATTGAACTGAACTGATTTCCATCAAGCTTAATTCTGTTGTAAACCTTCCCGTGAAAATGGTATTTGTCATTTTGCATATATCAATTCCCAAAGCCCTTTCGTAGAGAATCAGATTCTCCGTATTCACGCGTGAGAAAAAACATTTATCGAGTAAAAGGATCAGGCTAGTTCTTTATAGTGGAAGTTCTCATCACGCAAAGCATTTCCCTAGATTGAAGAAGGTCCTCTTTGTGCCAACAATACTTTAGAGTAAGTCATCATTTCATTTGACGGAAGTCCTCATCGCGTCAAATTTCATTAAGGCAAATTATCAGTTAATTGACGGAAGTCCTCATCGCGTCAACTAATGTTAAAGTAAATTCACTTTCTTTGACGGAAGTCCTCATCGCGTCAACTTACATTAAAACAAATCATCAGTACATTGACGGAAGTCCTCATCGCGTCAACTTCTATCAGAGTAAATTTACGTTCTATTGACGGAAGTCCTCATCGCGTCAACTTTAAGCAATGTAAATCATCACTTCATTGACGGAAGTCCACATCGCGTCAGCTTGTATCCGAGCAAATCATCAGTGCATTGACGGAAGTCCTCATCGCGTCAACTTCTATCATAGCAAATCAACGTATTGTGACGGAAGTCCTCATCGCGTCAACATTCATTGAAATAAATTATCGGTTTATCGACGGAAGTCCTCATCGCGTCAACTTTAAGCAAAGTAAACCATCACTTCATTTGACGGAAGTCCTCATCGCGTCAGCTTGCATTCTAGCAAATCTTTAGTTCATTGACGGAAGTCCTCATCGCGTCCTAGAAAATCAGCATGATGTGACGGAAGTCCTCATCGCGTCAACTACTATCAGAGCAAATCATCACTTCATTTGACGGAAGTCCACATCGCGTCAGCTTACATTCGAGCAAATCTTTAGTTCGTCGACGGAAGTCCTCATCGCGTCAACTTCTATCAGAGCAAATTTCAGCAAAGCAAATCATCACTTCATTTAGCAAATCTTTAGTTCATTGACGGAAGTCCTCATCGCGTCAACTTCTATAATTTAAAAAAAAATCAACGTGTTGTGACGGAAGTCCTCATCGCGTCATTTATCTATTTAGAAAACAAAGCAATATTTCTTCAGGCGGAGTCCACATCTCGCCAAGGATTTTCACTGCCTTGATGTAAGTCCTCATCGCCCAAGGCTCATGAAACAACTTTTTTCCCTGAGTGGAAGTCCATATTTCGTCTGGCAGATGTCTTCGTATAGCCAAATACTGATACCAAAATCTTAATCAGGCAAAAGTGTCGCCGAATCAAATACATATTCCTATCCGCCTGGCGAAAATATTAACGCGTCAATCTTTTTTTTTTTTTTTACTATTAGTCTATTTTAGGTGGAAGTTGTATTCACGCAAGAGGAATTTTCATTGCCTGATGTGAGTATCTTTATGGTACGCGTTTTTAATCTACTAAGAGCGGTAGGAATTATCTACTTAAAAATCCAAAATGGCTACTTACTTTCCTTCCTTGTTAAATAGAAAAAAACTTGTAGGTTCTTGGTAGACTACCGGATATCCGGCAGGATCGCCAATTGTGCAACCCAGTGGCGGGCTTGGAAGGAACCTATGGTCAGCTTCTTGGTCCTGGACCGTGACTCGTCGGAGAAGAGGGCTTGCACCTGAATCCGCTGATGCCTTTCGTCGAGGTCCGTGGTTGGCTGACTGCCGCAGGGGGGAGAGATGATGGGAAAAGCCGTTGCCTTCGGAGGGGCTCTCTAATGATGATCGGGTGTAATGGAAGATGCTATTATTTATAACGCAATTCAAGTGAGCCGTTATATCACCGCTACACAATAACAACACTGTGGGAATATTGTTTATCGCCGCGCTTTAATGTAATTTGAATCATCGACGTTTTTCGGCGGATTTTAGAATCAAAAACGTTATTACCAGTTGTCCAGACGTTTCGAGCTACTATGGCTTTCGCTCCTCTTCAGTGGACACTAAAATTATATTTTAAACAATGAATTTTTATCTTAATTTACAATATTTAAAATCTTACAAACTACTGGCCTTCGTCTATACTAGTTTGATTCGGGACATTTTGTTTTGATTTTCGTTTACATTTGTCTGTCTTAAAATTACAGGAGTCTATCTGCCTATTGACTACATTGTTGTCACCTCTAATCTTAATGTAAAAAGTTTCAGCTGTGATTCTTGCATTATAGCCTGTAACTTTTTCTAAAATGTTTGTATTGTCGAAGTCGAAGTTATTTTGCGATGGAAACGATCGAATCACGTTGGGATGAAATTGAACAACACACGAAAATTGAAAAAAGTAGTTTTTTGCAACTTTTGGACTTAGTGCTTAAATCTACATTTTTTCAATTCAACGGAAGATTCTACGCTCAGAAATTTGGAGTCCCGATGGGTTCACCTTTGAGTCCGGTGGTGGCTTCTATAGCTCTCGAGCGGATCGAACAGGCTGCGTTAGATGAGTTGCGAATGAAGGGGATCTCGCCGGTTTTCTTCAAGCGATACGTTGATGACTGCTTGGTAGCTGCAAGAAGTGATCAACAGACTGGAACTGTCGACACCTTCAATGGATTTCATCAACGGTTACAGTTCACTATCGAGCGCGAATTGAATGGAGAAATCAAGTTTCTCGATACAATTTTGCGGCGGGAAGGAAATGGCATCACAACAGAATGGTTCCCAAAAGACGAAAAAGGCCGCTACCTAGATTTTAATTCGTTAAGTCCATATTCGCACAAAAAGAACACTGTCATAGCTTTAGTAGACAGGGCAATAAGATTATCACACGCAAAATATAGGGAAAAAACACTTAATACAGTTAGAAACATTTTGAACTTAAACAACTATCCACAATATTTTGTTACGAGTATTGTCAAAGAACGAACACATAAAATTTATAACACTTTAAGTATAACCAGTAGAAATTCAAACAAATTTGTAACTATTCCGTATTGTTCAGGATTGGGGGAGAAACTTTCAAGGTACTTATGGCAATTTGAAATTAATGTCGCCTTCCAGCCTTTAGATAAAATTAAAAATCTGATCCTAACAAAAACTAAGGACAAAATCCCCAAAAACAAAAATACCAACGTCGTGTATGAAATCAAATGTGGTAAATGTAACAAATCATACATAGGTGAAACTAGTCAGTTCTTGGAAAAAAGATTAAAACAACATAAAACGAATGTATCTACAAAACAAATAAGCACTGGACTAGCACAACACAGTTTGGAAACTGGTCACCTTTTCGACTTCGACAATACAAACATTTTAGAAAAAGTTACAGGCTATAATGCAAGAATCACAGCTGAAACTTTTTACATTAAGATTAGAGGTGACAACAATGTAGTCAATAGGCAGATAGACTCCTGTAATTTTAAGACAGCTTACGACTCTGTAATCAAAAAATTGTCACAAACACTAACATACAAATGTAAACGAAAATCAAAACAAAATGTCCCGAATCAAACTAGTATAGACGAAGGCCAGTAGTTTGTAAGATTTTAAATATTGTAAATTAAGATAAAAATTCATTGTTTAAAATATAATTTTAGTGTCCACTGAAGAGGAGCGAAAGCCATAGTAGCTCGAAACGTCTGGACAACTGGTAATAACGTTTTTGATTCTAAAATCCGCCGAAAAACGTCGATGATTCAAATTATATAACAACACTGTGTAAAAATATGTTTAAGACATTCACTAATTTTTTTTCAAATAAATATTTTTATAATTCAGTCAGCAGTCTGGGCTAAAATGCATCAAAATTCAAATCAAGGATACACCTTTTAACTCTGGTTTCCATATGCTGGAATATGATTGTTTTGTATCACGCGATTGTCCATTTCGAAATTTTATTCAGCCAAACACTAATTTTTTTGATAGCTAGATTTTGAGCTAGTCGAATTTTCGATTGTATTTTTTACCCCTAAATATATGTAGCGCTCTTAAGCGTTAAGTTAAATTTAATTCGGACAAAACCAAAAATTACTGTAATTGATGCTCTATGCATGATGACATCACAAATATATTAGAAATTGTCAATTTTCAACGTTTTCATTGGATTTTTCAATAAAAACGGAATTTGTTGCAACTTACCCCTTTTTCTTAGTAGGGTGGAAATAGCATGTTTTTGTAAATTTCAAAATAACTGGTGAAACCAATATTTTTCTCACCAACCTCATAGCATTTTTTTGTACAAGCGATATGACTATCTGTATCACTCACTACCTTTTGCTGAATTTCCGAGCTCACCGCCACCCTAAGCGGATTTTGTAAAGATTTGCCACTGACAGTTGAAATTTCGAACTTACGTATGAAGATTACCAGCTACAGTACCGCTCATAATTCTAGTGAAATGGCTGTCTCTTTAACATTCAACTTCCATTACTCTTTATTCTGATTTTTTTTTCTGGACAAAATCTACAGGTGGTGAATCAATTTAACATCAAGATATTTTTCAATAACGACAATTGGATAGAAAATTTAATAAAATTGAATTAAACGACAATTGGACAGAAAATTTAATAAAAGTTATTTTACATTTTCCACAATCCACAGAATGTGTTCTGGCATCCCTGTCATCGTTGGAATCGAGACATAATTCGATGACAGCTATACAGAACGAAAACGGAATCGAAGGAACTATTGCTGAACGAAATTATAAAGTGCCACGAGGAAAATCTTATAATAACGTTTAGTTGAGTATCTCTCCTGAAAAAGTTGGTATAACTTACAATATTTTGCAACTAGATTATTTGATTTATATATTTATAAAAATATAGATAGTACGCAGCTAATATTGCCACCTGTACACCAAGAAATAGCTGAATAGCTCTTCGTAGAATACAGGTTAGATTTCACATAAGTATACTCAAGAACTAAATTTTTAACTTAAATTGCCTTCAAATAGACCACAGGCCCTAGACCAGCATATCTAGAGAAATCGGAAAAGCACTGATAGTTCGGTGTAACACAAATGTAAGAAAATTTGTTATCCTAATTAGTCTCATTTTACTTATTTTAAACTTTATTTTAAGCGTTGAGCTACGAGTATTGAATAGTAGGGGAGAATGAGGACACTTGATTCCTGGGGATACTTGATTCCTTAGCTATATCTCGAAACTGGAATGACTTGCAAGGATCAAATGTTCAAGAAAAATGTGCGAGATGGAGCAAAAAAACTAAGCTCCAAAAATTCTAACAAAATAATGTTATGGGTTATTGAACTTTGATTCGAAAAGTTCACAAAATACGACTTGAAGATATTTTTTAATAACTTTAAAATGTTTCTGACATGAAAAATTGAAACAAAAATACATATTCCAAAACAAAAATCGTTAAAGTATAATATGAACTTCATAATACCATATTTTCAAAACAATGGTAAACTCTCAACATATTTCTGATAAAATTTTCTAAAATGTTCATCATGGGTCCAATTGATCCCTAGAGTTCAAAAAGGTATTTTATTCTTCTAAGTAGATCGTGATCATTGCTGATTACAAGATCACGATTGGTTATCCAAAATCTGATATTTTTACAATAATTGTCTGGCAAAAAGGACTAAGAAAGTTGATTTTCTCCTAAATTCAGAAAATAGCGCCTCAAAGTATGCAATGAAACTAAAGTTGAGACATAGTTTTGGAATTTTCTTCTTCTAACATTTATAAATTGTGAAATAAGAAAAAACATGACCAAAATAGTCATTTGACATTCTTTTTTGAAATTTTGTTTGATTTTTCCAAGAAATAGGGCCCCCGGAATGAAGGATCAAGTCTTCTTTAATAAAGGATCAAGTCTCCCTTAACTTCAAAAATATCACATTGTTTTTACTCCCACAAGAATACTTCTAGTTCATCTGCGGGTTCATGTATCGCTCCAACTTTTGGAGCATATAAACTTTCAATTACACGCTGTCAGAAAATGCAAATGACGGCGAGTTGCTATTTTTTTCCAAAAAGATATGATAAAAATAAGAAATCGGGGTCAAGTATCCCCATTCTCCCCTATGCTTCCAAGATTCTAAACAACATCCGAACCTCCGAATAGAATGCTTTAAACTCTGAAATTACAGATTTTTAGTTAAATTTTAAAATTTTCCTGTGGAGCGAAAATCAAACCTTAGTCTTGAATCGATCTTAAGTTTAGTTAGTTCTCCATTAATCACTTCTTGAACCTTGAACTATCATTCCAATTTTGAACTGTTTCAAAATTAAAGCTATCAAAAATCAATATAGCCTAATTGCTCACTTGAGCCCTTCCAACGCCCCCCCCCCCCCCTTCCCCCAAAATTTAAAATGTGTTTCGCTAAAAGCCGGTTTCTCGAGGCTGTTTGCCAGGAATTATCATTTTGTCATTACACGCACTGTGTCAAAAATTGTTCTAATTTAGCTGAAAATTTTTTTCAAAATGTATCCTCTCAAGATTCAAAATATAGTTTTGACAGCTGCTTGCAAGGACTAAGGATAATACAAAAAAGGGCCGTTTCCATCTTGTGAAATAGTTTTTCCTCTTAAAAATATTATCTGTCCTGGAAAAAGTCTAGTGGGCGGTAATAGGTTAAACATCCGCAAATTAAGTTAGTCATTTTGAAAAGCGTACATTTCTCGCATTCCACAATATTTTTTGAATTGAAAGTAAAACAGTTTTAAGATGTATTGGAAAAGAAAGTAAATAAAAATCTAAAAAATAAAAAAAAAATCTAGGAATTCAACACATTTGTTGCCCTATAAATACCTCTAGTTTTAAATCCCCTTTCAGTAGGCTGTGTAACTTATTTTACAATAAGATGAGGCAAACGGTTATCGTCAAATCAACAAATGCGCCAATTTGCCGCCTGTATGTATGTTTTCTTTGAGTTCTTCCGATATTTAAAGGCATTTGCATACGCAGATTTGAGGCGTCCGAAAGCTAAGCATAAAACTCGTCTCATCGCCCGGTCAATAAGTACCTACCTACCTGCACTTTCTATTTTTATTCGTTTCCTTCAACCCGCGGAGGACCAAACACAGCGCATTTTTGTTCAAATATTGACCAAAAAATTTAGCGGTGAATAAACAGAACAAAAATGACCGCTGCAAACCTGTTTGGGTTGCCTTCATCTAAAAATATGTAGTGATGGGAAGACACGTGATGCTGTAATTATTGTTGAAATATGAGGAACTAGTTATCTAGCCAGCCCGCTAGTCTAACATGCGTGCAGGTTTACAGAAAGGAGTTTAAAAAACCCGCACCCGTCAGTTATCGGTTTGTTTTCGCTTAAATTTAGTTCAGCTCATGGATGGTCAAGATTTTCACCTAAAAAGCTTTCTTTTGAAACTAGCGGACAGTAGAAAATATTTTTTTTTACGAAAATTTGGCATCATAGATCAATAATTTTAGTGAAAATCTTGGTCAACCATGGTTTAGATGTTCCGGTGTTTTGTGTAACCGTAATCCGGGGTAATATTGATCACATTTTTCAATATATTTCGATTATTTTTTCTGTTCAGGGAAAGTGGCATGTTTTATGTTATTAAAACCAGTACTGGACCTCCTATAAACGTAAAATATGGTTGCCGAAATTTATTTGACCTCTTTAAATTTGATTTTAAAATCTTTTTCGTCGCTGTTCAGAATTTGATGCTTTGGGGTTACATTGATCAGTCTCTATTCTGACGGTTTTAACGAGTTTTCTTGATCATAAAGGATACAAAACACCTTCATAATATTTACAAATGCTAGTTAAACAATTTAACCTTGATTTTTGATGTTTTATTCTAAAAATATTTATAATACAAAAAAGAAATATGATGCTGCCTACATTTAGGGGCAAAAATAATTTAGTTGCTAAATAGTTTGAGCTTCAAAATACAAATGAAAGTTTACCTTCACACATTCCCATAGGCCCTCCCACTATTTCCATTTTCATTTTTTCCTATCTATTTGTCCAATACCGGCTATCTCTTGAAAAATGTCCTTATTTTTTAAATATCAAAAATGTATCATTAAATGACTATAAAAATAGCACTATTGTTCATATACAAAGCAAAAAAGTTGTTCTTTCACATTAAACAACCCATTTGCTTCTAAAAGCTTTTTGGAATCATCAGGAGTGCTGTTTGTTTGCGAGCCTTAAAAAATAGATATTTTAAGATTTTGAAAATAGATTTTTTACTAACAGAAAAAAATTCCAAATACAAATCAAATTTTGCCTATTTGATACTCAATTAATAGGCTTTCAAACGTAGAAAACAGTTTTCCAGAATTCAAACTATAGACTGAGTTATTGATGGTAATGTGGTAAAGTTTATTGTTGGTCAAATATACCCCGGTGATCAAAGTTACCCCGTTTAACGGTACTCTCTTTAAAAAAAATGACCAACTTATAAATGTATGATGAAAAAATTTATCAACCTGAAAAATGAAAGAAAATTAACGTTATCTTACCTATATAAGCTACACAGTTTAGTAATGACTATCCTCTTTTGTTTCAGATCATAAACACTGGTCGCTTAGCGCAGAGGAAACCAATTAAATTCAATAACGCAAATCATATCAATCAGATATTTATGAAACCGCTTCACCCTTTGATTCATGATGAATGAATAATACTCTTGGTAGAAAACGGGGCATTCAAAGAAAGCTTAATTGAGTTATTCGATGCCTGTCACGAGCCGTCTGATCTTCCAGTTGACCGGGGCGATGCGCCAGACTTGGTTTGGAAAAAATGCAGTTTAGCGATTCGTGAGTTGAAATTTTAAACTAGTGGTTCCAGATTTTTTTAAATTGATCATCCAACTCATATTCGATTGAAGGTGTTGAGGATATTTGATTTTTTTTTAAATACAGAATACAAATTGTAAGTCAGCTAGGATTCTGCTCGCTCATTTCCGCACATGAGAAGCAAAAAAGAAGGCGATTTATATACAGTAGAACCCCGCTTATCCGAGTTCCGGTTATCTGAGCTTCCGCGTTATCCAAGCCCCCAATTCCGTACAAAATTAATAAAAAATGTATTCTATCACAGCGATGAATTGTTATGCTATTTAATCGGCATTTTCGACAAATTTAATTTCTAAACTTGGCGAAAACATCAATTGAATAGCATAACAAAATCCATGTATTTACCGAGCTCCGCGCCTGGATGTTATGCAAATGAAAACAAAAGGATAGGGTTTGTGAGTGTATTTCGTGTAATCCGAGGTTTCACTAATCCGACGGGGTTCTTCCCCCGATCACCACGGATAAGCGAGGTTCTACTATACTAAGGAATATTATACCGCCTTAATTTATGCAATTCTTATATTGATGCAATTATGATCCACCATTCTGTAATAGACAAAAACAGTGTTTTTCTTAAAAGGCTTATTATTTTCTACGATTTCAGTGATCAATCAATTGAAAAATAGTTATTTATGCAACAAGTTGCAAAACAGAAGAGACTTTTTTTTTACATTGGATAACTCTAGTGACTAGGGAAAAGCGTATATGGTGCTTATGTTTTAATAAATATTTTTGGAAAAATTTTAAGTCCAGAATTCGAATTATTTGTCACATTTTGTCTATTAGCTCTTGTTTTGGTGAGATGACGCCTGGAAATTTTAAAATTGATCGTTTAATTATTTTTATTGTCATAAGTCCCCCCACAATCCTTAGTGACTTGACGTATCCTTTCATCACAAAATGTTTGTTTATTTGGGTGTGAGTGGTCCAAAAACAAAGCTTTGCATGAAATTCAGTCATTAAACACTTCATCCTTGAGTTCAATTATGATTTTGTTTTTTTTTTTTTTTTTTGAATAACATGGTTTATCGAAACAATTAACGTTTTCCAAAACCACAATTGGACCATACCGAACCGAATGCTAAAAAAATGTTTTCGAGAAAATCAAGTTCAAAGTACCATTTGATACCATTACATTGGATATCGTATTTGGTCATTTTACCATCTCATTTAGACTTCGAGGCTTTGCTGGTCGGTTTATGATTACACAGTAAGCAGTAAACTGAATTTTAATGGCAATATGTTTGCGCCCGGTTCACTCTGGTCGAACCAGAATTCTAAAATAAAACTCCATGCACTATCATTTGACTGGGATATTCGTTCTAAACGCAGGAGCCTACTTATAGGCGCTTTACGAGCAGCATCCAAAGAGTATGTCTGATGCTAAAAAAATGGTTTTTTTTTTCGTTGAGCCATAGCCAACCGAGCCAAAAAATTTCGCACTTTTGAAATGCGGAATATCTTTGATTCTTACTTACCGATTGCGTTCTTAACGATGGTAAACATTAAAATAAAGCATCTTTTAACATTAAATCAAATATAGTTAACCAATATTTACTACTGTCGTTTTCTCCATACAGTTATGTGTTGGTTAGATGCACCAAAAACAGTTATGAAAAACTTTTTTCTAAGAATTGGTAATACATAAAATTCCGAAAAATATCCACTGATACATTCAAATGGTAACTAACTATATTGTGCTATCCAATCTAGTCATTTGGTGGGGTTTTTCAACGATTTTGAATAAAAAATTTGTGTTGTTTTCATGCTGTGCTAGGTTTTTCTTGTCAAAATCTGGAAATTTCAAAACAAATTTGCTAATGATCATCAAAATATGAGGTTTGTTAAACCATTTATCATCTCTATCATGAATAACAGAAAATTAAACACAGCTTGTATCCAGTGTTCCGAAAATCACTCAATTCTCATGAGAGACACTGAAACGTTTTCAACAGCGAAAGCAAAACCTAAATTGTCGGTTGGTTTATCTCCCAGCGGGGCAAAGATTGTGTTCGACAGCGCTGCTCCGAGAATCAAAGAAATAAAATTTGAAAGAGAGACGTTCCTTCTCCAGTTGGAAATCTCAACTGATCGAGAAGCTACCTGATTTTCAGTTTCTTTTTTCACTCAATAACTGTTCCTGCTAACTCACTCACTCACTCATTCATTTACTGATCGATGATCAGATGCTGTCTGCCTGATGCATCTTGCTTTGTTGTTGCTGTTGTTGGGGAGGACCAAAATAGCTATTCAAACACACAGGCAGTGTGTATGTACATTTGTATCTGCCGCTATGGCTGAAATTACGCAGGCAGTATTAACCGATGATTGAGTTTGAGTGAGTGAGTGAGTAGATTTTCGAATTGGATCTTGTATCAGTAAGTGTCTCAATCACTTCTGATTCACCAGGTAGTGAGCTTGAGAGACTTTATGCGAATCCGCTCTCGCTTTTGAATCTTGTTTACATTGACTTCGCATTGTCACTCTGCCGACTCTCTAAGGAACTACAGGCAGCAGCATTCGGCTTTGAATTTTTCCAACTAGAAACCTATCATGAGCGTTTCTTCCGAGTGATTTTCGGATCACTGCTTGTATCCAACATGGAAGAGAACGATAATAAAAATTTCCTAATTTTCTAACCAGGTTCTAAAATTCAATGCTTAGAAATTATTGCCAAATATCCTGTACCCAAAAAAAAACGAAAGGCTCACAGTTCTATATAAAAGGAGTAAATTTGCATAAGGTACACCGGGGTAAGTGTGGACGGGTTTTCGTATAGTTCAACTTTAAAGAATCATAAAAAAAATCAGCAGTGGAGCAATTTTGATAAATTGACGATCAATGTGATGCAGAACATGTTTTTTACAAAAGCTGAAGAGATGAGCTCGATAGAAGCAAAGCGAAAAAAGTTATCACGCAAATCGTTATGGATGGCTGGTGTCCTCACTTACCCCGCTTTATGGGGTAAGTGTGGACGGTAGATTTTCCCTTTGATTTCTCAGGAAATTTTTCAAAAATTTGTGTTTTCTTTGTTGAATACGTTACTTTATTGCTTGAACCGTCCAAAATTTTGAAAAAAGTTCATGATACTATAATTATAGTGTGTAATTTATGTTACAACACACGAGATCCGATTTCATCAAAAACACAGAACAAATAAGTACTTTACTCAAATTTTCATGATCCGAATGCTTAATATAGCTAAATAATACAACTCATAAAGGATGAAGGACAGAAAATTGAAAAAATGTGTAAACTTCAAGTCTTTTTAAAGTCGTCCACACTTACCCCAGGTAGAGTTTGGAGACAAAATTTTAGTTTTTTGTAAATAAACTCTTTTTTCTTAATTTTTAACCGCCGTTTCTTTACTTAACTGGTTGTTTGGAATGTAAGGATTGTTTCAATGTAGAGTTTTTCATCGAGAGCCAGCTAGTTTAGGAGAAATTTGCAATTGAAAAAGATGCACATCAACTCGACATCGTAGTTGAAAATAGAAAATTCCGAAAAAGTCGCTGTAAAAAACCGTTATTGTCTGAATCGTATCTTTTTCACAGTTATTGGATAGATTACAAGTAAATTGAACATTCTGCATTAAAAGTTTGAAAAAATAGTGCACAGTATTATTTTTATAGCCATCGTCCACACTTACCCCGCGTCCACACTTACCCCGGTGTACCTTAACTATTTTTGTGAAGACGTGGATTTGTGAAACTTGGATGAGGATTTGAGAGATTAAATCATATAAAAATATTATTTTTTAAAACTAGATACAATCGATTTAAAATGCTAATACATCTCCAACGAGCATAAATCATCATAAATCCTTCAGCGATTATTTTAAAGTTACGCTAAATTAACTTCACCATGTATCTATCGATTACTTTTGTTTGTGTCATATATCAAAAGAACTATACTGAACTAAAAAAATTCGTGTAGACTAATTTAAATTGGAGGTTAAATCAGACTTCTCAAATAATGTTTTTATCATTGTGCGTAAATTATAGAAAAAATTGATAAACATTAATTCGGACGGCATCCCTGATCAACACCTTTTACGATTGTCCATCAAAGGTGCCGTGCCAGGCGGTTTTGTCGAAAATCAGTTAACCGCGGAGAGAAAAGTATGAATTTTTCAGGACACCACTAGATTGCATAAACAAAGGTGAAAAACAGGTGCTGCAAACGCCTTGATATATGCAGCATCTTCTTGGTTGGACTACAGTTCATATCGAAAAACACCATATCAATTTCATCTACCTAAATGGAAGATTACCATCCGTCGAATTGGTTAAAATATTTTGTTGCAGATGTTTGATCCTTATTGAGATGTTTTTTCAATCAGGACAATGCAAGACATCTTGAAGACCAATTTAAAAAAAATTAGGACAATTCGGGAGTTTTTCAAAAATCAGGAAGATATTTCGAAAACCAGAACTGCTGTTTGTAAGGGACTGTGTGGGATGAATAAAACCAAGAGGTTGAAAATTCTCAATATTAAACAAAACAAATAGTAAAAATCAGAACACCTGGCACCTCTTACAAAGCTCCGAAAAAATTCACAGTGTAAAACTTCCATTTCTGTCACCAGATAGCACGGTTCGTGTTTCCCGTTTTCTCGTTATTTTTTTTTTTTTTTTCGATTATAGTCGTTTTACCATCTTTATGGCATTTGCGACTTTATCAAAGTTGCAGTTGGCGGATCGTTATTGAAAAACTTATCCGGTACAACTGTATTCGATGTTTACTCTTCGGCTCGAACTCGCGGACATCGGCTCAGGAGACAACAGACTTTCCAACTGAGTTATATCACAAGCCCTTCTCGTTAAGTGGTGTATATCGGTTGAAATATATCTGATTAAATACTAAAAATCCTAACATTCAGTTAAGTAAATTGAAAAAGTAGTTTAATTACAAAGTTTTTTGAAATTTAATTTATAAGATTAGTTCTAGACGAAAGGAAAACTGTTTAAAATCGAAAAAAAACCAACACAAATAAGATTATTTATTTTTACTTGCTTTTCTACTTTTCCTTTAAGGTGGCTTCGCTTTAGCGCAACGCATTTTTGCCTTTCCACTGCCGGAAACATTGAAATTTTATAATTAAATCATAAAAAATAGGAAAAATGTTCTGATTCTCATTGGATAGGTAGTATATTATTTATATTTCGCATCCGCGGCAATAAATAACTCTTTTTTTTCAAATTGACATTCAGTTCGGTCTGGTCCTTTCCCGACCAATCATGGGTTAAAATTATAATAGCACACAACTATTAGTCACATAGAAGTCCATGGCAACATCCGAATATCAACATGAAAATCATCAAGTATCTGGCAAACATTTAGGGGCATTCTTCGCTAATATACATTCAAGTGGCAATTGGGTTGAGCTAGCAACAAAGAAATATTTTGCTTTGCTTGCAAAAAAAGTGACCCATGATTGTGTTGAATTTGGTGGATGCTGTAACAATTATGGGTCACTTTTATTTTGCTCAATATAATTAAAATTTTCCGTTTTATTCGCTTAGTTTCATTTGGAAAATGTAAACTCATCCTTTGCGCTTATATGGGACCAATTTATTTTGTTGGAATCTTTAAAATACCCGCATAAGGGGCTTAACGATTAGAGATGTCAATTTTATAACATTGGAATTTTTGAGATCAACAACCCACAATAAGTTAAAATCAGCTCTTAAATCAGTTGCACATCGGAAAAATGTATATTTTGTTACCTTGTGTAATTAAAGTTTCCTATGGTTTTGCAATTCTTTGAAGTTAAGAAAATTTCTCATTTATATTTGAAACATTCTTTTACCTATCCAGAGGCGACCGACGCCACTGCGTACATATTATGTTTACCTATTTTGCACAGAAAACACCACTCGAGAGGTTGACATTCTTGTCGAATACCTTAAAGATGACGTCGCAATTGGCAGAATCAAAGTCAGGCACGCGGTTACTTACATACATATGCATATGTGGCGGAAATTCCCAAACCCGCGTGCCTAGTCGGGCGCTGATTGAAGACCTCTCTCTGGCGTTGAAAAGCTAATTGACTTTGACATCAATAAGAAACACCAACACAGATCAGCCAGCAGGCGCACTATGGGAGATCAGGTGGCCAAAAATCGGAAAAGTGATGTTCTTTTTTTCTATATTCTTTATGGGAAGTAGACGCCTTGATTAAGTGAAGTTAAAAATCATGGGACTGTGCTGTGGGACCATACTTGGGATATTGATTGACAAAGTTTTTAAATAACTTTTTTAGGAACACCAATAACATAGAAAGTTATAAGTATTGTAAATTAAGCTTTTCAAAACACATGGTTTTGAAATTCTTTGAAGTTTAGAAAATGGATTCAATGCATGGAAAAATGATGCAAATCGAAAACAAAATTAAATTTCAAAGTTTTAGGACGCGATTTTTTTTCGTCAGGTAGTGTCAAGGCAAAAACCCTTATTTTATCCAATTTTTAGGTCTTTACTAACAAGTTCTGATGAGTTTAGCTTAGGGATATCATACGTACTCTTTTAAGAGTACATGTACTCTTTTTCGATCGAGAAATGGGCGTACTCTTCTTTTTGTGAAATTTTACCAAATGTACTCTTTTTTTGTTGAAAGACATTTTATCAGAAGAACCTATGTATATCTTTCATTTTATGAGATTGTTTCAGATTTTATGCAAAACTACGAAAGTAATACAGCTTACAACAAATTTCTTTAACATCTTGTTTTCATTAACATGCATATTTAGTCGTAATAAATTGAGCGCGATAAGCGCCTTTAAGTATGCAAACAATAATCAATATATACACAATTTAGGTAATATGCTTAAATGCGCACAAATATCAAATAATGATTGTAAAGGAAATGTACGCGCCAATAAAAAAGAAAACTGGAAATGAATTGTTTTATCGTTTTTGTGGTTGCTCAGCATCAGCAATATTTAAATACTGCTATGTATCTCTTCGAATAATCCAACTTTTGCATAACCTCAACAAATTGAAAGTATTGGATAGAGATGAAATATCTCTTAATATTACAATAGTACCCTTCTTATTCAAGGTAGTTGAAGTCTCCTCAGAAAATACGAAATATGTACATCCTTTTACTATTGTTTTGCATACCTTCGGGGCTCAAAGCTCGTTAAATGAATGGATCTTGTATCAATCTGATGGCTGGGAGCTCAGAAAACCGGAGTAATATCGTTTCTCTTGACTTTTTGGGTAAAAGATCTCAATGTACTCTTTTTGGTGTTGGGGGATCTGGTAACCCTAGTTTAGCTGCCACAACCTCCGACAAAGAGATTGAGAGCGCTTGAAAAGTTGTGTCGTATTTGGTTTTTTGGTTCGTAGGATGCTATCAGAGATTTCCATGTACTCAAACACAGCAAGCGAAACAAGCCTCTATCAAAATTTGACTATAATATGTCTAGAAACGATCTTAGACAATTAGTTCAACAGTAACAAATAAAAATGATCGTAAGATTGTTGAAAAAAAATAAGAAAATTTTTTTGACCGCTTGCTTGTATGGGGATCTCCCATAGTGAAGCGGTGCGTGCACACAGCACACTTTTCGGGAAACCGCAATGGGGGAACCGAAAGATGTCATTCAAATAATAAGTTGGCTGCTGCCATCGAAAGCTTGAGATGCGCAATGTTCAATAGTTGCCATTCATACATCACTAATTGGCAGTTTCAATATAGAAATAATAAACCTTTCGGAAAAACCTACCTACATTCCGAAGTTAAACGCAAAATGCCGCTTTTTGGTTTGTTTTTTTTTCTCACGAATGCAACCCGCTGTTGAATCAAATTGCAAATGCATCTCACCTTATTCTCCGCCGATGAATAGAAAAAACAGATTTGAAAACGATTCGAAACCACACAAAAATAAAAACATCTTCAAACAATTATTTGAAAATAGGAAATATTTCTAATTAAAGATTATCGAATAAACCTATCACCAATATAATTGCGATCAAAAATAGAAAGACTAATCTGAATGTTTAATTATCTTTCATTAAAAGCGAAAGATATGTAAGTAGGCGTTCGTTTTTTTATAACCTATTTATTCGAAACGAGGCGTTCGTTTTCAAAACATGGAAATAAGATAAAGGAAGTGAAGAACAGTGAAAAGTTGTTTAAAATGTTCAGGATCATTGGTAAAGTTACATCAGAAGTTTGAATTTATTATCTAGTAAAAGCAAGTTCACTGGTGTTGGGAAAAGGTGGTAGAAATTTTGACATTTTGAAAATTTTATCATGCAAAAATGTTTTCAAGATCTTTGGGCGTTGTATTTTTTTAACAGCACTGTTTCTATTTCAGCCGTATGTGTTAGAAATATTGCTATTTTTGCATTACAGCATGCGAAACTACAACACGTGTTAGTACAAAACTTGAAGGCCACAGATCTTGAAAATGTTTTTGCATGGCAAAATTTTCTAAATGTGCTGAAAGTGACAAAATTTCTACCACTTTTCCCAACACCAGTGAACTTGATCTTCAATGTTAGTTTGTGAATGCAAAAAAATTCCACCTTTACTCGAAGCGGTCTCAGCTAATTCAAGTCTAAAACCAGAGAAAATGTCAAATGATTGCAAGTAAGAGTTTGAGCAACAAGTTAAATATATGTTCAGGTTGTCTGTGTTTAAAATACTATGAGCAGATTTGTTGATATCTTATATTTGAACTGTATTTTAAATTTGTATGATGTTTTTGGTATTTTTTCTGTTTATTTCTAATATCGGGTGTAAAAAAAAATTAAAATGGATAACAATTTTGAAATTTTTATTTTTTTACACGTTTTTATTTACTATTTTTCTGATTTGAGATAGGGAATCGTTCATTTGGAATCACTCGAAAAAAAACAGGCAACTCTCAACACATCACAATTCGGCAAATGCTTCAAGAGGTTATCGTGACCTTATTCTTTTTGCCAAGCAACATTACAATCTTTTAAATTGCATAATTTTTTGTGCAATTTTCAATATGCGACCAGTAATTTGAATTTGTATTTTTAACATCAAAACCAATCAATATATGTATTTGTAAATCTTGAATTTTGTCTTCAAAAATATACATGCAGCTTTCAGCATAAGATAGGTGGAAATAAAAATTACTAAATTAGCTAAATGTACACATAGGAGTAGCCTTAAAAAAAGACCATAATCTCAAATATTAGGCTTTGTGAGTCAAAGAAGTAAGTATAACTGCAAAGTTGGGCGATTTTTAGTTAGTTACGCCAAACGATGCTTTCTTTCCAAGCAACAAAAAGGTGATATATACTTATTCTTGTGCATTAAACACATTAGGCTGAACAAAAGGTACTCGAGAGAAATGAAACCCGTTTTCCATAAGTGGTCGGTTAGGACTTCTGAACGTAAATAATAAGTCTTAACAAGCAGCGTAAAACATTTTTGTACGTTCCAAGTATCTTGAAAATTCAAAATTCAATTTGGCTTTCCGTGTTTCGTAACAAACTTCTTACGATTTTTTTTTGGTTTTATAAAGAACTTCCTACGAATTTTTTGATTCAATGCAGCACTTTGTCCGCACTTTTTGGTTCTACAGTAACTTCTATAAAACTTCAATGCAAACGTTAGCGTTAAGATTTTGCACAAGAGTGAATAACATAATATCAGAGCTATGAATATACCAACAACGAATCGACAAATAAATCAACTGTTTTAATCAAAATGGAAAGATGACATAAATCTGAAAGATTATTTTCAAAATGTATATATTTCACATTGTTTTTAAATTTAACAATAATAATTTTTAATAAACCAGAACAAAAAAACACATTTCCTCGTTAAAAATCCATTATTTCCTTTATTTTCTTCATTGCGGAGTTATTAATAAAATCGAATCTGAGGATCTTCCAGCACCTAGAGCAACGTAATCACCGGCTAGTATCGACGGTACCTTCTCGCAACTAGTAGCAATTTATTCTTCAATATGAACTGGAATCGAAATTTTATGTTTCCCACTGTGAATATCCAAAAATTATACTGCCTTTTCGATTGTTTCCAGAATCATTTTGAGGAACTGCAATTAATGGTTTTGCAAAAATCTAAAATTTTTAAATTTTTGTTAGTTTCACAAATGGAAAATAATAAGTAAAACAACCTTTGTTTATCCTTTTTCAACTTGTTCAGAAATTCCTCTTCCCCGTTTCTTGGTAGAAACAATTCCGCAAATTTTCATGATCGTGATTGGGAAAAACCTTGATGATGACCTCATGGAAGTGCTCTCCATTTTTTAGACTAAAATTGGAAACAGAAGTAAGAAAATGCATCACAAAAAAAAAACAAATAAAAACTTAAAATCACTCACGTTCAATTCCAATTCCTCCTAGTTTGTTTTGGAAAAAATTGATACAGTGTCGGACAATAGAATAGGACCACAGCTCAATCCAAAACAGAAAGTGACAAAACTTTGAGAAAAAAAATCCATTTAAGTGCATCAAACCATTTACAAATTGTAAATTCCATTCTTCGAAGAAATTAAAATCATCCGTAGTTAAAACAATTGTTCTTTATTTAAAAATGCGTTTTAAGCATACTTACTGACTAAAATATGGCGATATAAAAAAGGACCGCTTTAGAATTCATGGTAAAAAAAAATTAAAAAAAAAAGGAAATTCATACCGTGATCGATTTGCAGGGTTAGTACTTGGTGGTATAACCGTTATTACGCATCACTTCTCGCACTCGGTTCGGCATCGACTCCCCCAGCACGTTCTCACCGGGATAGCGTACCACACCGCCTGGATTCTCTCCCACAGCTGCTGCTTGGTTATTTATTTTTCGGTGTACACCTTACGTTTAACTATTTCCCATAGGTTCTCTCTGGGATTGAGATCAGGGGACTGTGCTGGCCACTCCATAACGTCTACCTTATTATCCTGGAACCACTTTGAACCGATTTAGCAGTATGTTTGGGGTCGTTGTCCTGCTGGAACTGCTACTTTAGGGGCATCTCCCACTCGGCGTGTGGCAGCATTACTTCCCGAAGTATCTGGGCGTAGAGATGCTGGTCCATAATCCGGTCGATTCAGTACAAGGGACCCACCCCGTACCAAGAAAAGCACCCTCACACCATGATGCTACCTCCTCCATGTTTGAATGTTTTATTTGTATGCTGGGGCATATACGCACAGACGAGTGGGCGATGGACCCAACTCTTTCCGTCCGAGCCGATGAGGTTCACTTGGGTCTCATCCGACCACAGCACATTTCTCCATAGTTTCTCCTTTTCCAGACCGACCCAATCGAAGTGGTCCTTCGCATACTTCAGCCGCGCCTTCAAGTGCTTCGGCGTCAGCATCGGCACCTTCCGGGGACTTTTTCCTCCTAGTCCCTTCTCCGCCAACCGTCGCTGAACCGTCCGGGAACTCACAGATAAGTTCAGTTCGTCTCTGATCTGCTTGGACGCTTTGAAAGGGTCCTTTTGCGAGGCCCGCTTGATTGCCGAATCGTCCTTCAGCGTCGTTCTGCGGGGGCGGCCGGTCAGTTCCCGTTTGCCGGTGCTGTGAAGCGCGTTGAAAACGAAAGTTTTTGACCTTCCTTGGTAGTCGGCAATCTCGCGTTGGCTTTTGCCAGCCTTGTACAAATTCCGAATGATCGCTCGCTGGACCTCCGTACAGTGCTGTGCCCGACCCATCGCTTTTTCGCTGAAAACAGAGTACACTCTATTTCTCCTTGACTCAGACTTGAAGGAAAATACCCAGTAAACCATTAAGCCCTGTAATAAGCCGCACAGAAGCCAAATAACAGCATTTCAGTGCTTTTTAGCCGCATATAAGTTTTTCAAATGCTTATAGGCACTGTGGGAACGACAGCATTAAAATTAGCCGTATATTGGCTTTTAAGCTACGCTTCAGGGCTTTCAAGCCCTGTAGCCGTTAGCTCAGTGAACTAAACGTCAATGCCAATTTGCGGCTTTGTGCTTGACATCTGGGGCCTGGAAGAACAAAAACAAAAAAGTAATAAAATACATTTGTTTACAAAAGTGATTGCAATTGTAATAATTTTTTTCAATTCATCCGAAGCAATGATCACCTAATGTGATAGAAAAAAGAAGCAATTTAATAGATTTAATAAAAATCCGAAGCTTTCCGGTAGCTATAGTGCCAACAGGTGTTGCCGTGCAGTTTTCTAGCGGACAAGTTTTGCTCAACAACCCGTCTCCCAGAGCCAGCGGGATATCATATTCGCCGGTGAAGATCGATGCTTCGAATACGGATTTCTTCGAGGGAGGACATGCAGTCAATTGAAGTGTATATCAGCCTAGGCTTTTAACCAGAAGTTCTATCTCTATGTGAAACGATCGCAGGCTACGATAATCAACGCTAACCATAAAATGTATGTTTGTATTTTCTATTAACAATTAAAAAAAAAAATCAAGCTCTGAGCCATTTGTGCCTGGAATCAGTTTTCATCAATAAAAAAAATTATAAAAAATCCCCCGATGTTTTCTTCATGTCAACATTCCGAATATTCCCATTTAAGAAGGCCAGATTCTTCAATATTGCAACATGAACGCTATAGATCATCCAGTAAAGACGCCAATAAATTGATTGAATGTATAGTCGTTAAAAATGCTGAGTTCGATTCCAGCTTCTGAACATCAGCAATTAAAAAACTCGGGTATGAGGGAGAAAAAAAATCAAAATAAATCTGAGGGAAAAGGAAAAAGTATAAACACACTTTTTTATTTTGTACCCACTGGAAAAATATTTTGACATTTTCTCATTGGCTGTATATCGGCCGAAATACACGCCAAAAATGGCTTTTGGGCAGCCCTTAAGGCGAATATAGAGCTTATGAGGCTTTGTAAGCATGTTCTATATTCGACTATAGAGCTGAAGTAGGGCCAATTTTAACGGCTTAATGGTTACTTGGGTAATTCAAAATGCACCAAAACTGGGAAAACTCAAATTTTGATTAGAGCGGTAAAACTCAGAAATGAATTGTAGGGGTTTTCGCGAATTCTGAGTTGTTTTTGTTCAGGGTGGTTTAGGCTTGTTCATGGATCGACTGAATGAAAAAAAATCAAAAATTTATGAAATTTCAAAGCGGTTTTGAATGGAATTTCTAATTGCAAAAAGAAAAAGACGATTGTACGGTGTGTTTAGAAGATAGATGCGTGCATTTTTATACGGTTGGTTTTATTTTTACTACAAAAAAAGTAAGTGCCACCGAGTCATTTGACCGCATCCAGCCGGTGGAACTTCGTGCTGTCCCACTTGGAACGCTCACCCACCAGCACACTCTGTCTAATTTGAGCTGATCTGAAAAGACAAGAAAAAAAAACACCATAGGTGAAAATGATTTGCACTTCAAAATTATGAGGAAATTATACTTACATTTGTGAATGATGGCTTCCGTAGAGATTACTGGAAGAAAAGATAAAATTGTTCAATTTTGTATTTCCTTTCGACACCACTTAATTTCTAATAGAAAATGTAATTAAAACTCACCTTGATTATTTCGTCAACTGTTTCCGACCATCGCATCCAAACAATCAACAATGGTTTTTGGAACTCTCTGAGTTGTTTTCATCTATTTTGTTCGAAAACGTATGCGTCTTCGCTAAGTTCCAGGCTTTGAAAGTCAATAGATGAAAACAACTCAGAATTTTGATGGATTTCAACTCAGTTGTTTTCATCTTCATACATGGTGCGACCGCTGAACCGAAATGAATCAGTCTCTGAATAATCTAAATTTACCGTGTAGGAGGAAGGAAATCTTTATTTTTTGTTTGTTTTCATGATTTACATGATTAATTTTATGGGAAATACTTACCAGGACACGAAAATGGACAAACAACACCGAAAACAACACCTTTTCTTCAAATCTAGAGCGCTGAAAATGTCGGAACAGCCGAACCGATGAGCTGGTTTATTTTATGACGCGACTTTTTTCACCCTCTGACAGCTTTCTGGTCGAGTAGAACAAACGGGTTGCTTTGATTGCAACAAACATGCAGTATACAAAGTTGGCATACTACAATAAGTACTTGCCGCTAGGTGTCGCATATTATTATATTTGAATTGGCAGTTTAAAGGTGATTTGAATATTTTGCATTAGAGCGGTCCTATTCTATTGTCCGACACTGTATATCCTTCGGTGAATAGGTACAAATGTTTACATTTTTAAACATCGCCTGCTTCGGAAAGGCGATAATTCCAAGTTTTTTTTATATTGAACTTCAAATAACAGCAATCTAAGAGCAAATTCACTGGTGTGGGGAAAAAATGGTAGAAATTTTGATATTTTGAAAGTTTTATCATGCAAAAATGTTTTCATGATCTTTGGGCGTTGTATTTTTTTACAACACTGTTTCTATTTCAGCCGTATGTGATAGAAATATAGCTATTTTTGCATCACAGCATGCTAAACTACAACACGTGTTGTTAAAAAACTTGAAGGCCACAGACCTCGAAAATGTTTTTGTATGGCAAAATTTTCAAAATTTGTTAAAAGTGACAAAATTTCTAACACTTTTTCCCAACACCAGTGAACTTGCTCTAAGCATTGGCCACGGTACAGAGATCATGTGTTCAGTTCTCACCTCGTTGGTTCAGGTACAAATCTTCAAGCATGAAAATTGTTCAAGTAGGTTAAAACCGCAGACCCCATATACCCAGACTGACCACTGAAGGCTGATTTTGGCGCGTTTTCCGCAGCGCTATCTACGGGTTATCGTGAAACTAACGGCCACTTACACAAAAGGATTTTTTTTACACAAACATAACTATTATTGTGTATATATTGAAACGCTATTAATATATCACGCACACATTGGCATTGTGCTATTTGTTTTTTTTAATCTAGAGATGAACACGGTTGTTTTTGATTACCTACTTTTGATTAAAAAAAAAAACACGGTATCGTTAAAAAACTACTAAAAACCATTTTCGAATTAGAGCGCATTAACCGAATGTGGTTAAAATTCAACCATAAAGCTTATAAAAAATACATCGACTTCAACAGCATTTGTAATTTGACATTTATTTACTTTAGCGCAGCCTGTAGGTTTCAATTGACTATTAGTTCAGGTTACGGAAATCTAGAATTGTTTACGATCTTAACAAAACGTTACAATTACTTTCATAATTTATGTTACATTGGTGGTATGTTTGACATTAGGAAACTCACTTAGAACGATGTGTGAAGAAACTCATATCTCAAACACACCACAGTACATATCCTGCAACACTGTGTTCATGCTGTTTTCAGTCCCTGGTTGACTTACTAGTCGATGATTTAATCAAACCAATTTTATTTTTGAGCGAATGAAAACTTGAGATTTTTCGCTCCACTTCCTTATTGAGTTGTGGTTGAAAAACAACCATTTTCTGACAACTCCAGTGTGGTCATGGTTGAAAACCACACACTGTGAATTCACAAGAAGAATCCATGAGATCAAAAAATGAATTAAGCTTTATTGCGTTGTGGTTGAAAAACAACCATTTTCTGACAACTCCACTGTGGTCCAGGTTGAAAACCACACACTGTGAATTCACAAGAAGAATCCATGAGATCATAAAATGAATTAAGCCTTATTGCGTTGTGGTTGAAAAACAACCATTTTCTGACAACTCCAGTGTGGTCCAGGTTGAAAACCACACACTGTGAATTCACAAGAAGAATCCATGAGATCAAAAAATGAATTAAACCGGAAAGGTTTGAAAGTGTATTTTTTAATCGTGAACGGTTTTGACAAATTGAGCGTTAAGTTCATTCGGAATTTTGTTTTTGAAAAAAAGTCATCTAAGCTCAGCTACGCGAAATTTAAAATGGGAATTGTACGGTGCTGTGTTCCTGGCTGTTTTAACGTCTCTAATAAAGGGCCTAAATCGTTCTATTCGGTTCATGGAAAATACAGGTAATGTAAAAAAAGTCATTCAAGGATCAGGTATATTAGTTTTATTTTTAGGGATACCATCGCCTGGAAAAAGTTCTGCGGAAATGAAGAGCTGTCTAACAATAGCTTCATTTGTGAAGATCACTTTCAACTGCAAGATTTCGTTAACCCCAGGAACCTCCGTCAAGGCTAAGTTCAAGTTTCCCGAGTATAAAGATATTGTAGCGAACGACACAATTATTTGTAAAAAGTTCGGTACATATAACGATCTAGGAAATGTTGAGAAAAAGACAAATGACATTGTAAAAACATTCCCCCGATTGTATATTGCAAAACGGCAGTACATTGAATATGGCTTTAAATTATGTTACTGGGAACTCTTAAATCAGAAGAATGGATGAGATTATATGTAACTTTGAGGCTACCGTAGTTTCGAATAATAAACTTAAACTACAAAGTTTTGTTGAATAAACTGTTTAATCTAAAGTTTCTTAAAACCTTCTCCTAGCCGAAACGTCGCATAGGCAGATGTTTGCAAAAACTGAATAAAACAAAAGTAGGGGCTATATTTACAAAATTTGAAAAACAATGTTTTTTTTTGTTCACTTGGATACGAAACGAGCCCTTTTACAGCCCAGCGGTTTTCGAAACAATATTTTGGACCTCGAGATGATGCATTTGTAAACATTTTCTCGCAAATTTAGAACAATTTCTAATCAAGTGCGTTGGTTGACAAAATGATGATTCTTGACAAACAGTCTCACCCATCCGAGTTTAGTGATAATAGCTTAGCTTTTCATGTTCTGTTGATAAGTTGAAGATGCCAATAAAACCGCAGGCGGTTGGTTTTCTTTGCCGGAGGTTCCTCCTTGCCAGCGGCCTCGGCCTCAGCCGTATCCTTCAATCGTTGGATCTTAGCGATCGAGTTTTCCGGCCGGTATACTGCCGTTCCAAGCAAGACTGTCCCATGTGACTTTGGGGTCATTTTAACTTTTTTGCTGGAAACAATCTCTTTTAGTGTTAACTTTCGAATAAAAACACAAACAAGTATACTTAGTTCTGAACTTATACGAAATTTTCATCAAGGTGGTTGTCTCTATGTTGATAGGGGCTGTTCACTAATTACGTAAGCACAAAGGGGGGGTGGGGGGGTATCACATTTGCTTACGATCTCTTACTAGGGGGGTAGGGGGGGTTTTCAAAAATCTTACGTAAGAAATATTACATTGATAATTCGTCAGCCATACGAAACTATAGTGCTCAGGTTTTTTTCTCACTACCTTTTTGTTGGTTATTTTTGATGTTATGTTATTTATCTTTCAATGCCTTCAGTAAATGAAAAAAACTCTATTTAACAAAAGATTTACCAAAAAGATCCTTAAACTTTATCGCTCACTGCTGAAATAAGTCTGAGCTTTTGAGTTTACTAACAACGTTATTGCCGTTAAACATTTTTGCACCAATTTTAGAATGAACTATTTTAGATTTTTTTGATTTTGATGTCAAAACATAACAATTTTTATGGTACCTTGTTAACCTTATTTTTCACTCTTTTCTTATTTGGAATTTAGCTTTTGTATTGTTTTTTCGATTGTGGAAATTTATCGAAAATTATGCTGCTCGTATGTCTTAAATCGTATGTCTTAAATAACGTTTTCTGTAATCGTTTGTAACATTTCATTTCTTGTTTTGTATAAATTGTGCTTTTCAAATGCATATGTTAAGTTTTACTTAAAAAGTGCTTTGCTTGAAGCAATTTTTCAAATAATCAAAAACGTAAGATCTTACTAGGGGGGGAGGGGGGGTTTAGAAAAATCTTACTTTTTCTTACCAGGGGGGGAGGGAGGCTATAAAATTTCCAAAATTTTGCTTACGTAATTAGTGAACAGCCCCATAGTTCTACGCAAGAATGTCACACTAGAGGAAATTCTATGAAAAATGCAAATTTTCTCAAAAAATTCTCTTAAGATGAGTTTAAACTGTGTTATTCACTGAAAAGAATACTAAAATAGAGGGCGGAGGAGGAGCGAGAAGCCTTGAGTGTTTCATTCAGAGAAATATTCACAAAACACTTTTCGTGAGGCACTACTTACAGGAAGAAAGTATTTCTCAAATTACGGTTTAACTTGAGTTTTTGGGAAAAAAGAAACTAAACGAGCTTTTAAAATGATAGAAAAATTGGAGCCGTGTGACAGTTTTTCGTGGAACTAGCATCTGTATGCGTTCTGATTCTACGCAAAAGTGTCACACGGAGCATTTTTCGCTCTAATTTGCTGTTTGTTTGTAGGAAATGTATTTTTTTTTTGGCAGACAACATTGTAAAATGATTAACTTGAAATGTTCACTATCAAAAAACTGTCGGTGAATTTTAAGTTTGAGAGAAAAATTGGAAATAGAGCTGTAATTTCAATCGCGTTTTCCTCGTTTACACGTTTTTGCACATGGGACAATCTTGCTTAGAACGGCAGTATACTTCTCGAAGATAAACAACACTGACAAAGTGTTTTACCCGTTTTCATTATTTTTGTTGGACAAATTTCGAACCATTTATTGAATATCGCACGTGTAATCGATGCTATCAATGGGTATAAAAAAACAAACGTGAGTTCGTCACATCAAAATCAAAACATAAAACGAATTCACTCACACAGGCATACGCTATTTGACATTTCATGCAACGACAAGAAAATAAAAATCATCTTCGTTTGCATCAAGAGAGTAATGTTCTTTTACCATTCAAAATTCGTTTCGGCTGTGTGGAAAAGTATTGAATTCGATAAATAATACAGTGAAATTATTGCTTATTCACATGAAATAAACATCATTCAAAATTATAATTTTTTTAAGAATGGATTCATTTTGTATACTAATTACTTAAAGACTATGATTTAAACATAACTTTGAATTAAAACATTTGGTTAAATTTCAATCGTGAAAGTTTTTTAGAAACAAGGAGAAATGGATTTGAAACAGACATTTTTAAATGTCTCAAATTCAGTGGATATTTGACCTTGTTTTCCAAAAATTTCTTAGAGAAAAAGTTGAACGGAAAAAGATGGAAAAATTGTCTAAAAAATTAGGCTTTTTAGGCTTATTTTCCCCTAGTCCAGAATAAGGCTAAAAAAGTTTCTGAGGTTATATTTCTAAATCGAAATATAAATTTTATTGAAACAACCAGCATTATATCACGAACACTACCAGCAGTAAATATGGTTGAGGCTTGTGATATAACTCAGTTGGCAAGTCTGTTGCCTCCTGAGCCGATGTCCGCGAGTTCGAGCCCAAGAGTAAACATCGAACACAGTTGTACCGGATAGTTTTTCAATAACAATTCGCCAACTGCAACGTTGATAAAGTCGCGAATGCTATAAAGATTGTAAAAAGACTATAATTGAAACAAAAAAAAAAGTAAATATGATTAAAGCGCTGGCCAATACATTCGTCATATTTATTATTCTACTTAATTTTTTTTTGCAAATTGTCTAAACAAGTTCTAATCATTCCAACGATAATGTATTTCACTCCTCAAACCAATCTAGATATTAGCCAAAACAGCTAAGATTGATTGGAATTCAAGTTTTTCAAGGATATAATAAATCATATTATGAAGTTTGTTTTTTTTTGTCGTAGTAAACTATAAATAAACAGAATAAGACGAACAATTCAGAACTTAATGAATTATTTAATGCGGACATTATAAATTTCAAACTGTCACTCAGCCGGATAAATTTAGAAATCAAAGCTGAATACCAAAATAATTGGCTCTAAACTAAGGACCGATACAACGTAAGTTTTGTATTTTTTCATCTAAATCGATCAACGGGCATGGTGTGTACAACATTCATTTCTTATCATGATACAGTAAATTAGAGTAAACAGTTCAACATTGAAGACAAAAACCAAATTGAAAATATTCTAAAAAGAATTTCAAATACTCATAGGTGATTCAATCAAACAAGTTTTCATTTGGCTTGTTAATTATCAAGTGCATTTTTTTTTCTTGATGAAGCACAATGGTTTCACGATGCCCCGATAGATGGCGTATGGTTCTGGGCGATTTGTAGTTGTATGGGCTCAACCGCCACTGATCAGTCTGGGTATATGGTGTCTGCGTTAAAACTCATTCACAGTTAAGCCATATCAAATTAACACAATAGGTATAAAAATCAAAAGCAAGGATTTTTTTCATAAATCTTTTTTATTAGAAGTCTCATGTGGAGGCTTAAAGCCTTCTACTCAGCTTCAACTATGGACTTTGAAAGTATCTATAAGAACTTAAATTTTAAGCTGAGTAGAATGCTACTCATTCGTTAAACAAAGCTGAAAAGGCTGTTGAGAGCCAGTTATATAGAACTTTTGGTTACTTGGGTTATCTAAATCTTTAACTGGTGCATTTCTCATTTTTTTCCATCTATTCGAATCCGCTTTCCAAAATATGTCTTTTCTAGAGTCTTAAAATCTAACTTTTATTTCTATGGACTGCTTCGATCACTTTTTCCATCTCAATAGAAACTATTACTGGGGTAATAGAGGGCAAGAACTCTCTCTACAGTGCGTCCGTAACAGTTCTATGTATAAACCTGTTCAAAGCCCGTATAACTTTTGTACTATCACTTTAATAGAGTGAAAAACAAACAATTTATTTGTATTGAGTGGTAACTGTACACGTTTCTGTTCCTGTGATTAATTAACCATTTAAGCTAATACGATATAGCTCGAGATGGTTTTGAACGAAGGGCAACTCCGCAGCTAGACTTTTTTTTGGTGTACCAATCGCACTATAAATTTTATTAATTGAGTATTTAACGAACTTTTGCGGTGGGCCCCCAACAAAATATCGTTTAGCCCGAGGCGGTGCAGGATAATCTTGAATAAGAGACGACATCATCACGAACACAACCAGCCTCTCCAGTCGCCGACGCTTTATCTGTGCGCTGCTGTAGTCTATTAAGGCGTAGAGCATATATCATTCGCTAATTAATATGTACATACGTAAATATCTACTGCTTGGGAAAATAATGTGAGATCATATGAATTTTTATTTTAATTTTTCATGTCGAGTTTTCCTCGCGCGGCGGTGGACTCTTGGCATGATTTTATGCAAATCTAAACTGGAGTTGGAAGCAGTGCTTGTACAAAGATGTATCTCCTTCTCCCTCTGGCGCGTGTTATCGAAGACAAAATCATTTGTTCCGACAACAGGACCACCATTTTTCTCGCCATGCCACACACAAGTGTATGTACCTACCTACCTACTTTTTCCCTTCTCAATTCCTGTCGAGTCTGTGTCATGTTAACGTCGTTGCGTTATTAAATTACAATTAATAATAATTTGAGCACAAATTAACGCGTAGTACATTGTGAAGTGGGAATTATCACACGATAACATGATTTGTGGGAATACATTAAGCTCAGCCGAGAAGATTTATAGAGCTTTCAGCGTGCGGCCCACACAGTTGCGATCAGTTGCGGATAGATCGATCGGACCGAATAACGCTTGGACGTTCGGAACCGGATAGTATAGTTTTAATAAGTTGATTGAGGAAGAATTTGTAGTAAATTGTATTTAAGAGTTCTTAATCTCAAACAGCTGTAATTTGCTATTCCCTGGCTTGAACTTCACCAAATTATTATCAGCTTAAAATCCTACGTTTTTTTTGCTGCAATTTTTACCTGTCTATGCTGACTTTTAACGTTAATTTATGTAACCCTTGACCGTTATGAACAGATTCATGACTAAAATGGTAGTAAAACTCATAATTCGGATTTTTGTGACGAGTTTTCCATCAAAACAATAATTAATCGGGTAGTTTTCAAAATTGAAATATGATCTTGAGTGGAACTATCTTTGATCTTGAGTGGAACTACTAGCTTCCAAAATCAACGGTTAGGTGCGGTGCCTTATGCCTTATGTCACGCAGTTTTTACCCCTGAATGTATGCATCACCTTTTTATTTTTCTTATTGTGTCAGGGACAAAAAAGATGTAAAATTAAGTTCGAATAAGACCAAAAATTACTGTAAATATTTATATTGATTACAAGAAATGTTTTTTGATTCTTTTTTCAGAGGGAAGACGGGAAAGAGGAGGAAGGCTTTCATACACGTTTTTGGCATAATTCGAGAACTTATAAAGCCAATAGAGATAGAGTCATTATTTCAGAATTGAAATCAATCTTCATTGCCATTATAATCGAATTTTCGGCATACATTTGAAAAGGTCTTTCAAATTAAAAACGTGTAGGGTAGAAGCACTTGTTAATTCCGGCTCTGGGAGAGTTAGGAGTTGTTCGGGCTTCTCTTTAGAAGTTGGGAACGATTGTTAGTGGGACCGATTTCTTCCAGCAAGTCACGACTCAAACGAGGTTAGGTTCGGTGTGAACAGGCTTCAACTGTAAATAGTTTTCTTTTTAGGTATAATCACTATTTTAATTATTTAGATTTACTTACAAATTTCGGTTTAGATTGTAGGTTATCCAGGGCTAGAAGCGGCCATGCGGTAAAAAAGTAGGGCAAAATAGTTACTTTGAAGTGAAATTAGGGTAAAATTAGTGACCAGATCAAAACGAAAACTAACTAAAAAATGACATTAAAAACTAACATAAAACGCTTTAAAGACAATTCTGTTAATTGAAAAACGTTTTTTGGAAGGCTGTTAACCTCACTTGTAGAAAAGCAATATGTTGGACAAAAGAGGAACATTTTAAATGAGCTTAGATAATTTAAGAATAGCGACCGCAGAATCCTAAAGTTCTAAAGAAACACTGGGAGGGAACCAAAAGATCGTACTTAAAAAACTATGACAACTTAGCCCAACAAGAACTTCGAGTTTATACATTTTCTTTGAAAAAAAAACCCACAAATTTTGAAAATTATATTAAAAAAAGTTAACATTTCGAAATAAATTTACAGAAACCAAAATTTTCAACAAAAATGTTGTATGTGAGAGATCTACAAATGCAAATAAAAAACCAGCACATGTTAAACGAAAAGTTTAAAGAATTTACTTGAAATTGAGTTAAGATTTACATTTATAGAAATTTCATTTCATGAAAGAGTCATGAAATTAAAAATTGGGAGGACCTCATGAAAAAGTGACAAAACAATGATAGAGGTTTGAAAAAAAATAAAGAACAAAATGTTGACAGAAGATTGACAATGACTTAAAGAAGCTTAGCGAAAAAATTGACTTAAGATGACAATAACACAAAAAAGGCTAAATAATTTTACGAGACTAATCTTCAAGGTAGAATATAATTTTTCAAATTTAAAACTAACTCAAAGAGAATTTACTTACAAAATGGAACATTTCCTAAGAGATTCACTGCAAACTTTATTGCATGATCCACATATGAATCATTAGAAAGATTTACTAAAAAAAAAATTATGTTCAAAAAGGAAGGAATTTTAAAGAAATATTCATAAATGATTTAACACGACAATTTCTTAAAAAAATGCACAGATCCAAGAAGCACCTCAGAAATATTGTATCCATCCAAGAAACACCTATTGGAATATTGTAGAAAATATATCAGTAAACCTCTAAAAAGGCACAAAAATTACTGAAAGTTATCAAAAACTTCAAAAAGGGTTTGGAATCTATGTGTATCTACCAATCTTTCAAATGATTCGAAAATGTCTAGAAATAAGGGAACTTAGAAATGATATATCTAATATTTTCGATTCAATTGAGTCACTTTTAATAAGTTTACCTTCCATTTAATACAACCAAGAGCATTGAAAGCATGGAATGTTTCCTGCCATGTGATTTAGTACTGCACAGATTTTGTTTGATTTTTTTTAAAATTAAGTTGAGAATTATTTTTAACAAATTCAAGCTTTAAAAGTCATAACGCTTCAAATCTTGGTTAAACATGTTGTAATAGTGTGACTTTTCTTGACACGAATTCCAAAACGTTGGCAAAGTGTCACAAATAAACAAAACACTAAATATATTTTTGGCGAAAAACTATTTTTGTTTAAATTCCAATTGCCATCCATATAATGTTTAAGTGTAAGCGATATATCAAAGCAAAACAAAACAATAATCTTCCTTGCTGAATCCGAGCCATTCTCTCAATTAAGTCGTGTGAATACCCACAGGACTCGAAAGAAAAGAAAAGGAACCCGTAGAATAATAAACGAATAACCTTATAATAAAATAATGAATACATACCACTAACGTTTTTAACGTTTTTAATGAGTAGAAAAAGTTTAAAAAATAAGCTCAGTTGTAAGGAAATTATATACAAAATAGTGACTTTAGGGACCAAATTTTAAAAAAAGTAACTTCTGAGTGACCAGCCTGAAAAAAGTGACAGAGTTACTAAAAAGTGACCAACTTCTAGCCCTGGTTATCAAATTGTAGAGTAACGAATTGTAGGGTAACAAATTGAAGATATTTGAGAACGATATCGATTCTGTTTTAATCAATTCACTTATCGAATCGTTGGAATTATGTGATATTATGCATAGAAACAAACGTGGGGATCCGCTCAGATGAAGGCAAGAAGTGAAAGAATGACATTTGTTTTTAATTTTCCATCTCACTCGCTGTTGCTTGTCCCTTGTGGCGCTTTCTGCTCAACTGAGGAATGGTTGCCAGCCTTTCCGTCAGCAACATCCTCCCCTCGTAACGCTCATCGTCCGATTGGTCGGGATCAGCTTTACCGTCTTTCATCACATCTAGTATAGCCAGTTTTGCCACCGCCCTTTTAATGAGCCCCCCTTTCGAAGTCTGTTCCAACGCCCTCCTGACTCTACCATCAGCCCCCGGAAATAACTTGACAACCCAGCCCCGAACCCAATTGTTCCTCTTCGACTCATCGATGATAACGACCAGGTTCCCTTCGGCTATTGGCGTCACCTCCTCAAACCATTTGGTGCGACGAGTTAGCGTCGGCAAGTCCATCGGTGCCAGAAGATGTCCAACTGTTAATTTACCTGCCCCAGGGTTGTGCGTAGTGCCTCCACGACGTTGGTTGGCTGGGCTGTAGGCGGTTTTATGCCCTTTGAACTGCAGTGGAGAAAGTGGTTTGGAGTGAGGGCTTCGCTTTCGTTCCACTCAAAAGGCATGTACGTCAGTGGTCTGGAGTTCACCATGTACTCGGCGTCGATGGTCAAGGTCAACAGCGCTTCGTCGTCTAAGCTTCGTTCCCCGTTTGCCGCTTCCATTGCAGTTTTGATGGACCGCACCATTCTTCCCCACAAGCCGCCCATGTGGGGGGTGTGCCTGGTGGTATGAAGACCCATTTGGTAGTGGTAGTGGTGAACGTCGTGGACTGCTTTCATTTGCTCTTGTAGAACTCGGTAGGCTCCGTAGAAGTTGGTGCCATTTTCGGAGTGGATTTCAGCAGGAGGTCCTCTGCGCCCGATGAACCGTCGGATGCTCATGATGCAGGACTGCGTGGACAAATTGTGGACAACTTCTACGTGGACCGCTCGTATCGTCAGGCAGGTGAAGAGCGCTACCCACCTCTTGACCTGGATTCGACCGACTTTGACTGTTAGAGGTCCGAATAAGTCCAAACCGACGAAAGTGAACGGACGCACTCATGTTGCCAGCCGTGGCGTAGGGAGTGCAGCCATTCGAGAAACGCGAGGAAGGACTTTCTTCACCTCCCAAGTAACACAGATTATGCCAACTAGCATTAGGAAGTTTTATCATGGTTTAATTATGGCATTTTTTTGTGCAGCTCGTTTTATGGCGGTTTTATTATGGTCATGCAGAATGCTTATAATTTTTTTACGACCATATGTTTTCAGATGGTTTTGAAAACGCTAATAAAACTTTTATTAAACATGCTGTTTTAGTTATTTTGAAAGAGTTGTGAATGCTTTTTTTAAACTATAATAAAACACAAACCTAGAAGTTCGCTCCAAGCTTTCTTTTGCATGTTCTATAATAGCACTCAGTGCATGATTATTAAACCGCCATAAAGCTTATGGACAGTTCTCGATCAAGATGTCAAAACAGGACACGCTCAGATTAGATAGCACATATTTGAATTGGAACTCCCATTTTTACACATTTTTGGTAAGTTATGCGTGTTGGTTTTGAGTTAAAATTAAAAAAAATCATCTTTGAAAACTTAAAATCACCGAAAGTGGTATGAATATCTTTACAATATGAGTATTGAGTGAAAGGGCCCAAATAGTAGGAAAAAATTTTTTTGCTTGACGCCATCATTAATTCAAGATGGCGGCTTCCGCTTTTATTTTCAAAGCTGTAAATTACTGAAAATATCGTGAAACCTTCACAATATGGTTATTAGGTGAAAGTAATAAAAGAGTAGAATAAGAGTAGAAGTCAAATTTCGTTGCCCGTCGCCATCTTAAATCCAAGATGGCAGCTACCACTCAACTTGAAAATACTGTAAATGACTGAAAATCGCATAAAACCTATATCATAGGGGTATAAGTTGAAAGAAATCAACCGGTAGAAGTTGAATTTCGCTATCAGACGCCATCTTGAAATCCAAGATGGCGGCTTCCGCTAAACTTTAAAATGTAGTAAATGACTTAAAATGACATGAAACCCAGGTGGTAGTGGGTGGAAGGGCTTAACGAGTAGAAGTCGAATATTGCTATCTTACGCCATCTTGAAATCCAAGATGGCAGCTTTCTATAAACTTTAAAAATGCTCTAAATCATTGAATATCGCATGAAACCTCCAAAATATGGGTGTTTGTCAATTGGGATAAGCTATAAAAAGTTTATTTTTGCATTCTGACACTATCTTGAAATCCAAGATGGTGGCTTCAGCTGAACTTAAAAATACTGTAAATGAATGAAAATAGCATGAAACTCCCAAATATATTGTATTGGGTGCTAAGGCTAAATGATAGAAGTCAAATATCTGTTTTCGCGTTTCTCTGAAAATCTGTAAGTGACTGAAAATCCCACAAAAACCACCACAATACAGACCCCGTTCGTTTTTGGCAACATTCGATTTTGGCAACATCGAATTTGGCACATGCGCCTAAATCAGACGGTTAACAGAAACAACATAACCTTATAGTTTTCGCAAGAATAAGACCAATACAATTTAAACATAAAAGCATGATAGGAATAATAGAATTACATAAATGGCAAAAAAAACAAAAACTATAAACAAAACAAGAAAAGTGCTAAATGCATTAGAAACATAATGAAAAAATAATAAAAGTGATTTAAAATGATCTAAATTGTCTTAAAATAGTAGTTTTAATGTAGTATTACGTGAAAAAAGTTGTGTTCAAGCGATTTTCATTGATTAACAGTATTTTAAATTCAGTGGAAGCTGCCATCTTGGATTTCAAGATGGCGTCGGAAAGAAAAAAATCGACTTCTAGTTTAGCCCTTTCACCCAATACCCGTATAGTGGTGGTTTAGTGCGACTTTTTGTCAGCATTAAGCATTAAAAGTTAAGCGGATGCCGCCATCTTGGATTTCAAGATGGCGTCTGATAGCGAAATTCAACTTCTACTCGTTTAGCCCTTTCACCCGATACCCATTTTGTTGGGGTTTATGCGATTTCAAGTCATTTACACCATTTTAAAGTTCAGCGGAAGCCGCCATCTTGGATTTCAAGATGACGTCAGACAACGAAATTTGACTTCAACTCATGATTTATTCCACGGGTCATTCAAAACCAATCCCTTTTCATTCAAAAAGTCTGTCCTCATTTACTGTACTAATGATTAACAACTCAGAAATGAGGAACTCAACCTTAGCGTGTAATTGGTTGGCTTGCGAGAGAAACGTCAAATCGTAGCTTTTTTTGGGGTCATCATTAAACCATAATAAAACTATGAATTGACTCACGCCATGTTGGTTGAAAAATCGAAGGGTACAAAATGACGCCATGTTGATGGATTCACAATGCAAGCATTGAAAAAAAAATTTTCAGGCCTTTTTCCATCAATTCCATCATGATTGACCATCAGATTTGACGAGGCGCATTTATTTTAAGATACTATTTCATATACATTTTACCTAAAATCTTGACTGGCAGTAGAAAAGAAGCTCAATATATGGTTAAAACATTGATTTTTTTAGTCATTAATTTTTCCAGATCATATCTGAATAATGCAATCATCATTCATCAACCATTATGGTTGCTGGAAAAAATAAAAAAAAACTCCGAGAACTGACAGAACCGAAAAAAACAAAAATTTCTAACATGTTTTATAATAGCTTTTTAAAAGCTTTAGTGACCAACATTGATGATCAACAATTATATGTCTTGATGACGTTTCTAGGGTAGGGCCAAATAGCCTGATTTTGGCTTTATTAGAGTCCAGATGATGTTGCGCTTTAGCTTTTTATGAAGATTAATGCGATAGTCCAAACGATATTTTGCTGACCATAATAAAGCTAAAATTGTTACTTGGGCTTGCACCATTGGCAGTTGCGTACAATCCTTTTGATGACGACTCTTACCTTGGGGGTGAAATGAGCCTGGCGTAGTTAACCACTGTCTCGGAGTTTGCGTGAAAATGCTGTTCATGGAAACTGACAACGATAAGTTTCGTCAGCCGGTGGCGTTCCGTAAAATGATAGGAAATTTCATTGACGAAGGTATATCTATCGCAGCTTGAAGACGACTGTCAACCCGCAGCATTCCCTTTTGGTCTACGATTGGAGAAAGTTTATAGATAGAGCTGGAACGATCCACTGTCTGTCGGTAATTGTTCTCGAAATTCGTTGGTGCAATTCAGAGCGGTCACTTCTATTGGATAACACTGCCACTGCGTCATCACTACCATCCAGTCGTGAGCGCATATTTGGTGGTTTTCAGCAACGAAATTTGCGAGATTGACTCCCAACACAGCGGCTTGTAGTTCCATCCTGGGTATTGATATTGGTTTCAATGGGGCGACCTTCGTTTTTGCTGCTACGAGGACTACAGATGCCATGCCATTCGAGTTGGTAGTTCAGAAATACGCCGCTGCTGCGTAGGCATCTTCGCTAGCGTCAACAAAGATGTGCAGTTCAAGTCGGCGATACAGGGCTGCACTAGCGGTGGAAAAGTAACAACGAGGAAACTGTAGTTTTTGGATGTTCGGGAAAAGAGCGGTCCATTGCTGCCATCTCGGTGGAAAATATTGTCTTCTATCCGCTCGTCCCACTGAATACCCGATCGCCAAATTTTCTGGAGGATGATTTTCCCTTGAACCGTGTAAATAGACAGCAGGCCAAGAGGATCAAAAAGGCTCATGAGACACCTCAAAACTTGTCGTTCCGTTGGAGCGGAAGGAGACGACATCGCTGCCTTAAGTTCTGCTGGAAACTCGGTATGGAATCCAAGAACGTCTTCTCGCGGTCGCCATAGCAATCCCAAAATACGTTCGATCTTGTCGATCTCAATACTAAGTGATTTGGTCTCTATCGATGCGGTTTGTCCTAGTTTCTCCAATATCTGTGGCCGGTTGGAGCGCCATTCGTGGAGTTGAAACCCAGCACGGGAGTGAATCGTTTAGACTTGGAGAGCTACTTATTCGGCTTTTCAAGCTGCTCAAAGCTGTCGTAGTAATCGTCCATTTATGTCCTAAGCATAATTCCGTTCACTGCTCTCGGAAATTGATCAACGAAGTCCGCAGCATTCCGGTTCTTCACGTATTGTGCAGAGGCAGGTGAGCATGTGGATCCGAAGGTTGCGACGTCCATGACGAAAGTTTCAGCGGGTTTTCCGGGGTCCTCGCGCCACAGAAAACTTTGAACGTGGCGATCTTCTCTTTCGCTGATCGATTTCAAACACTTCTGAATTTTAAATTCATAATTTCTTATCACTTCCTGTCTATTATTACATGATCATTTTGAATTATCGTAGTTTCTTAGAACATTTCATGTCCTGACTTAAGAGTTTGGAATTGTCTGGAAGATATGTTAAAAGTCTAGAAGTCTGGAAACCTGAAAAAATGTCTGGCAGAAGTTCAGAAAGTCTGGAAGATCCAGACAAAATCTGGAAGGTTGACATCACTGGCTGCAAGTGACTCGGACGGTAAGTGAGAGAGCATTCGCATCTGAGTGGGAGAAAGAGAATTCTAAACAAAGAGCGCCCTGTGTTTCAGTCATACACCTCAGAGTAAATGAAGAAAAAAAATTGTAGACTCCCACCACACAACGTAGGAAATATAACAAAAATTTCTCCCCAGCTATCATGCCCACTGCTGTTAGCTGTTTTGGATTCTTTTTTCTTGCAAAAGGTAGCGTTCAAAGAAGAGGTGTCAGGTGGTTTCGTCAAAAATTCAGGACACCACGAAGAGCAAAAAACAGGATTTTTCAGTACACCAGTAGATTAGTGGAAATGAAATGCAGCTCTTTTTAGATTGCATAAATTAAGGCAAAATAGCAGTGCAGTATACGCCTTAATTTATGCAACAGAAGAGATAAGAAGTTAGGTGGCTTGTAGTTTATACCGAAAAACACCGCTCAAATATCATCTGAACCGAAGATTACCATTGGTTGAAGAGCTTAAACTGTTTTTATTACAAAATCAATTGCAATTAAGATCAGCACGGCTTCTAAAAAATCAGGACACCTCTGGAACCTTTGATTCGGAGAGCAACATCTTTTCTCGTGAATGTACCAAGAATAAACTGAGTTAGCTCTCAGATTTCTCCTCAACACAATGCGCAACAGATTTTTCCGGAGAAGGGAATACTCTTCATCAGCGGATGTGAATGCTCTCGCTCACTCCTAAGTGTTGACAATCTCACTCTTGATTTCAGTGCGATTTATCTCTCCCCGCACAGATTGGGGGATCAGACTAAAAAAAATGCACTCTCTTTCACTGGGCAAGCCGATCTGAGTAGTTTTGCCATCCATGCTCGTGGGTGTTACAAAAGTGAGCCAGGAGCGATAGAAAATAGCAACAAACAACAACAACACCTATCGGTGCGTCACCAGTGGCAAAAATGAAAACAAATTTAGCACTTACTAGTGTTATGTGGCTTCAAAACTGGAAGCAATCCATTGTCTCAACCTGCTGCCTTGCCTTTTTGATATTGGAAGGATTTTCTGTGTTGACTCCATCGACTTTGTCAACGATTGCCTTTGATCGCACAAAACAATTTCATCGATCAGATCAAGATCCTTATCCTCGGTTCGGTCTACAGTCGATCGTAGTCAAGATCTCATGCATTACATAAAACCTCTAGCTTAAGGCAGTTACTTCTCTAGAAAAATGAGCCAGCATACCTCAAATTCCAGTTCTGGTTCATGTTTTCATTCCAAAAAAATCATTGCCGAAATTCCAGTTCCTATCCCGTGTGAAAGCTGCACTAATTTTACAAAAAATGCTTAGATGTGTCATTTTTTATAACATGTTATTCTTTTGAAAAAAAAATCTTTTAGGGCAGCTTTTTCTGTTAACAGCTTGATATCTCCACAGAAGCAATCAGCTATTTTCTCTTGGATCTTGATGAGGCAAGTGGACAATATGTTGACCCTTTCGAAGTAATTTCAACCATTTTAACTACTGACCTGCTTCGAAAAAATCAACTTCCTCTGATCGATAAACTGTTCGATCGAGATATTATCTCTCCTGGAGATGGGTAGGTAATTGAAAATAAAAAGTCCCAAAACGCGATAAATAATAAATCAATCAACGTTGGTAAACACACAGAAGAATCGCAAGCGCTCATTTGGGCGGAACAATCTTTATCATTGTAATTAAGAATGCAAATATGTAGGTATCTTCGCGTCTCTGGGTCTCCGGTGGCCGTCAGACAGAAATTAAAAGAACCGCAAAACAAATATGCCGCCGCACTTGAAAAGTAATCGTCGTGTTCAGGGCATTGGTATGATGCGCTTTTGTCGATAATAACTGCATAGCTGTCTGAATTCCAATCAACAGCCCTTTCTCTCTTGTTGTTTGCTCGCTCTCTCTCTCTTTCTCTTGTCATCATCAACACTTCCAATCACCTTGGATGCGCCTTTGCTTTCACTAAGCGCGCCTCATGTGAGTTAACTTAGGTAGGCCTGTCTACCTATAAATACGAGCTAACAGCAAAAGGTAGTTGGCTTCAGCATCCAAGTATCATCATCATCTGCCTGATTACAGCAGCAGCAGCAGCCTCGAAGGAACACGGCCGAATGGCATTGGAGTTTGAGTCAGGTCGGCATTCGTAAATTGTCACTCTCGCACACACGCATATCCTCAAAAGTAACTAACACATGCTTCCAGACTCACGCGTGAATACTGTATGGAGATGCATAATGCAATTTTATGCTGATGTATTCAAGCAAGAAGCACAATTTACATAAATTGGGTACCACCCATGAAAACTACCAGCTTTTAATTGAAACCGTTCGTTGATGTGAGCGATCTTTATCCCAGCACCGTCGACGACATCGGTTAACCTCTCAGGCGAGATCGATCCCGGTTTGTGGCTGTGTCTATTTGAATCGTCCATATCGGGCTGAAGGCATGAATGGGTCATTTTATCAGCTACCTCGGTATCGTTCACCATATCAATGTAACAAATTCGGAAGTTGATCATAATTGGTCTAAGATTTTGCATTTATATAACCAATCCTAAAAAAACCGCCCAACAGTACAAAAATGGAGCATACATTCAGGGGTTAACTTGATCATCACTTTTCAGTTTTATTCCCCAAAAAATTGGGAGTCAATATCTTCCTTTTTCTTCAGTTAAATTTTATCCACGACGGTTGAAGAAGCTCCTGTACATGTGAATCGGAACATCATTAAAAGCGTGCCAAATTTAGTTAGAACATGTCACCATCGCAGCAGTTTGAATAATTTGTTGAATTGATGAATAAATGATCAGAACCTGTGAACTTTCAGATGAATTCGAACTCATTTGGATGTGTTTGCGACTTACGTATTTCAAGGCTTGAAATTAAAAAAATGTTTTCAAGTAACAAATAATTTTAAAAAAATAGTATATGACCCATTTCATGCGTCATTCCACCACAATGTAATTTTTCTTATTTCATATTCGTTTAAATTCATAGACACCATTTCAAAGGTGAATTCTTCAACTTTTTTTTTATAATTTCTTTATTTGAAACGGCTCATACCTTGAGGCTTTAAGGAGCCAAACTCGTTTGTATGCTTACAATTGTTTTCTTAGGTCTACATCACTTTATCACTTTTTTTTTTCACTTTTAGAAGAGAACAGAAAATAGATAGGGAAATATGAAAATGAAAAGAGTTATAGACGAAGATCAATTGCTTTTAGAAAAAGGTATATTTCGAACATGTAATCAATGTCTATCGCAGCTAGTACATCTCTTACTGGGGTGCAGGGTGGTTTTCCTCGGGCCCTAAGGGAGTCTATTAAATTCGCTCTGGCGGCCAGGAATTCTTCAACTTTGTTTTGCATTAAAAAATCAAATTCGTCTCATAAAAAGCGAGATACATGCAATTCAATGAGTTAATTTTGTATTTTTTGATGAATCCTTACAATTTTTTATACTACACGGGTTGTACTGAAAAAAAAAAATAAGTTCTGTACCCAAATACATGGCGCATACCAACTGCTTCAGGATGTTATAACGTTTGGAGTTAAATTTTTATAGTTTTAAATTGAAAGAAAAGGGATTTTTTAAGATGTGACGCAACGAAAATTAGAGGGTTTGTTTTAGGTCTACAACGCTCTCTTTAGATATATTGTAACGAAAATACGAATTCTCCTCAAACTTTTGACGCAAAATTCAATGCTTTTGACAGAATTAAAATCGGTTGAGAGAAAAAAAAAAGTTAGGACGGAGAAAATGAGGGGAAACAATGGAAACTGTGTTGCGAGCTAATTGTTCGCTAGTTTTACGTATTCGTATTTTTATTGCGTCTTTCAGGCGCATTTTCGTGTTACACACATTGCATACTTTTGATGGGTTGAAACTTAGAATTAAAGGTAATTTTCAAATCATTATAACTTCTTTTATCATAACTCGTAATCAAGGTGTTTTTTTCAGTGAAATGTTTGTCATAGTATAAACTTTAACAAAACTCACAATCAAAACAAATCGGTCTCTTTTGAAATTAGTTATTGATGAAAAACCAGTCCGTTTTCCGTTGCGACACATCAGAAGCAAAACCCTGTTGCAAAAAATCGTACTAAGAAAGAAGATCCCTCGTTAAATTCAAATTTTGACCGTATCACCCTTTAAAATAGTCTCAGAAAATACAGGATGAAACTCAAAACACAGCCACCAATAGACTTCAAAAACTCTGTGTTTCGTGTTTTATAAATATAAAGACGCCAAAATGTCAAAAATTACGTCAACTTTCTAATTCACGCTTTAAAAATTTTCTACTGTGAGTGGAACAGCTTTGGCGATTGTATCATTAAAAAGTACGTTTTTTGTGGCTATGATCTTATGAAATTAAGAAAAAATACATTTCCATGCTTCTAACTTCAGCTTTCTCACGCACTAAGTGATTTTTTTTTTCGAGCATTTAGTAACTGAAACACTTACTTTTTACCAAAGCATGTTTACTTACTAAGCAACTTTAAAATAAATTATTTTAGCTGAATATTGTCCGAGAAACATATTCGAGTCACGTATTACAAGCTTTTCAAAATCTTATAATTTGTAAAAATCGGTTTAGAAACAAGAGAGTTTCTGCAGAAAAAGTGTTGGGGGTCATTTTACTCCCGGCGGTATAAATAGGTATAAGGTACTCCGGGATAAGTGGAGAGGCGAAGTAATTGGGGACGATGGCTATTAAAACAATACTGTACACTATTTTTTCAAACTTTTAATGCAGAATGTCAAATTTGTTTTCAATCTTTTCAATAACTTCGAAAGGGATACGATTTCGACAATAACGGATGATTACAGCAACGTTTTGTTTATTTTCTATGTACTCGATTCGCCTCGCATTTTCGCCGCATTAAAAACACCGGCATCTGGTCGTGAGGTTCTGAACTTGACGTTGCTTTTCGGGTTGGTGCGTAGGGGTTCAGGGATGTACTCCAATGCAGAGCGATTCCTCCACAAATACAATGTCTTCTTTGCACATTTAACGCTACACAGAAAAAAATAATTTCTGTAATATTACAGCAAATGTCCTGTAGCAAAAAGGAGCAGGACATTTACCGTGATATCACAGGACGAAAAAAAATTCAATGACAGTTAAAATTACTTGAGCTTATATTTTACAGGCTTCTTTAAAATTACAGGACTGTGAAACTAAAAGACATTTCGATGCCCAGGTTCGATTTAAGGTTTATTTGAATATCTGGATTTTTAATAAATACTGTTTTATTGCGAATATAATGAGATCAAAACATTTTATTCAATTACAAAACGTCAAAATACAATTTTGTAAACTTTTCCATAATGAAATACATCAACAACCGATGCTATTTTTTCTTAGGATTTTCATCCAATAGGATGATTCATCCATACATTTGATATACAAAGTTGATCCTTTTTTTTATTTTGAAGCACACTATTAGTTTATCTAATCTATCGTAACGTAACCTAACTATTATAGAATACTTATAAATCAAAAGTTATAAAGCTACCGTTTTTTTTTAATATTCAACACACAATGCATTCAATGCACACCTTAAATAATATAAAATCCTATGGAATTTTTATGGTTACATTAGAATTTTTTCATGATATTGCTGTCTCGCTAGTGTCAACGCGAATGTTTTCCCGGTAAATCCGGATTCGGGTACGCTCCCTTTTGCGAAGTTGGTTGGTACTCTTCGTACTACAGCCAGAAGTTCGAGTTGAGTCTGTCGGTCACGGCTGTTTTCTCCCTAGAATAAAAAGGTGACATAAAAAATGTGGTATAAATAAAATTATATCAATAATAATAAAAGTATGTAATATTTATTGAAGTTGTTTTACCTTTGAAGGTAATTCAGGTAAGGTTGTATTAGTAAAACAGAAATACAAAAGTCAGCATTCATACAACATGAAAACAAAATTTTCTTGAAAACGTTATTTTTAAATAATAGAAACAAAACCCAAAGCTAGAATTGAAATCCACTACCTAGGGTTCAGAAAAAATGAAAATTCCAACATTTTGAATCGTTAAGTTTTGTACAAACTTTATAACTTTGCTAAGAAGGATAATTACTTAAATAACAAGTAAAACTGCTTTTTATAGGCAAAGTATGATTATGAATGAGTAAAACTTATTTTGTTCTTATTATTTCTCTATAACTTCAGGCGTTTAAGCTTTAAACGCCTGAAGTTATAAAGAAATAATTAGTACAAAATATAATCTGTGCGTAGCCTATAAGAAAGTTTCCGTAAAAAAGGAAAATATATTCCTTCTTTGATAAAGAAAAATCAAACAACATGTAAGCTTATATCGTTTGAAATTTTCTAAAATCTAAGATATCTAAAGGATTTGAATAGAGTTTTTTTCTTGATCCATATGCTCAATTTCAGAACATAAAAAGTTACTTTTAATTTATCCAATACTTACAAATTGGATTGGATTGGATTGGTGATTGGATCGATCGACTGTGCACCGAACCGAGGATTGCCGTGGAATCCTTCAACAATGGAGCAACTGAACGACCTTGACCTGGCTGACGATATTGTTTTGCCAGATAACGCCTGATGGTGGTACCAGGAAAGACATCGAAACCCGGATCAGAAAGGCCCGATTTGCATTTGCGAGTCTCCGAAACATCTGGTGGTCACGCCAGATCCCTCTACGAACGAAAATCCGAATCTTCAACTCAAACGTCAAATCCGTATTGCTGTACGGGTGCGAAACTTGGTGCACATATGCGGTGACGACGCGAAAACTGCAAGTATTTGTAAACCGCTGCCTGCGGAATATCATCCGCGCTTGGTGGCCTGGCAACTGGATGAGGAACTACATCGCCGGTGTCATCAAAGGGCGTTAGAGATTCGGGAACGTAAGTGGAGATGGATTGGGCACACGCTGCGAAGAGATGAAAACGAGATTTGCAGAGAAGCGCTAGATTGGAATCCAGAAGGTCATCGAAGAAGAGGCAGACCCAGAAACTCGTGGGAGCGAAGCCTAGCCGCTGAAATCCGAACTGTCGACGAGAATCTTGACTGGGACCAAGTGAAGACGCTGGCTCCGGATCGTCAACAGTGGAGGTCATTTACCACGGCCCTATGCACCGGAGGATCGGCGCGGGATCATTAAGTAAGTAAGTAAGTAAAAATACTTACAAATTATTGCTGTTCACCTGAGGAATCCGAGTGCAAAATTGTTGTGATGATATGGACCTTCGTCAAAAGTTGAACAGCTTTCCTTCCGTTCAACTGCAAAATTTTGCTAACATGAGATTACACATATTAAATAAAATATGTTTCCTTACCAGATGTGCAAACAAAAGAATAAGAGAGTTTCATAACTTTCGGATAACCTTAGACCGTCGTGTCCTATGGAAATTGGATTCTATCATGCACTGCGTTGTCTGTATTCGATTCGGTAAGCTGGAAGCAGTTATCTTTTACGTTGCATATCACCGTAGTCTGGAAGTGAACATTCATGTTTAAGCATTTAAGACGGAGCATTTTGGATAAGGATAAATTTAATATGAAGTTGAAATTTGAAAAAAAACTTTTTTGTTTACCTGTCATTATTGATTGGACTGTTCCTGGGGGAGCCAGTCTTCGTCCAGAAATTCCTCCTTTTGGGCGGTAGTTTGATATCTACGGTGTTTCACTACACTGCAAAAAATCCACACCTAGGATGTATGTTTCCTCTCACATAAGGTCTTCAAAACTGCTCTACGCAAAGATTCCATATACTTCATATGAACATGATATGTACCACATAAATTGTATGTTGGAAATATGAAGTTTATATGATATTGACACATACATCATATGATTTTCCTCTTTGAAAATTTCCATGTGTTCGAAATGGCCACCCTGGTGAAGAAGTTTGTGTGCCAGATCAAGTGTCAATTAAAATATTTCAATTAGGTAAGTATCATTCTAAAAAAAAATATCGATAATTGATCTCCTCTGTTCTACCCCACAGGAAGCTCATCCCTCACCACTGCTATTGTAGGCAAGGACGTCGGCCCGGTGTCGATCAAAGCCGTCGATATGGTCCAGTAAAACATGTTGGACAAACGGGCCGACTGGGAATTAACGTGGCTAACCATTCGCATACGGGACATGTACGTTAGGGTGTCCCAAAATTGCATAACTTCTGGGAATCTGGGGGCTCACCCTCCAAATGGTAGATTAGAATGTGCAGAACAAACTTTTGTATGGAGGCGACTAAAAAAAATTATGTTTAGAGGTTCCGCAAGCGCGATCTTTAAAAAAAAGTCCACTTTCAAAAGATTTGATTTTAAATAAATTCTGGGTCCATAAATTTTCATAAAATTTATATATTTTATATTTTTTTAAATTTTGTTTGAGTTAAAAACTACACGTAAAAAATACAAAATGAACAAAATTTGTATCAAAATGTAAAACTAGCAAGCTATTTTCAAGAAAAAAAAATTTTTTGGTCCAAAAATTTTGAATTCAACTGACCAAAATGTGTACCAAGCGTAGAATATTTTTGATACCAATGCCATCAAAAGATGCGGATTTTTGTGCGCTTAAACTCTGCTGAACAAAACATGTGGTTTGTATCAACGTGTGAACAGCTATTGACGATTTAATGCTAAACAAAAATCACAATTTAGGATATTTTTTATTTAATTTATCAAATTTGTCTTAATAAATACACCTACTTTAAAATCAAAATACTTGCAAAAACAGACTTTGATGGTTAAAAGGAGTCATCAGAAGGCCATATGCCGAATTTGAGCAGAATCGGATAACAGGAAGGGGTTGCACTGAATCTCAAGTTTGAAAGGGTTTCTGAGACATAGTGTTCTAAAGAAGTATAAAAAACTGGTTTTTCATCATACATTTTTGTCTTTACCAATCGATTGCTTGATTATGTGAATTTTATTAAAATTTCAATTAAGACTAACATTTTACCTGAAGACTGCAACTCGATTGGACTTAAAACAAAAAAGTTATGGCTGTTCCAAGATTGTATTTTTGTGGCAAATTGTCGTTTAACACACAATGAGTACTTTTTACTCATTGCGTTTTACAGGACAATTTGTAACCAAAATACAATCTTTGAACAGCCATAACTTTTTTGTTTTAAGTCCAATCGAGTTGCAGTCTTCAGGTAAAATGTTAGTCTTAATTGAAATTTTAATAAAATTCACATAATCAAGCAATCGATTGGTAAAGACAAAAATGTATGACGAAAAACCAGTTTTTTATGCTTCTTTAGAACACTATGTCTCAGAAACCCCTTTACACTTGAGATTCAGTGCAACCCCTTCCTGTTGTCCGATTCTGCTCAAATTCGGCATATGGCCTTCTGATGACTCCTTTTAACCATCAAAGTCTGTTTTTGCAAGTATTTTGATTTTAAAGTAGGTATTTATTAAGACAAATTTGATAAATTAAAAAAAAAATATCCTAAATTGTGATTTTTGTTAAGCATTAAATCGTCAATAGCTGTTCACACGTTGATACAAACCACATGTTTTGTTCAGCAGAGTTTAAGCGCACAAAAATCCGCATCTTTTGATGGCATTGGTATCAAAAATATTCTACGCTTGGTACACGTTTTGGTCAGTTGAATTCAAAATTTTTGGACCAAAAAATTTTTTTTCTTGAAAATAGCTTGCTAGTTTTACATTTTGATACAAATTTGGTTCATTTTGTATTTTTTACGTGTAGTTTTTAACTCAAACAAAATTTAAAAAAATATAAAATACATAAATTTTATGAATATTTATGGACCCAGAATTTATTTAAAATCAAATCTTTTGAAAGTGGACTTTTTTTAAAGATCGCGCTTGCGGAACATCTAAACATGATTTTTTTTAGTCGGCCCCATACAAAAGCTTGTTCTGCACATTCTAATCTACCATTTGGAGGGTGAGCCCCCAGATTCCCAGAAGCTATGCAATTTTGGGACACCCTAATGTACGTATTAGCACGCATATTTGGTCGCGATTCGACCAGACCGAACTGAACGCCATAAACTTGATTTCAAGAAAATCGAGTTCGAAGTTCACAGCCCTACCAATTGATACCATTTCATTAGATATCTTATTTAATCATTTAATCATCACATTTAGACTCTTACAAAGCCATCGAGGTTATACTGGTCGATTTCTGATTACACATCAAGCAAAAAACTGAACTTTAATAGCATGATGTTTGCACCCAGTTCACTCTGGTCGAACAAAAATGTTTCAAAAATTGTCATGCACTATCATTTGACTGGGCAAATTGTTCTAAACGTAGGAGCCTACTTATAGGCGGTTTACAAGCAGCACACAACGAGTATGGCTGATGCTTGAAAAATGATTTTTTTCGTTGAGCCAGAGTGAACCGAGCCATACAAATTTCGCACTTTTGAAAAGCGGAATATCTGTTATTTTAACTTACCGGTTGCGTTCTGAACGACAGCAAGCAATAAAATAAAGCATTTTTAATCGTTAAATGTCAAAAATTCTTACATTCCCTTAAGTAAATTGGAAAACAAAATTCAAGGGATTCGGTTCAGTCTGGCTGAACGAGATTTTAATAAATGTTAACAATCCGCAACATGAAGTTTTTAGCTACGGGGACGTTTCTTACCATTTAATTTATTAGATATTAGTTCCTGACAAACCGAAGAACTGTTTTGAAAAGAAAAAAACCAACACACATAAGCTTATTTCGCACAAAATCAGTTTCATGACCAAAACATGCTTTTCATCTTCACCTCAAAGCTGGCTCTCAGTTCACTTTGGCGCAACGCATTTTTGCCATTTCAACTGTCTGCAACATTGAAATTTTCTAATAAAATCAGTAAAAATAGTAAAAATGTTCTGATTTTCATTGGATAGGTAGTTTATTATGTTTCGCATCCGTTGCAATAGATAACTCATTTTTTTTCAAATTGGCGTTCAGTTCGGTCTGGTCGAATTGCGACCATTTATCTTTTATATTTTGACAATAAATGTTTCGATAGCCAACACCTCAAAATTTTTTAATTCCCTCCGAAAAAACTAATTCCAACAAAATAAAACGCCTTAGAGTAGACAAGCAAGTAAACGCCTTGAAGTAGGCTAATGTATGAGTGCAATATAGGCCTATAATATTTAAGTGTGGGACTTTAACTTTTATGTGACACATAGGGTAAGTGAGCCCTATTTTGGCATGGTCCTTTTCTTGGCATGCCAACATGTCTTTTCATGTTTTTCAGGTCCAAATTGAGCTAAAAAAATTGAATATGTTTTCATTGCGAAGAAAATAATTTGTTTCAAATCTGTGCATATCGGAATTTTCGATTGTTTGTACTTTATTAAAGTAGTTATTTTTTTTCGATCTGCATCCGAGGCAATTATGTTGGAAATCACCGAATGAAAATCAGATGAACTCACTTTTCGAGTGCAACTGTTAAATTCATATGCGATTTCAAACGCGGACATTCATTTGAAAAATTTGCAATAAATACTCATGCCTCCAGTTCAACTCGGCAAAAAATCTAAAAATACTAGAAAGACAAAAGAAAGAATATTTATTGACGCTTTGAATAAAAATTTAAAACTAATTTTGTTCCTTTTCTTGGCATGCAACTTCAATCGAAATACACCACCAGTGTTGGAAGCTGGAAAAAATACATGTTCATTTAAGAGGTATTTTTGGGCTGATGTTTTCCCTAAACATTCATTTAAAACTACGCACAAATGTTTTCATACTAATTGGGTTGTATGATAAGACCGTTTCTATCAACTTAAGCTTCGAAATAAATTGAAGAACATCAGTGATTCGACAAACTAAAAGTCATATCCAAGCATTGAAAATGCCAAAATCGCTATTTGGGAACCATTCGAAGGTACATTGGTATGTGTGCGAACAGCATTTGCATTGCAGTCTGCCGAGCACGTGGTCTCCTACAGAACACAGTGGTTCGAAATAAAAAAAAAAAACTTAGTGAAATTAACCAACTCGCAAGACTTAAGATGTTTTTCTTATCTAAAAACTGTTAGATCGATGGAAATTTATGACTTTAGTATATAAAATACATAATCTATTGAGTTTTGGAATCGTTTTCTATTGTTTGGGAACCATATACTCAGATTTAATTTTTGGATTTTTGTTCTAATTTTTTTCTTGGAAACAGAAGTTGGAAGTTCGTTTTCTTTCCAATTTTTCCTTAAATATTAGATGTGAGTCGAATTAAAAAAATGTTTTAGCAAGGTTTACATTCTAACATCTATTTCGCGTGTCAAACCACTGCGCAACGCCCCGGGCATTCGAGATGGCTCTTGCTAGAAGAAGCTCATAATCTCAGCTAACAAATTCAAAAGGGCAAAATTTTGAAATACCATTCAAGGAATTTATCAATTTCTTACTTTATGAAGCCAAACTCCACAATATGAAGATAGTTGTTTGGTTGTGAAAATAACCCTATGTGTCGCAACCGCAAGTCTCCTAGAGTATTTTACTATCAACTTATGGTCTATAAAAACTCAAAAGGAATAATTTAAACAATGATTTATAAATAACAACACATCATGATGCACAGAACCATAGAAATGTCGTAAATGAATCTGTCGTTAGGCTTAGCATTCCTGAATTTGTCCAGTTATCATTCTAGTAAGGAAATTCTCCATAAAAAACTGAGAAAATCTAAGCAATATTTGGAAAAATCAAATCGATGAGTAAAGTTCAAAATAAGATATTTCAATTCAACGTTACAATACCACTTTCACAACAACCGCGTTCAAGTCGTTTTTTTTTAATTATTCGTTTATTTGACACGGCTCAAACCTTTCAGTATTACTCCCGTTCAAGTCGTATTTGATTTTTATTTTGATGAAATTGTCTCAAAAAACTTCGCAAAAATGATGAACTGTGAAATCTCTTTGAAAAATTTCGAGGAATGTGAACCAATCGGGGCCAGATACCGATATTTTACATCAATATTCTGGCAGCTGGACCACATCAACTATTTTTTTAAACTCTACGTTGAAAATCTGGGCTAGTCTACATAGATAAGCCCATGTCATCTGAAATAATTTTCTTAGATTGATTGGCTTTATTGAGATTTTATCAGTCCTTCATGAGTTACTAACTGTATACATATTGGAGAAATTTTTTTAAGTGTTCAGTTTAGAAAGTTTGCTTACAAAACATGTTAGTTTACTAATCTAAGTTTAGATTTCATCAAAGGGATTTAATGTTCATAAAAAAAAAAAAGTTCAACCCACTCGCGGACGTAATTCGTTTCTGAATCGGTCCCCCTGATGAAGGTTTGGTTGTCATCCATAAACCAATGATTCTTGTTCATACACAAATATTCTGAAACAACCTGAGGTGTTTATAATCATCACTTCGTTTTAATGAGTAAAAAGTTTAAAGTTTTAAAAATTAAAAAAAAAGAATTGCGGAAATTCTGGACTTCCGACTTTTTGAAATAAAAGCTCATTTTTGCTTCCCTTCCAACCAAATTTCATCAATGTTTTCAAAAGCAGTTTTGTTGTATGAGTGAAGCCCGGTGTTCCATCGTCGCATAGAACTCTACGCTCAGCTGACGTCATTCTGTCAGTGGCCTTATATTCAGAATAGCCAACGATTCTGAGTTAACTGTCAATTAAGCATTGTTGGTAAAGATCTATTGCACATTGCTGGTGGCCAAGAATCGGATCATCGAAACGGCAAACAATTGGTACGGCGGCCAAGTAATTGGAGCACCGCAGTGAGTACTTTGCATGCATTTTGCTCACATTAATGAAAGTTCCATAAAGAAAACATATTTTTTGTTGAACTCTAAGCAAGTTAGCAAGTAAATTCTTCAAAGGATGTTCTATGATGCACTCAACAGGAAGGTTGGAATGTTGAAAAAAAGGGTTAAACCATGCCTTAGGTGCCAAGGTCGGGTACATTTACCCTATAAAAGTCATATTTGTGTGTTCTATGTGTGGACACGTAATTTTCAAATGGGAATCACATTGCGAAAATCTATAAGGCAAACACATATTCCCAATATGTAGATTTTTTGCAGTGTATGTATTGTGAAGTGAAGAGTCCCGCACTGCAACAAGTCTATCGGTGTATCTCCAAATTTCTGCACACTGCAACCTAATTGCCGACGGTTGAGAAGCGGTACACAACTCAATGTGCAAAGGTCGGAACATGAACTGACGAACCAAATAGCATGAAGTTAGTTTTCTGCGATTAAAAATGTTCAAAAAAGAAACTTACCCCCAACACCGCATTCTTCTTATTTCACTGTCTACTGTTTTCAGGACCTGCTGCTGATGTTTCTGGGACATATCGGACGAATGAACTCGTACAGGCCAACCAAAACTCTGCTCTGAAGTGGAATCCCGACACCTGTTGTTTTTTTATAACACACGATGTGCATTGGTTTTACCGCTGTTGTTGATTGAAGAGAATGACCATCGCTTTTGCCCGAATTCGCGGATTTTTTGTCGATCCGAAAAAAATAAAGAAGGTAATCTTCAAACGGAGCAACCATGCACGGAGTTGATCCAAAACAAAACAAAATCAAAACATGTCCGCGCGGCAGTTTTTGACGTTTTTTCTTTCCGTTAACCAAAGGATGCCAGGCGCATTTGAATTTTCCAATGTGCATTTGAAAATTATTGAACGCACCGCGTGATTACTGGATATGTCATGCTCCTTTTTGTTACAGGGCATTTGCTGTAATTTTAATTGATTTTCGATTTAAAATCAAATGTTTTTTGAATTACAGGATTATTTATTTAAAGACGTCCAAATTCAATGATACGTAATAGTCATTATTTTTTTCTGTGTACCGTGAACAAAAGTCCAACAATCTCTGCCACTATTTACCGAGCACATGTTACAATAGATTTTATACAAAAAAAAATCAATTTTGTCTCCAAACCCTTGGGTAAGTGGGGACGGCTTTGTACAGATTTGATGTTAACACATTTTTTCAATTTTCTATCCGTCGTCCAATACAATTAAGCATTCGGATGATAACATGCTGGTAAAAGTATTTCGTGTTCTGGAATAAGTATATATTTTCGATAAAATCGGATCTCGTGTGTTGCATCATAAAATACACACAAAAACCATTGATAAATGACTTACTAATAGTACCACTAACTTTTTTCAAAATGTGGGACTGATCTAGCGAGAAAGTAATGTATTCAACCAAGAAAACACAAGTGTGTGGAAAATTTCCTGAGAAATAAAAGGGAAAATGAAGCCATGAAGCGAGGTAAGTGATTTTTTTTCAGGGATTTTCATCCTATTAGATGATTCATCCCACCTGCGAGGTAAGTGATAACACCAGCAGTCCATAACAATTTACCTGATAACTTTTCTCACTTTGCATCTATCAAGTTCATCTCTTTAGCCTAAGTAAACAACATGTTCTGCATCACATTGAACGTAATTTTATCAAAATTGATCCACTGCTAACTTTTTTAATGATTTTTTAAAGTTGAACTATACGAAAAACCGTATTGTTCAACTTTAAATATACACTTACCTCGGTGTATGTTATTCAAAGTTTCTGTATGTTTAGTGTTGAACAAAATTTGAGAAAACAAATCTTAAATAGCTTTCATCTGTTTATCGCTCAACTCTACAGTGTTTCCATGTCACAAAACCAATACTTTAAAAAAGTTGGAGATTTTCGGTAGCGTTCCATCAAAAATCATCCTTATCTCTGTTCATTTCTTCGGAAGGATTTCAAAAATATAATGAATTCTGCCGAATCACAAATATGTTTATACTCGTTCTTAGCTCTTTCTGCAACGTTACTTGTTAGTTGATTTTTTTTTTGTTGATGTTCAAACGAAATTCCAGCCGTTTTGCAAACTTCATGATTCCTGTTTATTAGAGTTCGATTTAGGCATGTTAAGTAAATATCTTGTGAAAGGGTACGAAAGTGGAGATTTTAACAGGATCTTTTTTTGTGGAATGCCAAGTAATAGGCCCGACAACCTTCTCGTAAAAGCATCGGAGTTTTTTCATCCAGTGGTCCGTTTTTTCCTCAGCATTAAGGGCATCTTACTGAACTCTAGGTTGATAAGCTTCAAATGCAGTATGTTGGGCTCCGCGAGCTCGAAATCTATAAGAGATTTCGTGTTGACGAACCGCGCTTCGGGTTTTAGAACTTTTTCCATTATAGGTTTTATTAGCCCTGTCAAATCTTCGAATAGAAACGGTACCATTGGAGAATCCGATTGGTACGATGTTAGGAACGGTTCCACTGACTGAGCAACTTTTACTGCAATCGTCATTTTCACTCCGTGTAAGCGATCCTTCATTCTACCATTGAAATGAAGCAGCCACGGATAGGAAAAATCGCTTGAACTCGGAATGTGTAACTTTTCGTTTACGTATTAGTTGTAAGCGAACCGCTTCAACAAATTATTTCATAGAGGAAAGCATCTTCAAAGCGCTTTCAGTCACAGAGCGGTTTTCAATCATCGAATTTCACAAAACTTCAGTGGGCAATCGTCAGATTTTGTTGCTTCCGTATAATCAGGTCTTTTCAAAGGCTGGTTTTTGAAAATGAAGTAGAGGTTCCTGAGAAAGTCACTGATTTCCCATTTCGTTTCTTTAAGACTAGCTTTGAAAGCGTTATGCAAGCTATGCAAACCATGTAAGTTTCCAAGTAGAAAAACAAATCCATATTCAATTAAAAACTTTTTAAAATGTCAAAATGCCGTGCAGTGTTAAACGTTTACAAAAAAATAAATGACAATTTCTGTTAATTTACCTTTTCATTTTAATGTAAGAAAAAAAACCATAAGCCAACAGAAACAAATCGAGTATTGTATATCAAGCATGATAGTATGTAAGCTGCTTGAACTGAAATATTTCATTCTCGGTATCCTTCTGCCAGAGAGTACATATATCGGACTGCTCCATATGATCATAAGATTTCCAAGATGAGATCAACCAGATCGATAAATTGTATACTCAACCGAAGGATAAAACGTATCCCGACAACGATAACAACAACGAAGATAACTGCGTGGAGCGGCACAGTGCCGACACCTTCCGGCTATTTCACACGCTCACCGATCACCGCAATGTAAATTAATCGCCATAATAAAGTGCATAATATGCATGTTTAACAACGTTTTAAATGTCCGCCACTCGGAAATGACTGTTTCTCGGCACCGTTCCCGGACAAAACGGGGAAACGGGAATTCTTTAACGAGAAGATGAACAATATTTGAGAACATCGTTAACTGAAACCGCAGCGAATCGAAGCCCGCATTACTTGTGTACGAAAATACAACTTGGGCATATGAATATTTTATTCGCGCGCCACATTCTGATTACGAAAACGACCCCAAAATATCTTTCATGGTCAATTGTGGCCGGCTGCTGGGAGCTGGGACTGGAACTTTGTTCTCTCGGCCCTGGTGATGATTGCTTCTTACGATCAGCACGTTCATTTCAAGTTGTTCTGGTGAAAATGCAAATTCGAGTTTGCTCCAGACGGCCGATGATTCCTATTAGGTACGAACGATACATGTAATTTTCCTCCCCGAAAATCCTTGACCGCCTCAAGGATATTCCGCTGACGGACTGCTGAGACCTCCGGGTGTTGTTGAAGTTGGTGGAAATATGGTTTCGGTGTTAGGGTGACTAAAATTGAATCGTCGTATAAGCGGACGTAACCGAAATAGGGTTTTTAGCCGCAAAAGGATTGTTGAGCGTGTATCAACTGCGCGACTCGGCAGCCCTTGTCGGAAAGTGCGGGCGAGAGAGGCCATCACGAACGAGAGGAAAACAAAAACAAGCGGGAGATAGTTTTGAAAATTTGAAGCGTGCGTTATTGGAAAAGTTGTCGTAGCTGAAACTATTATTTTCACTATAATTTAATAGTACGGAAATGACTATAATTCAACATGTAAGCCTAAAGGGGGAAAACAGTAAGTGTAAATTGAAATTCCCTTGAAAATTGATTGCTAAAAGTGTTGTTAAAATAAACAGGTCACGTCGACAAAATCTAACCTGCAATCCTAGTTTCCACCGAATGCAATAAGTTAAAAAGTGATTAGAACTATTGTAAAATTATAAGTAACTCGTCTTAAATTCTAAATTGATTAGCCCAACTAATTACCGTTCATAATTGTATAGAAATTGGAAGCACGCGCACTGTCACTTCGACTTTGAACTTCCATAACTTTTAACTCTGATGTTATTTTTCGATCAAATGTTTTGCATTAGATAGATCAACTATCACACTATTATATCACAAAATTTGAGCTTTCTAAAGTCTGTGTGGCCTGAGAAACAGTAATTCTACGAAAATCGGACTTTTTGAACTTTTCTCATTCAAACTGCAATCTCTGAAACTACGCTACATTTTTTATTGAAATTTTGCAGAATAATTGTCGAAACATAAAGCTAGAGCATGTCTGAAGTTTTCGAAAAGTTTTATCGATGAGATCAAAAGTTACGCGAGGTGCAATATTTCAGGCATTAACCTAGAAATGCGATTTCTATAGAATTTTGGACGAATGTTTCCTCAGGAAAATCATATTCTCTGTTAAATAACCAGTAAATTCTATTTCAACCAAAAATCAAAACAATATCGCGAGATTCTGATTTCAAAACACAAATGGATCATTTATTCCATTTTATCTTTTCTTTATTGCTTTTGCCAGACATTTTTTGTCTGATTGGTGGATGGAAACGATATTGTTCTCATGAATCGTCCAAAATTCTATAAAAATCGCATTTCTAGGTTCATGCCAGAAATATTGCACCTTGCCTAGCTTTTGATCTCATTGATAGAACTTTTCAATTACTTCAGACATGCTAGCTTTATGTTTCAACAAAACCTTTGCAAAATTTCAATAAAAAATGTAGCGTAGTTTCTGAGATATTGCAGTTTGAATGAGAAAAGTCCAAAAAGTCCGATTTTCGTAGAATTACTGTTTCTCAGGCCACACAAACTCTAGAAATTTTGTGATATAATAGTGTGATAGTTGATCTATCTAACGCAACACGTAGTTTTTTGTGTTATACTTTAAATAGTTGGATTCAATTTGTTGTTAAATAAATTTGTTGTACATTAAACGCTACTTTGAAGAGTAATTCAAAATCTAACTTTTTCAACGCATAGCCATCCTTAAGCGAGTCACAGGAAGATCATAAATGTCCGGTCGAATGATTTTACTCCTTAAGAACCATTTCAAGCGAACTGGGTTCCAGAAGATTTTAATCGGACACTTGCGAGGAACAGATCAACGCAATTCTTTCGATCATGCATAGGAGATTTACCAGGACCTTCTTTTGGTAACTTCTGTCAAAGTTTGCAGTTGCCTCCACGTTGAAATTTGAACAAGTTTTTGAACAATAAGAAGTTGGAAAATCCTCAGATGATGATGAAAATGCTGGTAATAATTTTGCAATAATAATATAATCTTTCATCATAAACACAAGAACAAATGGAACGACGTGTTCAGCCAGAAAAATTTGTTCAGCTTGCAAATGTAAACGAAAATGTTACCAAAAATATCCTGATAGAATCAGGAAATAATTCTGCAACATTTATTCAGCCTTAAACGTTCTGGCAGCTCACAATTGGGAAATTTTTCGTAGTGCGTTTATTTTGTGAAGTTTTTATCAACTAACTAGGCTATAGTTTTTCCATGGAAAATACATGAAATTATTCAACAACGTCTAGATGTAGCTGAGTTTTTCCTTTTTACATTATTTGAATTATTTTAAGGGAAATTTCGGATGCCAGTATTTTTAGATGCTGCGATGAGAGTTGGAATGTTAGAAATATTGGAATGTTAGAAAATATATCTATCGCTCGAATGAACGAAAAGCGAGAGTTGAGTTTCAGGAACACCGGAAAGCAGCACAGGAAACAAAATGTTTAACTTTTTAACTTTTTAACGTTCCTCAAAATTCAGGAGATGTTTATGAACCAGGATAGTCGAGTATGGAAATACACGGTAAGAAATAAACTTAAATGTTATTCATTTTTAGAGCTTTATATACAAGAGAATCTGAATTAATTGAGGAAAGTTTATAAGAATAGTAATTTGGATTATGTTATTATTTTTATTTAAAAATGAAAACTATTCAGAGTTTTTGCTTATCAAGTTCGACTGCAATGTTTTACCTTTGGTATAAACTGGGTTTTTATTTTAGTTTCAGAAATTCCGTGCAGTCAATCATTAACGGATAGCAAGTTAAAAGAAATGTAAGATTTTGATAGTAAGCAAGTAGAATATTATTAAGGAGTATTTTTTTATTACATAAAGCTTACTTCGAAAATAATTGGAACAAAAACAATTGCGTATTTCAGTTATTTATTACTGAATTCAGAATCTTCTTTATAAAAATAAAGCGTCTTTTTTATACTTTGGAGAAACAATCCGGATAAAATTATTCGTCACGGCCCTTGAGACGGCGCACACCTTCTTCGTCCACTGTTTCAGCTATCTTTCATCTGATCTTTGACAACCTTTCCCTTTGCCTTCAATCTCCTCTTCATGATTGCCCAGTATTTCTCAAGAAGGTGGGAACTGGGGGCATTTGGATGGGTTGAGATTTTTCGGAACAAACTGGACTCCTTTCTCTGCATACCATTCTTGAACGCATTTGTTGCAATGACAGCTTGATAAATCTGGCCAAAACATTATGGGATGATCCGATCTCACGACCATGAACGGAAAAATTTGTTTAGGAGACACTTATTTTGGTAAAGTTCCGACGTCATTGTCTTAATGTCTGTTCCGCATAGAATCTGGTCGCATCTTTTCATTTACTGCAGCGCCCCTAGTTGTCACATCGCGAATCTATTGACAGTGTTTTGATCCGGATGGTTGGTTTACTTATGGCGTATTTTTTTTTTATTCCGGATTTGGCTCTGGGTTCGTCAGAATAAAAAAACGACTTTCGGTTTTCGAGTTATTATTCCATACGTAGGTGTGCGTGAGAATGAGCGCAATGTTTGCATGCAGCTGTCATTTTGTTCTCCCTTCTTGATTTCTTCATTCGATTCTTAACATCCGGATTGCCTTTTTTCGTGTCCGGATTGCACTGTAGTACGATTTTGCTTGGCTGAGAGGTTCAAAATCGCAGCAATTATCATTTTCCCGTTCATTATTTCAACTGTTTTGCTTTCAGCCACAAACAGCTGTTTAATGTTTTGACAACAACGTTGAGAGTATTGGTGACCTTCTCGCAAAACTCAGGGACTTTTTTCTCAGGGCGACTCCGTCCGTTTTTCGAGCGAACCTAGGTTGCCTCTAGAGCAATATATGAGCACGATGACAGCAGTAAGAGCGAACCTAGGTTGCCCCTAGTTTGCCTCCAGGTGAAAAAACTGCGGTATTAGTGGTGAAAATTTCATCAAGATTGAAGCAGTCAGTCAAAAGTTATCGACGATGGAACGCGAAAGGCGAGAGAAAATTCTGCACATTCACGTAGAGAAACCGACGTGGTCAGGGGTAAAGATCGCAAAATTCCTGAAATATCCAAAATCGACTGTAAATTCGGTGCTGCAACGTTACCGGGAGACCCTTACGGTGGATCGAGCAAAACAAACTAGGCGTAAAAGTGGAACATATGACCGGAAGCTGCGAATGAAGGTAATTCGATCAGTTCACAATAATCCTGGAATCTTCTTGCGTGATTTGGCGAAAAAGTTCAAGACGAACCACAGTACAGCTCGACGAATTTGTTTGCGAGAAGGCTTGCGGTCGTATCATGCAAGCAAACACCCCAGCAGGACGCTGAAACAAAACCTGGTTGCCAAAACCAGGGCAAGGAAGTTGTACGAGAAAGTGTTGACCAAGCACAAAGGTTGCATTTTGATGGATGACGAAACTTACGTTAAAATAGATTTTGGACAAATACCCGGTAACAAATTTTACCTTGCGAAGCGTAAAGGGAATGTTGCGGGTAGATTCAAATTTGCATAAATTTGCTCGTAAGATTTGGCAAGGGATCTGTAGTTGTGGAAAGAAGACTAAGATTTTTATCACTGTGCCATTCATTCGGTCCCACAAAGGTCCGGTGAAGTTCTGGCCGGACCTGGCAAGCTGCCACTACAGCCGGGATGTCGTTAAGTGGTACAAGGAGAACAAGATCGATTTTGTTGAAAAAAGTATCAATCCACCAAACTGTCCGGATTTTCGTCCCATCGAGAAATATTGGGCAATAGTTAAGGGCAAACTGAAGAAATGTGGCAGAACCATGAAAAAACCCGCTCAAATGGAAAAGTGGTGGAACAAGATAGCGAATGAGGTTACCAGCAGTACTGTGCAGAAAATGATGGGTGGTATCACAAAAAAAGATCGAAAATTCATCCGAAAAGCTCACGAATGATTTTTATGCATTTTTTTCTTTAAATGCAATAAAAACCCTACAAAATGACATTTTTACTTTTGTTGTACGTTATTTCTTTGCGGAGAAATGATCTATTTTATCCGACCAGATTTTATGTGAAACAAACTTTATTTGTAAGAAAACTTTCGTTTTTTGGCGCAGCTGCAAATGGCCTGCCAAATCACAAATTTTCGTGCAAGTTAGTCGGAAAATACAAATTTCAATCCTCCGCGCCATCAGCCTTGACATAGGTTTCATCGTCCACCAGAAGACACCCGTCCACTCCGCCGATTGGCTTGTGGCTGCCGAATTGTCGTCAATGTTTCCTTATACCGTTTGATAACGTGCCTTATGGTATTTCTGAGCAATTTCAGCTGTTTAGCTAGCCTAGATGCCGACCAGACCACAATGTATTTTCCAAATAACTGGGCACAAATTTTTCCCTTCTTTCGACTTACATGTTGATTGTTTACAATGTATATTCGATTTGCGGAATGTCAAAAATACAAATGTGAAGCTGACAAAATTTTGAACACGTGGGCGCCAAGAACTTCCAAATCCGTCCACCAGGAGCGCCACAATATGTGCAAAAGTTTGTCCCAACTCCAAATAAAGCAAGCTTCATGAAATCCTTGTTCAGCACGGATCGACTACTATGAAGTGGAAGATACAGATTGAGTTGAATCTACAACCACACATAAGTAGGCCAAGAGTGGTTCGCCCCAAAAGTGGAAATTTTCAATGCGAACGAGCACTCGTTCGCACTGCAAGTTTGTTAGGCCACAACTAGTTAATAAAGTAGTTTAAAAAAGACTTTGCTTTTCAGATCAGATCACCCTAATCGCTAGACGTTTTTAAAGCCATAAGATAACCGAGACGCACGTAGAAACAACCACCGTGTAGCGAGCGAGCGATCAAAATTTTACAAAATTAAATACCTTCCACTGATAAAATCTGTTCGCAGATTTTTCCCCGAGAAAATGCCCTCCCTCGTGCATTAAAAGCATGAAATTTGATGACACAGTGGCATATTCTCCGATCCGATAAGCATCAAGAAGCAATACCTACCTACCTACCAGGCGTACGCGATCGATCATTTCGGTTTGGTGGAGTAGCGAACAATTCACCTAGCAACCTACTTGAATGTTGGCTGTTTGACATAAAAAAAAGATTTATTATATACGATGAGCCTGAAGTGTTTAGGGGAAAAACATAAGAAAATGTGCCTTTAAAATGATTCCAGAATAATTCGTAAAATCGAAAAAGGTAGGTTTCGGAAAACATTTTGATTGTTTTACCCCTGATTATAGTCCCGTAGTCATATTTCGTCATATTTCAACAAACCGAGAACTCTGGATCTGAACATCGTAATTTTACCTTGAATCTTCATAAAAATTCAACAAACGTTGCAACTCTCCCGATAAGAAAAGTCAAATGAGACAAACGTGAATAAAAAACATATCATCATCTTTATTCATATGGTGCCGAACCCCGGACAAGCTTTGCCACACAGATTCGCCAGCTCGAGGGCAAATACCTACCTGCCTGCCTAACTTCCACTTTGTGGCATCGTAGCTAATCGAAAACTAAGTAGGTAGGTATGTGGCCACCGACACAACGGTAGCCGGAAGCGAACAGAACCGTGCTCCATCCACGCTTCTGCGCCACGGAGAGCGCCACGCACTGTTGTGATCGTTTGTTGAACAAGCGACATTAATTATACATATTGTTATTTTTTCAATCCCGATCCCCCGATCTTGGAGTAAGTTGATGATGTATTCAGTTTAAAGTGTAACCAGACATTAATTGAAAACTTTTCAACTACTATGAATCATTTGAATTTGAATTCGGGATTGATCTAATTCATTGTTTACAGTAATACTTGAACTTGCAAAAACTCTTAAACTCCTCAATTTTATTTCAACAGTGAAGATCGAAATTTGAGTTCTAGAATTTTCTTTCATAGATGAATTTGGCTTGCCTGAATAGATTTATAACTAATCATATTTCCTACAATGTGCTTCTGGATTCTGGATTTTCAGACTTTTCATTGCATAATAAAGAATTACATATTCAACATTCATTATTCTGAGCTCTGAATCCAAGATTAAGATATTTTTTCCGTCAACTGTGGCATCATGCAACACTTTTCAACTCCAATGGCTTCCAAAAACTAAATGTCCTCAGAGAATCATATCTCTTGTACATAAAAAGTTTAAAATTTTATGGGACATCAAATGGACGCGGTCAAAAAAATTATTAGTTGCACCATTTTTTAATTTTCAAGAACATTCGATTTTCACCCTACTGAGAAAAAGGAGCAAGTTGCAACAAACTCTGTTTTTAAAGGAAAAACCAAATGAAAACGTTTGAAAATTTATAGTTTTGATATATTTGTGATCGCATAAAGCATCAATTGCAGTAATTTTTGGGTTTTTTCGAATTAAATTCTACATTTTTCTGTCAAAAATGCTTTTAAAGAAAATGCAGAAGGGTGTTGCATACATTTAGGGGTAAAAAAATAGTACAAAAAATTCTACTGGCTAGCATCGAAATTGATGTTTGAATGGATGAAATTTGGGAATTGACAAACGCGTGATGCAAGACAATCATATTACAACCTTCTTATTTAATTTTTGGCATTTCGGCGAGTTGTGAAAATTCAAGGTAGAATATTTAGAAAGAACATGAAAGTATTATAGGTGGAAAGATCAAAGCTAGAGCGCAGCTAGAGCGCTTTGGGTAGAAGAAATTGAATAGTTGGTGAAAATGTGAGCAGGGCTTTTGTTGTGTGAACAGCTTTTGAACTACTTGCGTGATTCTTTGCCGCGCGCCGTTTCAATGTTGATAGGAAGCGATGAAGAAAACCATCGTATTCCTACCCACATTGAAACACGGACGGGTCGAACACATGTGAGATTGTGTGCCCGGTCGGACACAATCTCACATGTGTTCGACCCGTCCGTGTTTCAATGTGGGTAGGAATACGATGGTTTTCTTCATCGCTTCCTATCAACATTGAAACGGCGCGCGGCAAAGAATCACGCAAGTAGTTCAAAAGCTATTCACACAACAAAAGCCCTGCTCACATTTTCACCAACTATTCAATTTCTTCTACCCAAAGCGCTCTAGCTTTGATCTTTCCACCTATAATACTTTCATGTTCTTTCTAAATATTCTACCTTGAATTTTCACAACTCGCCGAAATGCCAAAAATTAAATAAGAATATATCCCAGCGGCGATTAAAATAAGATAACATATTACAACCTTTGGAAACTAGATTTAAAAGGTGAATTTTTGATTCACATTTTGATGCATTTTAGCCCAGACTGGTAACTGAATTATGAAAACATTAATTAAAAAAAATGATGATTGTCCGAATAATAACCAACAGTGTTGGTATAGGACAATAAAAGCAGTTTAAAGTTTGCAGGTGATCATTAAGCCAATCCGTCATACTAGGTAAAGTTTTTTACGGCATCGAAAAATGTAGAAATTTGAATACTTATTGCTTGATTTTTTTTCTATGAGAATCAAAAACTTTAGAAAACTATCTCACGAAGTGAGAAACCATTCCATCATAATTTTGTTATCATTAAATGATAACTAAGTCAGCTTTCTTTTTTATCATAAGTCGAATTGAAATGCAGTCTTCGGATCAAGGATGGAAATATTCAATCACTAGCCTGAATGTTAATGATTTTCCATCAACCTACCTTCGATTAGAAAGCATCGGCGATGCGAACGTAACCATGTGCTCGCTAGCTGGTCATCATTGGAAATCTTGAAGGAACCAACTTTTAAAAGTTACTTATGAACGAATAACAGCACATGTGGGAAATCGTAGTGAACTTGTTCAAAATTTATTTTCTCCATGCTTTTCGTGGGCTGAATGCAATCGCACGTGATCGTCAATCGCATTCAGTAAACGAATATTTTCACACTCAGTAAACGATTTTTTTTACATTCAGTAAACGATTGCGTTCGGATGGTGTCTATTTCATGGCTAGTTTTGTGAACCTCCCGTTGCCGATGGCAAAATTTCCATTCAAATTTATTTAATTTCTATTTTATTTGTAGTTTATCATCACTACTTTGGCCACAAATGTTGACCGATATTGACGTTATTGGATTCATTTTGTGGGTATTTTTATGTAGTTTCTTAAAATGAACAAAAATTGGTTTTAGCGTAAAATAAATATCCCCTGGCCGGCTACTAATGAAAATGGTCCCAAGAAACAAACTCTTTTTAACCTTCCCACGCCATTCAAGCAAACTTTAAATTCGTCATAACTTTTTTGAACAAAATCGGAAAAATATGAAATTTAAAACACATTACTAAAACCACGAGATACATAATCTGTAGAAAAAGCAACTTCCGGTGATTACCGGAAGAGCACATTTACACATTTGCCGTTCGGGTCAATATGACCCGAGAATTTGCGTGAGTTCCTCAGATGATATATGTTGACCGATTGATTTTTGATTCATTAGTTAGGAAATTTATTCTAGTTTCTGAATCTTTAAAATATCAATTGATTATCCGAACGACTGGATTCAGCTTCGAACGGAAAAAACCCCGAAAATGATATCTTCTCGGAATTCTCATATCTTCTCATCGCTTAAAAATTTTTCTATGAGTTCAGAGTCGGAATTGATCTATCTATATAAATAAAAATCAATTTCTGTGGGTTTGTTTGTCCTCAATAGGTTCAGCCATCTTAAGAGCTAGAGAGCTGAAATTTGACATGGATACTCATTAGGACCAGGAATGATGAAAAATGTTTTCAGATTTTTGGATGACCCCTTCTAAAGGGGGTCGTCCATACAAGACAAATATTGTTTTCGTGATATTGACGTTATTTTTCGTCGGGTTGTGACAAAAATTTGCACACAGGGGTATAGAGAGATGAGGAATTGATTCCAGGTATTGAATATTGTGTAAGGGGTCGGCAAAAGGGGTCGTCCATATGAATTGTTCAGTGTTTTTGCTATATTGACGTTATTATGCATTGGATTGATATGAAAATAAATATTTTCAAAACACAGATTTGGGAAAAAATAATATCCAAATAATTGTTATTTATTATACATTTGAATTAAGTTTTCTTTTCTTAATTTTCAACAGAAAGATTGATTGAAAAATTCTGCTGTAGTGTTTTGCATTCGCTACAAAAATAAATCGCGATTTAACATGTGAATTTTTAATTAGGTGAAAAAAATAAAAGATTTTGTTTTAAGAACACAAAAAACATCAGAATTGAAAAACATAGACAAACCTAATAAAAATATTTTTAAGAATTTTAATAGTTTGACAAAAAATCTAGGTAAATTTTATTTAAAAATTGAAAAAAATGTTCTATAAAATTCAGTAAAATGATTTGAAATTTCAAACATGAAGATTAACAGACAAGTTTTTAACCATTTAAAAAGGATTAAAAAATCTTCTTACCACTATAAAAACTTATTCAAAGAATTTAATTGATAAATCAAGGGAGAAGCATTTTGGAAGATTTAAGCGTCTTAAACTCGAATCTTTTGTCAAATTTGGACTTTCACATTTTGTTTTGGTGATATGGAGTTTTAAAATGAGTCAGTTTAAAGTGGAATCATTCATTGATAACTGATTAACTATCAAACCTACATTTGAGAAGAAATTTGATTTTGATTTTGCTTATTATACTTCATTTAATTAAGAAATAATATTTTGATAATGATGATCTTAAAAAGTAAAATTCAACGGTTTTTAAAATTTGGAAAAAAATAGTAGGTACAAGTATTTTTGACATTACTGCAGAAAGTTTAAAGAAACATTATTTCATTTGACAAATTTGTTGAAACCTGCATAACGATGAGACTTATGCTTTAAAAATATGTAAAATTCATTTTTTTAAATTAAAATTTAACTCAGGCTCAAATTGGAAGATATATTACAAACCATTAGAAGCTTACTGTTAATTTCTATTACTTTATTATATTTTCAATAAATCTCTTCTCATAAATAACTTAGTATGAGACATTGTCAAAAAAAAAGTCGTTTTCAATGTTCAAAATCAGCCTTTGATTTGATTGTTCATTGCATCAAAATCAAAAGTTCACTCTTTAATATTTCAGTTAATTATTTGATTATCAACTTATATACACTTATTTTTTTAAATCTATAATAAAAGCAGCTGCCTGGCCAACCGTCGTATAATTTATTTTTATCAATATTATTTTAAATTAATTTCATTTTCATTTGCTGGAATGCAATAACAGGAAGAAAGGATGGATCTTGATTTTTTGTACACCATAAGATCTGAGCCTGTGCTTTTATTTGTGGTCCCGCCTCCTTTCAATGAGAAATCCTCAAATCTTTCATTGCATTTTCTCAATCCCACAGATAGAATTTTTTTTATAGATAATTATTAACATTTATTATTCATATATAATTAGATTTCAATATAAAGTGAATTTTTTTCACAAAAATTATTCAAAATCCTCACTCAGGATTTCAGCCACTTTTGGAAGAAAATCAGGATTCAATTTAAGCAAAAGAGCATTTTCAACAGAGCTGGTTGTTAAATTTGTTCTTTTTTCGTTCAACATCAATTTCAGCGCACTGAAGCCTCTTTCTACGGACACTTGTGTTGCCGAGCTTGATAACACAACCATAGCCATTTTAAAGATATCCGGATTTGTGTATCTTTGGGCTTCCCAGTATTCAATCAGATTGAATTGAATGAGCTTTCCATCATTTTCGGAGGAAGGGCGAGACGTTTCTACGATTGGAACCTTTTCTCTCATTTCCAGCTGCTTAATCTTTTGTTTCAAAGAACTTGAGCTAGTGGCCGTCGTGCTGGAAATCGTCGAGTCTTCGTTGAAAATTGTTGCCAATATTTGCTCTAGGTCATCTTCTTCGGCATCCTGGAGAACAGAATCTCGAGATTCTTCACTGTTATGTCCGTTGAGACGATCATTTAATTTCACAAGGAAATCCTGGAAAAAAATTGCGATGTGATATGATATTCTATGACAATTTTCACTGAAATATGTTTAAAACATTGTGTTTGTTTATCTTTGGCGATATGACTCTTCTTACCTGGACGAGTTCTTTGTTTTCAGAAGAAATTCTTTTCGACCCCAAAAAATTGAAGCGCGGGTCTAAATAGAGGCACGATTGAAAGTGCATAGTTGAAGTTAACTTTTGAAGGCGTTGGTGAAATGCTCCTAACAATTTTTGAGCTAACGAGTTGTTATGCAACTTTGTTAATTTTGCCTGACAAATGAGCCAGTAGGCATAAAAATCACTCAAAGTTACGTGATGTTTTTGTAGTTGCAGCGTCAATATAAACGGCGCATCGAAAGCCTCGCAGTATTTCTCCATGAATTTCCAATGCAATGTGAAATCTGTAATTTCAATTTAAAAATGAGCTAAGATTAGAAATAAGCAAAAATAAGACAAATCAACTCTATAATTTTTCATTCTCTATATGCTTCTAGAACACTATGAAACTTACCTATTTCAGCATACGATTTTTTCAAAAGTTTGAAAAATGGTTTTTGAATATAAAGCGATTTTAACATGGCAAACGTGCTGTTCCACCTTGTTTTGTTGCTCAGCGGCGGCAAATGAGCTTCGTGCAATTTTAAAAATTTGTTATATTTTTGTTGCCGCAATTTGACAACCAATTTTTGAATATTAAAAATACGCCGCTCGTAAGCTCTTTGCACATCCCACACAGCAAGTTGTGCTGTGTGGGCTGCACATCTCACGCTCCCTAAAATGTTCGTCATTCTTAAATCGAATCCATCTGGAGGGGTTTCTTCTGAAATAACAGTAGCACCTTCTTGTCCTCTACAAAAGTCATCGTCTTCTTCATTTTCGCCATTTTCAATACAATTTAAAACAGTAATGGCAGCATTTTCATTGCCCGTATTGTTGACCGTTTTATCATTGTCAAGGTTCTCCTCCTCTTCTTCCTCTTCTTCCTCTTCCTCAGAACGGTGTTCAAAAAATGAATCGTAAAGGGCTATAATGTGACCTTCTGTTAAACTTTCTTTAATTTTTTTCACTGATGCAACCATATTGGCACCATTGTCATGAGTGACTGAGTATAGTTGCCCAATATCAATGCTATAGTCATTCAAAACGCTTTCTATTAATGTTTTCAAATTTTCTTTAGTTTGTCTTTCTCTAGTTTCTTTTATAGCTAAAACAAGATAAAAAACATACTGATGAAAAGTGTAGGTGAGAGCACACATTAAAAAAAAACAAATCTTATTGATAAAAACAGAGAATTATTTCTTATTGATGGGAGACTTTTTTCGGAAAAGCTTAAGATAGTATTATTTGCGCCTTTATTAGCTTATACAAGTTTACTTACCGAGATTCCGAACAATTACTTTTCCTCCAACTATAACTCGGGCAAAAACACCAACAAAGTGGCGATGCCCCCTGGATGCTCCATCAACCTCGATGGAGATCAATGGCTGTTGATTTAGTTCCGCTGTGATGAGCTCTCTCACTTTGGAGGCTGACTCGTCGACCAAACTTGCAACAGTTTTACGGTTGACGGTCAGTCCTGCAGCCTGATACAGAGGCCCAACAAGCGTTTTGAAGCCAGTCATTTCCGGAAACGAATAGGGAAGGTGGTTCACCGTGGCGAGCTGCATCGTCCCAAGAATAATGTTTTCCTTTGTCGTGTTGACGGTGAGTTTTCGGGCCTTTTTTTTCGATGGTTCGGATGGATTTTTCTGCGATGGCAATAACGGTAGTCCGAGAGCAGCAAAAACCGTCGGATGTTTCGCAAAGATATGCCGCTTAAAATTACTCGCATTAAAATGGTTTTGTGAATAATTGCAGGTGCCCTCCACTTTGCAAAAATACACCCCTTCGATCTCCTTTATGACCTTCACAAGGCAGTCCTTTTGCGTGAGATGACGCTTCATACTGAAAATTAGTTTTAAACGAAAAAAATACAACTATGTCATTTTTCTCGTTCCCTTCCCGCGCCGTTCGAAATCGTTACTTAAAATTCGTTATATTGAAAAATATTTGAAACCTGATATCCGATCGATAAATTTTATTTGCATTACTTTGCAGCTATCCCTAAATCTGAACTTGATTTTCTCTAAATTATTGAAAATAGAATTAAGGATTAAGAATTCAGAGTTTACAGTTTCTAATTTAAATTCTAAATTCTGGTTTCTGCATTCAGAATTAAGATAAAAATATTCACTATTCAAAATTCAGGGTCAAGAGCTTGGATGCTAGGATCTTAATCTAATTTAGAGATAAGAATTTAGAACTCTAAATTTAGAATTTAGAAGTTAAAATTTGGAATTTAGAATTCAGAATTTAGACTTTAGAATTTAGAATTTAAAATTTAGAATTTAGAATTTAGAATTAAGAATGTAGAATTTAGAATTAAGAATTTAGAATTTAGAATTTAACTGTTTTTAGACATTTTTATCAATTTGCATTTTCTAAGGCAATTCCTAAACTTACGTTCGGCTTTGCACTGGATTTTGAGTATGTTAACAAAAGATTTGGGCAAAAAAACTATATGCACAAGAAAGGCCATTTCATACCGGTTCTAGTGATGTAATTATACTGGCAATACGATGCATAACAAAAATATGATTAATAAAATGGTGAAGTAGCTTCAGAATTTTGAAAAGTCAGCATCAATTCTTGCTTGGCAGACGGGCGCAGTGAGTGGTGATATCTTAAAGCTATTTTGCACACGAAGATGGGTGAAAGGAAACGAAAAAACACGCACGCATTAGCGCAAAATTTCAGGATTTACTTTCAGAAAAATATTTATCATATCTTTGTCACACATCGCCAATACAGTGACATCACTAGAACCGGTATGAAAATTCCTTTCTTGTGCATATAGTTTTATTGCTCAAATCTTTTGTTAACATACTCAAAATCCAGTGCAAAGCCGAATGTAAGTGTAAGCATAGTCTCAGAAAAAGTAAATTGATAAAAAGTCTAAAAACAGCTACGTTTGAATAACTGTCAAAAATTCTGTGTTTCGTGTTTTGTAAATCTTCAGATGCCAAAATGTCACAAATTACGTAAATTTTCCAATTCACTTTTCAAAAAATTTCTGCTGAGACTGAGACAGCTTTGTGCGATTGATTCATTAAAAAGTACGAGTTTAACACCACTCTTCTACATTTTTTGTGGTCATGATCTTAAAACAATTTTAATTTTTTTTTCCATATGTGCAATGTATAGTTTCTAACTTCAGCCTTTTCAGGAATCAAATTAATTTCAGGTCGAGCTTCTAATAACTGACTTACATCCATTTTCCCGAAGCATGTTTTTTCGGATTTTTTTCTTAGACTACGAATAACTTTGAAATCCATGATTGTAGCTGAATATAGTGCAAAAATTATATTCGAGTCACGTTACAAGCTTTCCAAAACTATAAAATTTTCAAAAATCGGTTGAAAAACAAGAGAGTTTTAGCGGAAAAGGTGTTAAGGGTCATATGACCCCCGGCGGTATAAATAGGTATTTACAGAGTGCCGGTACCTATGTTTAGTGTTAAATTAAAAAGATAAGATACTGAAGTAATAAAACATATGGAAATATTCAAGCACTACATTAGGTAGTTACGATAAATATTATTTTAACGTTTCTTTAATAAAACATACATTACGTAGGTATCAGCATCATTATCAGCACAATCAATCGACAGTCAATCAAAAAGCAACGCAGTGAGTGGCACAACAATTCCTCCTATCGGCTGCTGGGAAATAGATTTAGATAGCGACAGGAAAGATGAAAGATTTCGTTTCTCCCGGAACGAGCCGCGCGCGGAGCGCGATTATGGTACAGAAACCAGCGAAAAATGCCAACGAAACTGTTTGAAATCTGGTAGCTTACAGTTGATTAAAAAAAAACGTTACAAATTTCTTCTTTAATTCTAAATATCTTGAAAATCTTTCAACTTAAGTAGCCGAGGAGCATTAATTAATTACCGTTAAAATGACCCGAACTTACCTTACAACGTAGTACTGCACGCACTCGCATAAACTTGCAATTCTGAATTCAAGGAATTTTTTCGAAGCACTAGCCCGTGGTAACGCTCACAAAACTAGCTGAACAATCACCATCGAAACGCAATCGTTTACTGAATGTAAACGCAATCGTTTACTGAGTGTAAACGCATTCGTTTACTGATTGCCGTTGACGATCACTTGCGATTTCGTTCACTCCACAAACAATCCAGAGAAAATATAATGTGAACAAGTTCACTACGATTTCCCGCCTGGGCTGTTAACAGTGTATCCAAGGAAGAGTGATGACGAATCATTGACGTTAGAAGTGGCAATGATTTTTCCTACCCACGTTTGCTATGATTCTTTGCTTTAGAAGAACACGTTGACCGCGTATTGAAAATTGATTGAACTTCGATGCGATTTTTTCCATGCTTGCTTCGGATGAAATATTTGTCATAGTTAAGGCTTTGAGAAAAACCGATTTCAAAAGAAATCGGCCGAAGGGGACCAAAGTTATTCATGAAAAACTGGATTTTCATGTTCCTCCCGAACAAAATGTCTCAAAATCCCATACAAACTTTAGGCAACAATGCCCAAAATTGTTGCTCTCTCTTTGATCATCAATAACGGCGCGGGCCACGTCCGGATCGTTTGGAAATGTGTGAAAGGGATCAAAGATCAATTTTGTGCATTAGGACCTGTCGTTGGAAGTATGAATGAAAGGATATGATCAGGTGGCATTTTTGACTAGTGCGTTCATCTAAGACTAATGACTTTCTCCACAATTTCCTGTGAGTTCATAGTGAATCTCCAATATCTCCTTTAAATCTTTGATCATTTAAAAAAATGTTTTTGGCTTGTTCATACAAAAACTGTTACAAACTTACTTGTTACTTAATGAAATAAAGGATTCAAATTTATTTTAAAAAATCAACTGAGAAAAAAACATTTTTGAATAAACGCGTTATGACATAATCATGGATTAAATATATGTTTTTGATTCAAAAATTTAAAACAGATTCATGTAAGTATTGAACTTACTTACATGAATCTGTTTTAAATTTGACCGATTACCGATTGAAAACCTAATGCTGTAAAAGATTTTAACCAGACCCAGCTATTGCTTTCGACCAAAAGGTAACGTTTTGAACCTGTTCCTTATGATTTAATAAAAATGAAAAAAAACTGAACAACACTTTCTAAAGCTCACCCGCGATAGAAGAAAAAAACGGACACACCAATTTCCCAAATAAGATTGAGGACTCTGTAGCATTATAATTAAGTTTGTCTAGCTATTTTGTTTTGAGCGTGTAGTGAGTGAGTCAAAAACCTACCAAAGAATGAGTGTTTAGAATTTAGAGTGTAAATGTCAAACGCACACGTGGGATGAAAAATGAAAACAAAAACCAACAAAACAACATCAACGAAAGGATACAAAATAAGCGCCATCGCCATCGCTGTTGGGAAGGAACAGCAGGAGCATCAGCAGCAGATTTTCGGAAGGTGAGACTTGAGACGAATAATCACTACAGAATAGAAAAGAAATCCATATGTTTGATTCCCGGAAGGCGAGCGACTCGACGGCAACAAGCAGGAAAACATTGGAAGCCATTGCACTGCGACTAAATAACAAAGGTAATGGAAAACACACTTCCTTTTTGATGACTTTGCCTAATTAACTGTCATCTGATCACAGATTACCGAAGCACCGGAACGGAATCAGAACCAACGGAGACGAAGTAGCACTTCAGAGTACGCCGTCATAGGGTGAGTGCACGGTACAGTTCTCTTACAAGAATTGGTTTAGAGCAGGGGTTTTCAGATCGTGCTCCGCGGAGCACTTGGTGCTCCGCGAAGCTTTTTAAAGTGCTCCGCGATGACGCAATGAAATCATAAACCAACTTTGAAAAACTCTGATATTTTTTTATCGTTTCATTTTTATCGAAACATGAAAAAAAAAATCACAGGGCATATAGTACGAACCAATAATTTTTGTTTACTTTTTTTTACTAGCGGCTAATTCCCTGCAGGGATGTTGGCAAAGAATGGTAGATTGTCAAAATGCACTGCTTTAATCGATGTTACAGGACTGCAAAACAATAAATGAAAAGGCTGTTCTTGCGCCGAACCTGGTAACCTACCGATTGGAAAAGCTAGAGAAGCGCATACTATTGCTGAAAACTTAATCAAACCTTGTATTCAAGAAGTCGTCCGTATCATGGTTGAAAATAAAACAGTGGAATTGGTAAATTCAATTCCCATGTCAGACAATGCGGTTTCTCGGCGAATTTGTGACTTGACTGAAGTGTTGAAAGCTATTGAAAACTTCAAAATCCGCCATGCAGCTTGACGAATCCACAGATGTAGCAGGACTAGCAATTCTGATGATATTTGTTCGCTATCAAGGTTCTGAATGTTTCGAAGAAGATTTGTTCCTTTGCAAACCGTTGCCAACTTCCACGACGGGGCTGAAATTTTCAAGCTTATTGATGATCATGTAACGAACATAAATATTACATGGAGAAATTGCATTGATGTATGTACGGACGGTGCGAAAGCTATAGTTGGAAATACTGCTAGAGTCGTTGCCAAGAAGTCCTGGACGGAAGCATAAAAATAATCAACTTTATTAAGGCTCGAACCGAAAATTCAGGGTTATTCAAGGCGTTGTGCGAAGAGATGGATAGCCAACATTCTACGCTACTACTTCATACCGAAGATCGCAAGTTTTCTTGTAGAAAAACGTCGTCTCGTCTGTTTGAATTAAGATCGGAAGTCAGAACTTTTTGAGCTACAATAATTTGGCATCGGGGGTAAGATTAAATGATGATCAGTGACTCGACAGGTTGGCTTATTCGGCTGAAATTTTTCATAAAATGACTGACTTCAGTCTTTCAATGCAAGGTAAAGGAATAACAATCTTCGATTAAAACGGCAAAATCATGACCATCAAGAGAAAATTCAAATTTTGGGCAGAATCGCTCAAAAATCTGGACACCTTTCCGAATTTAAGAAGCATTCAATCAGAAATAACCTTGGAATGAGTCTGGATGTTCCACATATCTCGCAACGAAGACAAAATACACTAATTTAACCAAACTTATTACAGCTTGAAAAATCGAAAAAGCGTATTGTTCTAATCAAATCATTAATTTTTGATGACACATATTTAGTTAAAAAAACACAAGACCATTCAATGCGTAGCCATTCATTTCTGATTTTATTAAATACGATAAGACACATCTTATTTAAACGATAAATACTATCGAACTCGGGTTTTTCATTCTCTCAAAAATGTATGTGCTCCGCCAAAATTTTTGGTTTTAAAAAGTGCTCCGCCGAGCAAATGATTTGAAAACCCCTGGTTTAGAGAATATGATTTTTCGCAGGTGTGAGCAAGAGGGGGTATCGCCTTCTCGTCAACCACACAAACGACGGTTGAAGTTTTCCATCGCAACACACAGGCGACCCCTACTGGGTGAGTGACGAACCTGAAAAAATGGAAGATTCCAAAAATGCTTAAGTGATTGTTTGTCAACAGGGTCGTTTTTGGGAGCTGAGCCAATCGCTTATCGGGACTCGATTTTCGCCATCTTGGTTTTGCGAGTCCCGTTTTTGCGAAAGTAAGCTGCGGACGTGGAGAGAGCCCGTCGGATCGAGCCAGAAGTGCTACGGGCAGCTGCGGTACGCCCGTCGAAGCAGTGAAGCCAGGCAGGGTTGCCAGTAAACCGGATATGACTGTGATATTGGAAAAGAAAGCGGTGACATACCTGTGCCGTCCAAGCAGCTGTGATATGATTGCTGTGCGTTTGATGTTAGAGTAGGAAAACGGGCCCATGAATAATACTGTTAAGCTAGCGTAGGTTTTTAATGTGTCGTAAGAGTAAAAATGTATATTGCTACAGATTTGGGTTTTGCGTGTTTGTGTTTTGGGTAAAAGTTTGCCGTGCAGCACACTCTGAGAGGCAGTGGTGCTCAACTTGTTTCAACTCCTAAGGGTATTTTCCTTTGAAATCCTTGGATAGTGCTACGAGCTGCATTCAGGATTCTCCAGAAAAGTAGATTTGGTGTTTTTCTTTGGGATCACTTCATGTGAAAAATTTTCGGGACCCGCTCTTAAAACAAATTTTAAGGTCTAATTTGGATTGGTAAAAATGAAATTTTCTTGCGCAAAAACAAACGTTCCCGCTTTAATTGAACCTTCTCGTTAAGCGTAGTTAATATTCAAAATCAATCCGTCTGCCATATAAGTCTCTGGCTTATAATTTACTCAAGCTCAATCACTTCAAATCCCATTGATCGAGAATAATCAATTTAGGAACTCTTTGTCACAGTACTACCATGGATTTTCCGAAAAATAGCTTGACATCTGCCGTTAAGATTTACCATAACAGTTTTAACAAAAAAAGTTACTTATATTTAGATTTTTATTCTATGTCAAGTCAGACAATTTTACGAAACATAAACATATATCTCAACAGGCAGCCCGACTGGCCCTAGAATAAAACATCAAAACAAACAAAAAATACTCTCTCACCGACAGTTTTTCACTATTTTAACAACTATCACCACCTCGTTCGATACCAGCACCGGGTGCAAACGATCCGGAATATGTGTGGGAACCTTTGGAAGTTTTTAAAAAGTGTGCCAGTTACGTCAAAAAAATTTAAAAAAAAGTAACTCTCAATTTCTCCATACAAATTTTCTTCCAAAGGATAATTATGATAAGTGTCATCTAGGAAATTGAACTAGTGATCAAAAAAACATACCCCATTGAACCAAAGGAGTTTTTATTCATCCAAAAATCAAAGGAAATTTTCTTTTGTTTACAGCACCTCCTTTGAAATTCATCATCTTTTCGCTGTGTGCAACAATTGGTTTGATGTGTATCACTCGTATACAATGTTCGCCAAAATCGACCTGAATATATCTTTCATAGGTGCTGAAGATCAAATCCATGCTCTCGCCAGCATCCACGCGCTGATTGATATGATGACAGGTATCCGTGAAATTCGGCAATGTTCATCGATACGCAAGCCAAATAAGGAATAACATACATATTATCTTTCAAGGAAAAATAGTAGTAAAACATGTTGACTAATTATTTGAAGACATAATAATCAATATAATTTTTCTTCTAGCTCAATCAGGACTTGTTGATAAACCTGATTTCCCAATTAAGGACAAACGGTGGTCATAATGATAGGCCAACGCCTCTCAGCGTAATTCACAAGTTGAGGTTGATCATACTCGGCAAAACACCTGGTATCACCCAATGAAACACGAACACCATAGAGCATGTTGAGAACCGAGATGAATATGTCACAGCTCTGATGTTCCAGAGTTACCGTCATCGTTTTAAAACGAATGTATCGTTTACTTGAGCCAAATCGAGCCGTTTATAGATATTTTAGTACTATTTTATGCAACGACCCTATTGTTAATTGATGACCAACAATATGATAATTAATTTTATCTATTTTACGTGACGTGAAGAACCTCAATCCCCTAGAGTCAGCATCATTGATATCCATCGCTTGGGAAGTACTCGAAAATCCGCAAGAGAAAGATGGTTTCATCTAGGTACATCCTTTGATGGATTGCTTTTAAGCTCGAAAAAGCACTCATCTTGATTTGAGATGCCGAACTTCCCAAATCGATAACTTAAGCACAGCTTGTATGTCCTCCTTTCTGGCTTATGGTACCATCTGAGGCCTTTTAAGTAATGGGAAAAGCAATGGAGAAAACATTTCTTCTCAGTCACGGCACTTCCGGCTTCCCGTTCAAAACAAACCTAGTTAAGGACGTAATCAGTCGAATTCTTCGAAAGTACCCGAACTTTGACAGCGCTGTTGTTAACAGATTCTTGAAGACGCAGGGATTTTTACCGACAGCCGAAGACACTAATAAACCAAGCAGAAAACGCCATCTTCAACAAATAGGACCATTTTAACGTGCAACGTGTTAGATTTTCAAAAGTTGGGTGATTTGGATCACTCAAACCTAACCAATATTTGAATCGAACTAAACCGATAGCCGTCAAATTTGCCTCGATATCAGTCAAGAAATTTAATTTTATTGCCTAATTGTGGGCGTTTACTAACACTTACGATTTCGAAAAATTTATTATAAAAAGCCATGATTTTTAAAACAACATTGATTTCTGCGAAATTATGATTAACATACAAAGTAACGAATGTGTCTTTTCAGTTACACATTAAACAGATCCCTGAATAGTCGTATATTTTCTTTTCTATATCTATCTCACAGTTGATGTTTTTGATTTTCCAAAGTCCAACAGATTTTTGACTGGGTGATGCTATCACGATCAGGAGCGAAAAACAAAATTTTATCAAGATGAGATATTTTGATTTTTTCAAAATAATTTATAATTCAGTACACGTAGGATGTTAAAATGTCTCAATTTATATTTAAAAAAACTAAACAAGCATAACTTAATTATATCTCTTTTATTCAGGTATGAATGCTTCGAGAACAATTTCTTTAGAATGTCAAAAATACGCATTATTCGATTAAAGTTTACTATATTTTTGGTTAAACTAATAGAAGTTCGGTTTGAATCATTAACTTCGATGTCCGTGTTTCATAAAAATCAAAACATGATATGATCAAAATATTTTAGGACATTGTGAAAAAAACTTGTTCATTGAAAATGAGCTCATTCCCATTAAAGTCTGTCAATCAAAATAAGATATGATCCAGATTGAAAAACACTCAAAATCGAAAAACTTTGAGTACTTAATTATAACTATATCAGATATTCATCTGAGGGATGAATCATCCGCGATACATGAACCCGTACATGAACTAGAAGCATTTTCGTGAGACGAAAAAAAGGGATATTTGTTAAGTTTAAGGAGACTTGATCTTTTATTTTTTGCCATATTAGTTTTTATTTCACAGCTTGTGAGTATCGGACAGAATTTTAAAAGTTAGTTCACTTCCCTATAGTCATTGCATACTTTAAGGCGCAATTTTCTAGTTTTTAGATAAATACAGTATTGGAAAATATGGCATTGTGAAGTTCATATTATACTCTAACGATTGATAATTTATTTTGATAGCAGCATTATTGTTTTGTTTTTTTTGGCACATTTATCTAGAACATTTGATATTTGTAAGACATTCCGGTTTCGAGATATAGCGAAGAATTCAAGTATCCTCATTATCCCCTACCTATTATGTTTTTTACATAAAATTTGAAAAATCGAGCAATAAATGTACAAATTTTAACATTTTTCGATGCAGTAAAAACATTACCCAGTATGACGGATTGGCTTGATAATATTACCTACAAACTTTTTACTGATTTCCTCATGCTATACCAACACTGTTGGTGTAAAAATATTTTTCGAACAATCATCCAATTTTTTTAAATAAATATTTTTTATAATTCAGATAGGTGTCTGGGGTAAAATGCAACAAAATGCAAATCAAAGAAACACCCTGAAGATCTCGTTTCCATGTGCTGAAATATGAATGTTTTGCATCACGCGTTTGTAAACATTGAAATTTCATCCATTCAAACATTTACTTTTAAGATTTCAGCTTGTAGAATTTTTCGTAGTATTATTTAACCCCTAAATGTATGCAGCACCCTTATTTTCGAAAAAAAAAAGTTTGTTGCAAGTTACCCAGTTTTGTAAGGAGGGAGAAAATCGCATGTTTTTAGAAAATTAGAAATAACTAAAGAAACCAATATTTTTTCTAACTACGCCAATTTGATGTAAAATCATCCTTCAAACTTTTTATGCATAAGGGGAACGATTAACTGTGAAAATAAGTTTTTAGAAGCCATTGAAGTTGAAAATTGTTGCATGTTGCCCCAGTTGCCGGTATTCAATATTTTACTCGATCCATTTTTATTGGACGTTCATCAAATGCCAGATAAAATTAGGAGTTTCCTTAGGAAATATCTAGGAGCAAAGTATCTCACTAACAATCCTTCTCTTTTCCCTATTGACTACTAGAACGTAGCCGGCGCCGTTATTAATCATATACATTATACAAAACAGGGAGAGCATCAGTTTTGTACAATGAGAATGGCTGCTAATCCCAAGCACCATTATTTTGGACTTTGTGCAAAATTGATGCCCTCGATTAATCACGGGGTAGCAACCACGTGGAACTTATTCTGCTTAGCGATGTCAGCGAAATGTTGTAAAAAATACGAAGTTCCTCTAGAATCGCTTTAACAAAAAAAAACCTGTGAATGAAGCATTTCGAGTTCAATGATTTGAAGTGGATATGAGTACTCGATCAAGCTAAGCTAAATTATAACTGTATCAGATATAAATATCTCTTTGAGATATGTTTGAGTTCTTATTTTGATATGCTCTCTCCTGAATGCGACGTGAAAAATTGTTTGGGTAATACTCACTTCTATCAATATAAACACCTACTCTTGTTCTCTCCGAACATGATGATTTTTTCGCTTAAATCTAGAAAAACATTGGAAAAACTGTTTTTTTATTATTGTTTTTTTTTTTTTGTTAGACATGCATTTTAATTGAATCAGAAGATACCATGCTCCAGCGTACGCAATGTTAACACTAAACAGCAACGCATTCAAGCGCTTTTTTGCCTTCGATAAAATGACTTAATTATCGTAACTCGAAGTCCGACCAGAAGGCATGGCCGTCCAGTTAGTACGGTTTTATCGCTCAACCGTATGTATTGAATATGTATACATATATCCAAAGTCCAGGAATCTTGCCAGCATCACAAAAAGAATATCCCTGCCATGCACGACCATCACACAAGAAATAAAGTTTGATTTAATAACATTTAGACATTTTATGTGTGGTCAGGAAAAGTGCTCTTATATTGCGATGAAAACATAATCAAAAAATAATGAAAACAATTTTACGCGTAAAAAGAGAAGAGGCTAATAGCTATAATTTCGATGCGTTAAAGTGTCTGACGGGGTTTAATATACTATTAAATCGCGATGCATCGTGCAAAGGAGTATAATTTCATTGCATGTTTATATAAACCTGCACTCATAATGATAATAATAGTCATGCGTGTACGTGGCAATGGCCAGTCAGCCAGTCCGGGTCAGACCATCGATCGTCAGGATCAGGCCTCGCTCCGGTTTTTTTTTCTGGAGGATGTGAAAATCTTTCTAAAACAACAATGTCTCACCGAATGAAAATGAGGCCTTCAACTTCAGTTGTATTGGCTGGCTGGCTCAGCGCCACAATCACGTGCCTTGGATGATTCGATTGTTAGTTAGAGGGAATTCAAAAAAAAGACTTTCTACACATACGATATCTGGTAGTAAATTCTGAATTTACCAGCTTATTCGATGTTCGCTAGAAAATATATAAATTTTTAATTCTTTCTTTGTAATTCTTTTATTAGAAACGGCTCAAACCTTGAGGCTTTTTAAGGAGTCAAACTCGTTTTGTATTTATGATTACAAAAGTTTGCTTAACTTAAGAAAAAACGAAAATTAAAGAATTAAAGACGAAGATCAATAGATTTTAAGAGAAGTTTTATTTCGAACATGTAGTTCAAGTCCATCACAGCTAATAAATCCCTCACTGAAACGTTGGGTAGTTTTCTTCCTGGCCCGTATTTCAAATTCTGTTGGGAGTACACCAAGGTTTTTTTTTACACTGATATACGTACCGCGTAAAAAAAAACGTGTAAAAAAACCGTGTTAATTCCCGAAAACCGTGTAAAATAAAACGAGCTAATTGCGGAAAACCGTGTAAAAAAAGACCTTTAAATTTATGCAGCTTTGAAACTTGCAACAATAAGACATGTAACTAGACACTTTAGACCTTAGACCTGACACCTGAGACCTGAGACTTAAAACCTGAGACCTGAGACTTGTCTCATGTCTCGTGTCTGAGGTCTCAGGTCTCGTATTTCAGGTCTCAAGTCTCAGGTTTCAGGTCTCATGGCTCAGGTCTAATGTCTCATGTCTCGTGTCTGAGATCTCAGGTCTCATATTTCAGGTCTCAAGTCTCAGGTCTCAGGTCTTAGGGGTCTCATGTTTCACGTTCTTAGTCTCAGAGCTAAGATTTTCCCAACTTCTAAAAGATTCTAAGTGTTTTCCTTTAAAAAGGACTTAGAATATTTTCTCTCAAAAACCGTGTTAATTCCCGAAAACCGTGTAAAAAAAGTCGTGTAAAAAAAACCGTGTGAAAAAAACCGCGTAAAAAAACCTAGGTGTATATTAGACTGCCCCAAATTTGTATGGAAAATTTAAAACCTGTGAAATGTTATACGCTGCAGGCAAAAATTAATCCTGGGCCTAGTACGAGATCTCATGCCAAATTTGGGCCAGATCGGACCACGGGAAGGGGACGCTCAACGAGCCTGAAGTTTGTATGGGATTTTGAGACATTTTGTTCGAGAGGAACATGAAAAACCAGGTTTTCGTCAATAACTTTTGTCTCCTTCAACCGATTTCTTTCAAAAACGGGTTTTCTCAAAGCCTAAACTATGACAAATATTTCATCCGAAGGTTGCATTTCTATTAAAGTTAAGGTAAAAAAGTTATTAAGGTTCAAAACTTGGCTAACTTTTTTAAGGATGATATTCATCACTGTAATTGTAATTGTGCTTTATTGATTTAACGTCAGCCCATCGATATAAAATCATAGTTAGGGTCAAGGAAATACAATCACTGTTTTAATGAGGCGACTAAATGTCCGACCAGAACACTCAATGTCGGAAACCGAAGTTATTGATGAAAAACTGTTTTTTTTTTATTGGCATCACAAATCGTCAAATCATGTTCCTAAGCCCCTGTGGTTATGCAATTTTTTTTTAAATTGTCAAGCATTTTTCCGCCCTTACTTCTTTCCCAACTATCAAATCAAGTTAATATCATCCAAACTCAAATATTAGAAAAACATTTAAAATTGCAATCGAGCGCAACAACAATGGTTAAAATCGGTCATTATTTGACGAAACGGCATGCATTTCACATTGAGTGTTCTGGTCGGACATTTAGTCGCCTCATTAAAACAGTGATGAATATCATCCTTAAAAAAGTTAGCCAAATTTTGAAACTTAATAACTTTTTTACCTTAACTTTAATAGAAATGCAACCTTCGGATGAAATATTTGTCATAGTTTAGGCTTTGAGAAAACCCGTTTTTGAAAGAAATCGGTTGAAGGAGACAAAAGTTATTGACGAAAACCTGGTTTTTCATGTTCCTCTCGAACAAAATGTCTCAAAATCCCATACAAACTTCAGGCTCGTTGAGCGTCCCCTTCCCGTGGTCCGATCTGGCCCAAATTTGGCATGAGATCTCGTACTAGGCCCAGGATTAATTTTAGCCTGCAGCGTATAACTTTTTCAAAAGTCGGGTCGTTTGAGGCAGTCTAGTGTATATTCTTTGAATACGTTTACTGGAAACTGTTATGCTAGTTCGAGACACCCTCGTTTGGATGTCAATACGTCTTAAAAATTAGGAAAAATGAATACGAACGGTGTAAAAGTAAAACGGGAAAAGTAGCAACGCGTAATGGCTCCGGTCGATGAAAATTTCGTAAATCTGAAAATTCCGATAGACAACCAGCATCTTAGAAATTTGCCGAGGTTCGCTAAAATATACTGATACCGGTACTAACAGGTGGCAACTTAAATTTTGGAATTTCTCTTTCAAATTGTGAAAAAAAGTCAAGTGTACTTGAAGGAGATTTGATTTATTGGAATTAAAGGTACATTGTCCATTGTAGTTGGAAAAAAAAATTAGTGACAATTGAGGCCCTTAGAGGCAAAGGGGTATAAGTGCACAAAAGCTGATTTCGAGAAAAACGCATTTGAAATTTGTTGTGTTCCAATAAATTTCATGGATATTTTTTCTGAACTTTTTTAATTGATATGCCCATCTTTAACTAAAACAAAACATTTGACATCATTTTTACAAAAAACAACGTTCATTTGATGCTTATGATTTTTTAATAATTGCACTTAAGGGGGTACCTTTGGCTCCAAACGATGCACTTATACCCCTTTGACACAAAATTAAGGCACTTATACCTCTTTGCCACCAAAATAATTCACTTATACCCCTTTGCCACCAACATATTTTACCACTTAAATGATTGGTCTTGACAATTTGGTTAAGAAAACAACATGATTTAGTTTTGTATGAATCAGAGTTATATTACTACATAAAAACTTATGATTAATCAGTATCTAAACCAGTAGAATTATCATCACTATCATTATCGTTCACTGAGTCACGGTTTGATACAAAATCACTCTGCTTAAGTGTTCTATAAAAGTTATGATGAATTGGAGGGAGATAATCTAGTAATTTCTGCAGGTCTTTATATTTGGCTGACTTGATGGGAAGTGTATCCTGGTAAAGTTTGTCGAGAGTTTTAACATCTGAAGGTCGGCCTGTTCTTGTCAACTTCAAGTCGATCTCCTAAAATGGTAAATTTTCATCCAAAGAAGTTTTGTAAAAGAGTTTGAAAGGCGTTTCTTTACGAAATTGTAGCCACTGCACACTTCGTATGCCTTTGATTGGTTTATTGCACAATATGGTGTCCATTTTCGAAACGGACTTTAAGTCATAATGATTTAATTTTTTTACAGTAAATTTACGGCTTGCTTTTTTTACGATATCGACCCAGTCATCTGGTACAAATACCTACTGTGTATTTCTACGAACCTTTTCTATCAGTCCAAAATCCGCATCACACTCCATGTAAGAGTGACCAGAGATAAGAAATTTATGATCTACTTTTTCGAGGTTAGAGTTTTTTATCATATACATCCAAAATTTTATAATATTTCTGTTTTTGTTTTGACCTCCACAATTATCACTGAACGCGATCAGATGTTTGACTGTTGATGGTAAATGTTCAATATAGTCCAATAAACAAGTGCCGATCTCCTGGGATCCGCGGTTACCCTCACTCTCGTGCCACATGTACATCGATGCTTTTCCTGTAGCCAGATCATGAACACCAAAATTCAGTGTCCATAGTTGACGAGAATAATATATGAGACCCGTTGTTATAGTTGGAGTTGGCAAGGTTTTCTGCAATTCAAAACATATCGAACGGACACACAGATCATGATGTGCCATCTGTTTAGCTGTTTGCTTGGCAGCTTTAGTTGTTTCAACTTCTTTTAAATGGTTCTCTTTTTTATGATTTTCTCGTCAACCTCCGAGTAATTTTGGGCAAATTTCAGTTGAATGTCTAGCTTATCGCACGTCGCACATGTATCAGAATGAGGCCGTTTAAAACTTAAGTTAAACTTAGTGTTGAAAATGTGTCTATAAAAACTTTCTTTCACAGGTTCTCGATTTTCGATTTGACAGGCTTCACAATAAAGTTTATATAGCTTGAGAATATTCAAATCCGGATTCAAAAATTGCCTTTGGGTATTTGTCGATCTCGAATAGTGATTACTGTATCTTGGGAACGTTGCGATATGACGCTTTACGTGTTCAAGTGTATCTTGTGGTGTTTTGTTTGAAGGAGTGTGTTTGCCTTGTTTGTCGATCGGAGCTATTCCTGATTCCTGTCTTTTTTTGTAAATGTTGTTAAATCTTTTGTAACTAATGTCAAGCGTTTTCAAGATAAAAATCTTACAAACTCGGCGATTTTTAATTGTTATCGAAACACTCAAAGACTTTTGCTTTTCAGCAAAAGGCTTGAGTCTGCGAGGGACGGAGATTTTCATACAGCTATTCAGAAAGCTGGTCTGGAGATCCCAGGAACCGAGGTTCCAAAAATCTTGGAATATTCTCAAACGTTCCTCTTCCGAAAAAGTTTGACATTTATATCGACAACGATGATTGTTTAAAGAATGGATAGCCCTGCTTGTCTAATAACACCTTTTTTATCCAAATATGTTTTTCCGGAATTCCGTAAGCGCTTACGTGTATTTTTCTTCCACATGTTCGAGTTACTTATTCGCTTTCTTGTTCTTTCCGGAGTATGAGAAGAACTAACCTCGAAACTGCCTTCTGTTTCTGGTAATTCCACTGTGATTGTCGATCCATCTTCGAGTTCTTTTTTTGATTTTTTTCTACTTGAACCAGCAACTTCAATAAAAGAATTTGTATATAGTGTTGGGCAACGCAACAAAAAGATGTATCTTACCTTCCGAAGAACAAAACGATCCACTGCTGCTTGCATTGAAATCCGTCGGTATATCCGAGGTTTCACTATCGGGCCTAAATTTTCAAATTCTGAGCTCGAATAATCGGTATTGAAGGTTGCCATTTTTGTTGGATGACCAAATGTTAGTAAAACGATGTGATGAAAATTTTTGTTGGCTATCAGTCTGAACACTTCTTTACAAATGATGAAATTATAACGACTTGCCCATCCCAATAACCATCAGATAGATAAGACAACAATGGTTATTGAAATTTATTGTTGCACTTGGTGGCAAAAGGGTATATGTGAATTTATTTGGTGACAAAGGGATAAAGGTAAATAAACTTGGTGGCAAAGGGGTATAAGTGCTGCACTTATACCTCTTTGCCACCAAACAAAATACTGTTTTCATTTAGCAGTGTTTTTTCAAGGAGACAAAAACAGTTGTAAATAGTGGAGTAAAATTCCCCAAAAAATATCATACACACTTTCACGCTCAAGGAATCGTTCTACATGCTTAACTCAGTTTTTTAGATTTTGTCGCTTATACCCCTTTGGCTCCAAGGGCCTCAATTGAAAACAGTCCATAATCGGCTGTTCGGTGAAGCTTTCGTTTGTTGTCGGAACAGAAGCGTTGTACGGCCTTCATGTCAACTTTGTGAATACATCTCTTGATTCTACCAATCAATTGTTTGCAGTTCTTGGCTTTCCAATTATTTTGGTACACCAATTAGCTCAATGTTCCGAGAAAATCTTCGATTGGGCGACACTGAGGCAGATTTGTATGGTTGTGGTTCTTGGGTACAAATGGGATCGAATGGGTATTCAGGAAGGATTGTGTTTTTTTGGCATAATGCGATGACACTTAATCCTGCCAAAACACGTATTATCTATCTGAATGATGTTTGTGTAAAAACTATCCTTGGAATAGTATCGATCGTTTCCGAAGATGTGCGTCTTTGAAAGAGGGAAGTAACTTTCGCGCCGTCCAGAATATTCAAATCATTTTTCGGAATATTTTTTTTATCATCCAGCGGCATTGGGACTTAATAGTCGAAATCTGATCCTCAGTATATCCTGGGGCTCTTGTCTTCTTTCGGCACTGAATTCAAACTTTTTTAATGTCTGTCAATGAACTGGTGAGAACAATTGAACTTTCTGACGGCATCCCGTTGGCTCAGTGAATCCTTGTTGTTGAAGGCACAATAAAGAGTCCTTTTGCGTCCATAATTTTCACTGGTCTGCCACTACCTTGCTTGCGAGTAGATGTTGGGGATTTTAGGATACGGTTAACAATGGAGGCCGCCACATTATCACTTTCAAAATGTTGTACTGTATACTTTTTGCCGAGAATTCGTAGTTTAGGGGTTGTAATATAGCTCAGTTGGCAAGTCACTTGCTTCCTGAGCCGATGTCCTTGAGTTCGATCCCAAGAGTAAACATCGATCACAGTTGTACCGGATAAGTTTTTCAATGACTGTCCGCCAACTGCTTCGTTGATATAAGTCACGAATGTCATAAAGATGTTAAAACGACTATAATCAATACGAGAAAAACAAGATGTTTCGTAGAAGTGTACAGTTCGTAGAACGGTACAATCAGACGGCGGCAACGCTATTCAAACCGTATGGAGCACATCTGTCAGATTTCCTCTCTGATTTCTCTCGTTTTGACCGATTTAAGCTTTTTTCTTCAGATTTAAGCTTTCGTCTCCTATCTTCTCAAGGTAAAAAAAGCTTAAATCTGAGGAAAAAAAGCTTAAAAACGAGATTCACGACCACTTATTTAAAAGATGTTGGTCACACGATACATAGACAAAACGTGTAACGTTGCCTCCCTCTGGGTACAATGCGCTCGTGAAACGCCTCTTGTTTCGACGACATGGCAAAAATAAACAAAACAAAAAATACTGACGAAAAGAGGGTAAGAAAAGCTAACACATACACACTCCAGGGTGGCCACTCAATTTCCTATTTTCATTTACCGCATTTTTCCCGCAGGATCTTACAAAATTCTCGATTCTCGAAAACAAAAAAATAATTCACAAAAGCTCAATTTAACGGTTTTTTTCAGTAATTGAATTAAAATTAGTTAAAAAGGTAAGTAAATTAAATTTACAAAGCAGTTAACTTTTAAATCTTATGTACAATCATGACTTTAATTTTTTTTTCAAAAATCTCGTTTAAATGTGTATTTCAAAAGCTTTGAAAAACCCGAATTTATTTCTTTCTCCTTAATATTTCATCTGGAAATATTTCTTAAGTTTTCATATTTACCGGTGGAAAAAATGGTCGGAATTCGACCAGCCGTGCTAAACACCATCAGAATTTTTTCCTGAAACTTCATCCGGGATGAATGTTTAACAAAGAATTAAAATCCCTTAAAAAAGAAATTTCAGCTGAAAGTATAAAAAATTATTACGAGACACAAAATTTATGAATTGTGAGAAGAAGAATCTGTAGATTTTAATCCAAGGAACTGATTTCCGTTTTTCATATTTGCTTTTTGAGTTTGAAGGGAGGATTCGAATTCTGTTGGTTAAAAATTTTCTCATGACAGCGGCACTCAGTTTGACCTGGTCAAACTCAACCAAATATTCGTTGAAAAGTTCACTAACGGTTCGAAATGTTTAATTTTAACATTAGTTAGAAAATAAGCCCCAAAACTCCATCCAAGCGTTTATTGAAGTTTATTCATTCAAAGATTTTTTTTCTGACATCACTTTATATGACACATGACTCATTCCATCGTGACGTGACGATATTTTGACAGGTTTTTTGGCATAAATTTCTATTTTTCAGAAACCCAACTATACATATTTTTTTTCGATTTGCGGTTCCAAAATTATTCAAGAAAAACAAGCCGTGACGACGCACATAGGAGTATTTCACACGAAAACGTGGCCAAAAGGCAAAAATGAAATGTCAACGGTTACTATGATGTTAGTGTTCACTAGATTTTCGAATAAATTTGGCACCATGTGACAGTCATGTGAAGGTCATCTGGTTTGTTTACCAGCAGTAGGAGCTGTCAGAACTTCAATGTTTTCGTGAGACAGAGTTTTGCTTCAACTCGTTCAGTGAGCGTGACAAAGTTCAATCTGTTATACAGACCCCGTTCGTTTTTGGAAACATTAGATTTTGGCAACATTCGATTTTGGCAACATCCGATTTTAACACATGTGCCAAAATCGAACGGTTTTTAGAAACAACATTACCTTTTAGTTTTCGTTATAACAGGACGAATATAATTTAGACAAACACCATACATACGTATTTATGTTCTGAAATGGTGATAAAATGCAACAATAAAAACAAAAGTTTTTTAATAAATTTATAAACTACTCAAAAATGACATAAAGATGAAAAATTTAAAAATTTAAAAAACAAATTCAAACAAAAGACTGAAAATGATGAAAAACAACTAAAAAATGATGGAAAATGACAAAAACAGCAAATATGTCAAATGAAAACAAACATTATAAACAAAACATGAAAGGTGCAAAATGCATCAAAAACATGATGAAAAAATAAAAAAAATAATACAAACGGTCGGATATTGACTAAAAATAACGTTTTTGGTAATAATAATAGTTATTTTGTAAAAATGACTGAAAAATAAGTTGAAAATAAAACCGTTCGATTTTGGCAACATTCGATTTTGGCAACACCAAATGTACGAGCGTGTTGCCAAAATCGAACGGGGTTTGTAACAAGTTTGTTAAGCGACTTAAAAAGAAAATTTGAAATAAAAATAAAAATTTAAATAAAAATGCAGTTTTCGGAGCAATGAAAATCTCTTTATTTTGTTTATTGTTTTGAAGTGCTGTTTTTCACAAATTAGTGTTTTTGTTTATGTTCCTAGCAAGTCCCGGCAATTTGTTTAGCATCACATGAAAGTTGAAAACTTCAATAAACGCGTGCAAAATAAAAAATTGCGCAAACGCAAAAATTGTTTTTACAGTAACTTTTGAAAGCCATTAGAAAGCCATCATGTTAAAATGTTTTTTTTAAGTGAAATATTTAAAAAATTACAGGATTTTTTTTTATAAGTGGGTTATGAATTCATTGGTCATGAATTAATTCATGTTTATTGTTTCAGATTCTGGGCAAAATCAATATTCATTTTCCAGATATCACATGTTTGAGTTAACCCTTCGTTTCATAAAGTAACAAATTTGCAACAATTAATGTATGGAAAAAGTGGAAAATCGTATTTTATTTTAAATTTTTTTCTTGATGTACTCATCATTTCCAGCTGTTAAAAATGATTTTTAAGGAAAAATAAAAAATCATGAAATGAAGGGTTAATTTCTCAATGTAGTGATCGCTCAATAGAAGCAAAGCTTATATATTTAGAGGAAAAGATTTTTGAAAGATTACGATGTACTCCGGATGAAAAAAAATCAGTTAAACATCAATTAAGCAGATTTAAGGCTGATTTTAGGAAAAGATGGATTGCTTCCGCCAAACACAAAGAAAGATTTGTTAGTTCACATAAAAAATGGTTAAATTCACATGTTAATTTTTTTTAAATAACTGGAAAATCAAACACAGGCCGGCCTTGTATCGATTTCTCGGAATCAAGTGAAAGAAGCAAGCGAAGAAGAACACAGGAGCTTCGAGAAAATGTGCCAGTGGATGTGTTAAGCTATGCTGCACAAATGAGTCAAAGGGCAACAGGATTTTCGCATGTTTCCAAAATTATAAAAAACGTTTCTGAAACGCCTTCTAAACTGACTGATTCCAAAAACGCTAACACAAATATTGTTATGCATGCATTCGGCAGAACAGGCTCTGGCTATATTTGTGGATGCTAATTTAAGTAAAAATCAATACAACATAATATATGAAGCTAATAAATCTATCTACCCCTGTTACTCAGTGTTGAAGAATGCTAAAAAAAGTTGCTATCCACCCCAAGAGGACATAACTGTTACTGAAACGTTCGCCGAAATTAAGTTGCAATCACTCCTTAATCATACAGCATCTCGACTATGTACTTATTTGGATGAAGTGATCATTAATTTAACTCATAATATGAACAGCAAAATCTTAATCTTATCAGTAACCAATACAACCAAACATTTGAAAACGCAACAGGAGATGACTCGAACGTTTTTATGAGCTCATTTGTATGTACCTCTGCGGTTAGAGAGCAACGTTGGAGGATGTCAGAAAACTGTCTGGCAGAACACCTTTCCTTCCTCACCTAGATTTTGTCGTCCGATAAGATTTAGGTTCGTTTCTGAAAGCAAAGATATCACCAACGAAGAAATAGATTACATTGAGACACAAACGATAGATCTATCGAAACTTGAAGCCAACTTGTCCTCTGGTGATTCTGTCAAAATTTGCCACACAATGGTTCCAACCATGGTCGACGGAAAAGTCTGCAATGCAGCGACAGGAACTTTTTTCACTATGCGATGCTATATTTGCGGAAAAACATCAACAAACTTTAACGACTTAAGTACAAAAAATGCTGCAAGTCCAGAGACTTTCAAATTTGAGCTATCGATTCTTCACTCCAGGATAAGATTCTTTGAAATAATTCTACACATTGCCTATAAACTGCCTATTAAAAAATGGCAAGTAAGATCCAAAGAGGAGAAAACGATTGTCTTGAAAAATAAGCGCAGAATTCATGAAGAATTCAAGGCCGAGACAGGTTTGCTAATCGATAAGCCGAGAGCAGGTGCTGGGAACACTAATAACGGCAATATGTCCAGAGTTTCCTTCAAAAATACTGGTTTGGCTTCAAAAATAACTGGAGTTGATATAAACTTAATAAACGGGTAAGAAAATAAACTGATTTTATAATTAAAGTAACATTATTTCGAACATTCATTTTAGGTTGAAGATAATAATTGAAGTATTATCGAGTGGTTTCGATATCGATACCACAAAATTTGCAGCATATGCAAAATAGACAGCTGTAGTTTATGTCAATCTGTACAAATGGCATCCAATGAGTCGTACTTTGCATAAAATTTTGGAGCTTGGAGCAGATGTTATCAAATACGCGTTGTTACCAATAGGACAACTATCTGAGGAAGCTGCTGAGGCACGAAATAAGCACTTTCGTGATTATAGGTTGAATTTTTCTAGAAAGTTCTCAAGAGAACAGTGCAATCGAGATGTTTTAAATAGACTTTTGATTATCTCTGATCCATTAATAAGTAGTTCGCGAAAACATTCGGCAAAAACCAACAAGCCTTTCTCAACCGAAACTTTGAAACTTCTTGTATCAAACCAGCCAAACATAGAAAAATGTGATAAGGTAACGTTTGAGGATTCATCCTTCTTCTTCTTCTTCTTACATCAACATGGCCAAAACATGTAGGCATCCTGGAAAATGGGAGACTTGCGTCTATCATTTTTCTTTTCAGCGTATTATCTGTTACATATTCCTATACATTGCAGATATTACTACGGCCAGGCCAACCATGTGATGAAAACCGCGAAAGATACAGGATACAGGGGCGGAATGAAGCGTGGAGATCCCTACCAAATGCTTCATATAATATTTTGAATATGGAAATACCTAAATATGAATTTATGTCATTTGGGAAAGTATACATGTAATAGTGATACATTAAAAGCTGTTAAGGAATTAGGAAATTACGATACCTACCAACATTATACTCACCGCAATAATAATTTGAATATAGAGTATTACATTAAGGTTTCTGTAGATCAGCTATTTTGCCTTCGTATCTGTTGCGATATCTTTGTGTGGGCGTAGTAAAACACTATTTTATAGTTTTAAAATTATTGGTGTATATTAAAACTCTAAGGACTATACATTAAACGTGTTACTACTTGAGATCGCAATATAAAAGTGTGAAGATGGAATGACACTTATGTTGAGCTTCCGCCCATCATCGTTGGAGCCGTGACGTCTAAAAGGCTGACGGCTGTCAGCGGATGAGTTGGTTGATGACGATGATGACGGGGGGTCCCAACACCTCCCCCTTTTAGAAAAGCTGGTACGGCTCATATCTCACAGGTGGTCTTCGAACCCGCGAAGATGTGCGAGTAGGAACCGGTGGTGCTGGATGTCTTGGTGTACGTCGGCGGGGAGCCTGCGGCTGCGTATCTGTCTGGCGTTGTCCTAGCCCTGTAGGCTCTACCCCCGTTTCCGGTGCTGGCTCACTCAAGCCCCAACTGTCTAGGAGAATACTCAGCGGAACTTGAGGAGCGACAGGTGTTGTTGTTGATTGTTGATCGTCTTCGGAATCATGTCGGGTTCTCATTTGGTTGCAGTGAGAACGAATTAGAGATTTCTTAGAGAGAAGCCACACGTTATACATGACTTTCCCCAAGCGTTCCAGGACGACACCGGCTTCCCAGGTCCAATCGTTGTTGCGGTACACCTTGGCCCAAACGAGACTTTGAATGCTGTAGTTCCTCCCTTTGGTACCATGTTTTTTGTTGAACTGATCTTCTTGGTTGGTTCTTCCTTCTTTGTGGACCTCGGAAGGTGGTCGAAGCAAATCTAGGCTGGTTCGCATTGGTCGGCCCAGCAGAAGTTCTCCAGGCGACTTCCCACTCGGTGCACTCCTGCATGGTGTTGAACGATAGCACAATAGAAACGTATCAATTGCTTCGTCTAGTGCCTCCGGAACGAAGAGATAGACGCTCCAAACAAAGATTTCAGCTTTTCCACCGTCTCCGCGAATGAAAAGTCCCGAGCGAGCTTGGGTAGTATGAAACTGCTATACCGCTCATGGTCGGGGGGACTCAACTTCCTCAGAAGGAGTCGTACTTTTGCTGCGTCGTCTAGCTTGGAAGCATCGCGATCAAAAAGATCGATGTATCGCGAAAACCAAGCATCGAAAGTATGTCCGCCTTCCTTGTCGTACGTGAACTCGGCCATATTACTGGAAAGCGAATCCAACACGACTTCGTCACGTGACAGACTTTGGATCGTCTGCTGAGTTGAGACCAATTGTTCCGACATTTTCGTCATGAGACTTTGCTGGTTGGACAAAATCTGCATAATGGCCTCGGTCATGCTCTGCGGCTGCTGGTTGCCCACCGAACCTAGTACCGTAGGAGTTGTCATGACGCGACGATTTAGAGGTTACCGACTTCGCGACTCTTTTTAAACGACGGACTATGCACAATTTAGCACGGATTCGAAAAAATACTCGTCGCCACTGTTGCGATATATTTGTGTGGGCGTAGTAAAACACTATTTCATAGTTTTAAAATTATTGGTGTATATTAAAACTCTAAGGACTATACATTAAAGGTGTTACTACTTGAGATCGCAATATAAAAGTGTGAAGATGGAATGACACTTATGTTGAGCTTCCGCCCATCATCGTTGGAGCCGTGACGTCTAAAAGGCTGACGGCTGTCAGCGGATGAGTTGGTTGATGACGATGATGACGGGGGGTCCCAACAGTATCTTTAATGATCAGAAAAATTTTAGTTATCGGTTGAAACACCAAGCATTTTCCATCTTCAAGCGTTTGGTACTCAAATGCATCCATCGTGTACCGCCTACCGCAAAACCTAGGAAGGAACACGTTGCTTGTATAGCTCGGTCAATCGAAGTAGGCTGTTCGAATTTTCACCGCACCATTCCAGAAGCTGCTCGACTTTTGAACCATCTTTTTACAACCTTTTCTCCAATAAAAACTGCACCGAGTGAAGTTTCAACAAAACCTGCAGCACTATGTACCCTCTTAACTGACCCAATTAATGAAAGCCGGTGTCGTTTAATGCACAAATATTCGCTATCAAACCCTCCCCCACTGCGTATAGCCTCAGCAAAAAAAAACGAACACACAAACACTCTCTCGTGTCAGCCCGCCTATAAAACGTACGCCATTTTTTGTTTTAACTATTTCCTTCTAAGGCTGATGTCATGCTGAAGCTACAAGCAACGCAACGCGTTCACACGACAAACCAGCTCTCATTTGATCTCCATGGATTTGTCGCGCTTTACAAAGCGCTCAGTATGACCAAGATAGGTAGAGAATAAGGTAAAACATTGCGCTTAACCTCAATCGACAGAGCCGTGTAAACGCAGGGTCAAAAATAGTTATGGAATTTCGAACGATATGTATGGGATTTGAAACAAAATTACAATTTATGGAAAATTTAGATGTCTTATTGTTCAAATAAGTATACAGTCGCATTCTTTGAAATAACATGTGTTGAAATAAGTAAAATTTATGTTCTAATGCTTTCAATATTCTGACTACGAGACAGTTTTTTTTTGGAAATTTAGCAGTATTTCTGCAAAATATTCGAATTTCGGAAAGCATTTTTGCAAATATAGTGGTAAAGATATGCTAAAAAATGACTTGTTGCAACTTGTAATGAATGCTACTTTATTTTAGGTCCAACAAAACTTAAAAACAATCAGTTATTAGGAATTTAGCAAAAAGCAATTTTTTTAACTCAATAAAAAATCCACGTAAAAATTATGTTTTTCAACCGCATAAGCGCTTAATGAATTGTAAATACATTGGTTAACATTTTTATATTTTTTGCAGAATTTTAAAATTAGTAGTTTTTCTAGAAAACCAATAGTTTAAAAAAATTCCATACATTTTTGTGGAATTTCTATAACTATTTTTTGGTTGGCCTACTAATAGGGGAACATGCCCTATTATGCGCCACCTAAGCGAATCGCTGATTTTTTATGTGTTCCACGTACAAATTGTGTTAAAAATGGGTGCAATAGTTGAAGAAAATTGTTTTCTACAAATCTATATGATTTTTTACTACTCAAATTGCTATAGTTGCTTCGAAAACTTGATTTTTCAAAACCTTATTCAAAGCCACAGAACAAAACTGTGTTGCAAATACGCGCCGCTGTGTATTCAATACGCGCCTAGCAGCCGAACACACCCGAAAGCAGCCGAAGACCGAAAACACACCAATACTTACAGGCACTTTGACTGAAAACTAAATCAAAATGGACTAATAGAAATTTAACAAAAAATGAAAAATAGATTTTTTGGGCTGAACTAACGCTCAAAATATGGTTTTAGACTTTTTGTTCATTTTCAATGAAAATTGGCCTTTTTGAAAAATTAATGTTATTTTCAGCCTACTAAGATTGGCGCGTTATAAAGAGCGCATGGGCCGTGATAGAACATACCCATAAAAAGCATACCTTAGCGAGTTCAGTATGATTTTGAAGCAAAAAATCATAATTTAGATTCTCCTCTATCGATGTGTCAGAAAATATTGTCTTATTCGTTTTTCTCTGCTTGGTGACACCTTATTGAAAGTGTTTTAAAATTTAGATCGAAATGAAGAAAAACCTAAATTGGGAAATTATCACGACACAGGAGCATTTTAAGGAAAAATTCATACTTGCCATGACCAATCACAGCATTTAGAACAAATTGGTAATATTTTGCAGGCTTAAAATGTTTCAGATTCTTCAAAACAAGGGTGGCGCGTATTAGCCACATGGGGCGTTATATGAACTTTTCCCCTACATATGCAAGCAACGGAGTAGCATACCTAAAGAATCTAGCTATCCTGCAGCATGACAGGTCTTCGCTTTTTCCATGGAGATCAATTTTCATTCCGCACCTGCACACATATTAAGCACTTCACTCAAGTAATCAACCCCGAATTTTTCTGCTCTCCCAAATTCTCACTAATCAATCACTGCTCTTGAATAAAAAACAAGGCGGAGCCCGATTTCATTTGAAAACAGCTTGATTTTAACTCAAATCACAAATCGACCATCATTAGCAACCAAGACTCCAAGCTACCAACACCTCAATTTCTTGCAAATTCCACTTTAATTAATTTCTTAAACCGAAAAAACCGAAAAACCGGAAAAAATGCAGCGCGGCGAGAAAACAGAAAACGCGTCCGTATCCAATCAAGGCCTACTCGGAACTGTAACGTTTGACGATTCATCCGAAGATGAAGAGACATTAATTTAAGTGTTATTTCAAAATATATGTTTTATAAGTTTTCAATAAAAATATATTAAAATTACTAAAATCATAAAAAAATTATATAATTGTGAAATTAATCTTTGATTAGTCAAAATAAACGATATCCAAGCTTTTTGTTGATATAAAACATCGAAAAATAGTGTTGGCCAACTTTTTCTTCTATGTACTCCTGTGTGCGACGGCCGAAAAAATGACTTTTCCAAAATAAAATCATAGAAGCCAAATTTCTCGTCCCCTCACATTTTAACAAAAAACAATTTGATATAAATTATCAGAAATAATGAAACTAATGGTAAATTATCAATGAAGTAAGTCTGGAAAAATATTTCAATTAAAAATCCACAAAGCAAGTACAATTCATAAGCCTTTAAACCAGATTACAGATGAACAATACGTCGTTTGATAAAAGAGATGTGCTCGAAATGGAACTGCATGTTTTAGAAGAATCCAAAATTTTTGGCCGATACACTATACTGTGAGATGATCTCAAAATTTTGAGGAATTTCCGACTTTTTCCCGCATTTTTTCGTTGGATTTAAAATCCCGATTTTCCTGAGTGAGTGGCCACCCTGACACTCTCATTTTTCTCTGAGCTCGTTTATGTTTAAGTATTGGGGCCTCGAAAAAATTCCAAAATTTTAGTTGCCACCCGTTATAATTATAAAGGCACTTTTAAATAATCGTCATTTAAAAAATCGAGTAGTGTTCAACCAAATTTTGGCTGAATACTGTTGTTTACATCCAAGTGAAGTAAGTGTTGTCATTTTTTGTTGTTTTTCACAAAGAAATCTGAGAATGCGTGGCCTTACTCCCGAGCAAAGAAAACGGATTGTGCACAAATGGGGCATTTTGTGTGAGTGATCTTTCAATCAGAGAACTAGCTAAAGAAGAAGGTGTGAGTGTCGGAGCAGTTCAAACCACATTGAGAAAGTATGGAGAACGGTGTACTTTTGCAGATTCTCCCAGATGCGGTAGGAAAACTGGCCCGGCTGACCCTACAATTGACAAGTAAATCAAGGATTACTACAAACGGCATCAGTACGGCATGTGGCTAAGAAACTAGGTAATTCATCGACTAACCTTATGTGTGGCAAAGAGAGAATTGGACTTCAGACCCATCGGAAGCAGAAGCAGCAAAAGGAGAAATAATTCATAAAATCTATCCTACTTCTGTATATCCATTTCTACTTACTATGTTTACTTTTTGACATACTCCGGTCACCATCCTCGTTCATTTTTTCTACAACTTCTTTCCTGCAATCCCTACCTGATTTATTTTCACATAGATTAAACAACAAAAAAAAAATTAAGGTTTATTTCAAATAATTTCGATTTATTTAATTTATAAAGCTTTCTAAACAGCATTAAAAAAACCATCCCGATGTCTCGTGTATTCGCTAAAATTTTACGAAAAACGACTATCATAAGGTTTATATTTATTTCTCCAACTCGAGGTTGGTTCATGGTTGTGATTTGTTTCCGAATTGTGATCGTTTCTCCGTGAATGTTTACTCCTCCATGACTCCGGATTGGCTGCTGAACTACGATCGTTCCTCCACGAATGCGAAGTTCGCCCTGACTCTGGATTTCTTTCCGACCTGTGATCGTTTCTCCATGAATGCGAACTTCTCCATGACTCAGGATGTTTTCTTTTTTTCCTTTCGACAAATTGCCAATCGTCATCAACATTGTTTGAAGATCCACAGCGCTCGTCTTCGGGCAGTTTTCTCGTTTCCACCGTCCGATAGCTCAATGGAATGAAACTCATAATAGAATTCAAATAGTTTTGCCTTTCCATATCGTGACCTCGAGATTTGTTGAACACTGTCGAAGGAATCGGATAATTATGCAAAGATTAGTATCGTCTATGAATCAAACAAGGAAAACAGAAAAAGAACTTACATTGGATGGCCACTGAGGGGTCTTGTCCTAACACTAAAACCATGTAAGCACAAATAAAATATCCTGTCCTATTCAGTCCATGTGTACAGTGTACTCCAATCACTTTATCTGTGGAGAGAAATCGTACGGTTGATTCAAATCAAATCAAATCAAATGAATAAAAGTTGACAATTACCCTGAGCTTGATCTGATAATTGAAATTCCTTGACAACATTAATGAATCTGAAACAAAAAAAAAACAGAATACAATCTTATTGTAAGTAAAGACACAACTAAAAGTACATTTAGCACATTTCACTTTTCAAAGCTAATTCAAGTTTAACGAAACATGAGTGCTCAGTAGACTAGTTCACTTTTCGGCTTTTTTCGCTGATCACAACGCAACTTACAGCGTTTGATCCTCATTCATTTTCAAGTACTCTGGCCAAATTTGAGCTCATTTGAGTAAGTTTCCAGCGTGCGCTAGAAGTTTTATTGAAAAAAGTCCATTTTTCTGGAAAATTTCCGTATATGTGTTCTAGCAAGCTGTTGTTAATATAAAATGATAATTTTATAGTGCTCGGTGATTGGTATGACAAGCATTCGTATGGACCTGTTTTAGATAATTGACTAAATCAAACCAAAAAAATTTAAAAATTCATAAACTACCAACTTTTACAGAAAATTTACTTACAAGTTGAGAGCTTAAAATCAGTGGTATATAGAAAAAATATATTTTCGATATAAACTTTTCATAAAAAGATAGCCTTATTTATAACCTTTAATTTGATGTATAACACTTAATGATCGCAAGAGTGCTAGCAAAGTTATTCAAATATCTATGCAACAAATTTGATTTGATAAAATATTTTTCATTCAAGTTTGCTCCACACCAACTTGTGCACAAGAAAGGATATTTTATTCAATCAAGTACTCCATGACGGGGCAAGGAGTTAAAAAAAAGCGCGCGCTTTGATCGAGTTGTAAGCAAGTCCTCTTGATGCCACGTTTTGCAGGTTGCATGATGCTAAAACTTGAATGGAGACAACATTATGATTCAAAGAATGTGATGTGAATGTTTGAATATCTTTGCTTGTACTGTTGCGATAATTAAGTGTTATACATCAAATTAAAGGTTATAAATAAGGCTATCTTTTTATGAAAAGTTTATATCGAAAATATTTTTTTTATATTTACTACTGATTTTAAGCTCTTAACTTGTAGGGGAGATGGGGGCATAATGGTCACCTTAAGGAAAACGGTTATTTAACCATAGAAAATAGCTATAATATGGAGGTTACATTATTGTTTCGTGTTCAGACACTTGAAAAGCCTATTCCCTAACGGGCTGAAACGTGAAAAACTAGATGAAAACGTTAAAAAATGCATTTTAAAAAAAATTTGCCAAAAGCTGAAAACCAGCCACTGTGGAGGCATAATGAGAACCCCCCCTGAGGCAGTATGAGCACCATTAATCAGAGCAAGATGTGCGTTTTTGCCGGGGAATCTAGCAGCGAATTCAATTCGATGAAGTCAGGTGAGTCGTAGATTCATCAAACAAAGCAATAACAAAATAATCTAGGTCTGTTTGTAGAATACAAACAATTCACGCACGCTCATACATTAAGTGCTTTGTTCGGAGGATGATGCTACTAGCCGTATAATGTAACAATAAAAAAATCGATCATGAATTGTGAATGGAAAAAAAATCACCTCGAACAGAAATCTAACTCTAGTCTTTTGATTACCTCTCCGACACCTTACCAATAGGCTAAATTGTCGGATGAAAACTAGTCAAGGTGTGGCGCTTTAAATCAATTTTAATTCGCTGCTAGATTCTACGGCAGAAAATGCTCATTATGCCTCGATAATATGGTGCTCTATATGCCCCTAGTCAACAAATTTAAGTAAAAACGTGTTTTAAAATTGATAAAAGTGAAAAATCAAATATTTTATGATGGTAAAAATTGAGAAACAATGTGTACATCATGTTGCAGTGCGTACATTATTGATCAAGGTTATTTTAAGATCATAAGAGCTTATTTCGTGGTGCTCAAAAATTATAATATTTTCGTAACTTTAGAACCAAGCTAGTTTTTTTTTAAATATCTCTGTAAAGATGATAAGGAGATTCCTTTTTTTGTGAAAAATTAATACTATAGGAAGTACGAAACAAATCCTCATGAAAATTTATTTAAGAAAATACGCACTTTCGTAGAAAAGCGTAGTTCTCATTATGCCTCGGGTGCTCGTTATGCCCTCATCTCCCCTAAGTAAATTTTCTGTAGAAGTTGGTAGTTTATGAATTTTTAAATTTTTTCGGTTTGATTTAGTCAACTATCTAAAACAGGTCCATACGAATGCTTGTCATACCAATCACCGAGCACTATAAAATTATCATTTTATATTAACAACAGCTTGCTAGAACACATCTACGAAAATTTTCCAGAAATGGACTTTTTTCAATAAAACTTCTAGCGCACGCTGGAAACTTATTCAAATGAGCTCAAATTCGGCCAGAGTTCTTGAAAATGAATGAGGATTAAACCCTGTATGTGACGTTGTGATCAGCGAAAAAAGCCGAAAAGTGAACTAGTCTAGTGCTCAGTTATCAACAGTTTTAAAATTAGTCCCAAGAAGAAACGCATGAGAACTCCTCCACCTGCTGTGTGATAAACTACTACAGTGTCTGTTAAATGGGTATTATTAGACTGAGACGATTTGGGGTCATTTCTTCATTTCACAAAGCCTGAGGTCTAAGAAAACTTCATTTTGGTTCCAAACTCATTTAAGATTTTTTTTTTTCAGAAATTTGAAGTAACGTTTTCATAACTTTGTGTAGGTTGGACCGGAACAAATATTAAATTCTTTTGTCATTCAGCTTTTTTTCGAAAATCACGAAGGGGGAAATAAAGTTCAAGTTTGGAAAAAAATGTAAAAAAATTCAATAAATTATTCGATGATTCAAATAGCTAAAAGAATGAAAATCAAACTGTAAAGGATGGGAGTCCTATCATCTTTTGTATTGTAAAAGTAAGAAATTTTGTTGCATACAATCTTTGTTCAGTTTGTTCCAGTTTATTGTAAATTTGAATAATTTTGTGGTCCGCTACAAAAAATATCTGAATTGCAAAAACAGCGTTTTTTTTATTAATCCTTTATTTGAAACGGCTCAATCCAGTAGGTTTAAGGAGCCAAGATTGAAGTTGTTTTTGCACTTTTTACATTTTATTGCATCAACTAGAAATTAGTAACAGATAGAGAAAAAGTTTACAGAATAAGATCGATAGCTTTAAAGAATAGATAAAGTTCGGAAAAGTAAGTTAAGTCCATCGCAGCCAACACATCTCTTACAGGTGCATAAGGTTGCCTTCCTTGGGCCCGAAGGGAATCTGTTAATTTCGCTCTGGCGATCAAGTGGACCTCGCACGACCAAACAACATGGTCAATGTCGTGATAACCATGGCCACAAGTACAGAGATTGGTGCTAGACAGATTTACACGAAACAATAACGCGTTTCAATAACAGCGTTGAAAATTATAAATAACTCCAAAAACAATCATTTCTGAAGTCCATCCCCGAAATAAATACACCATTTGAAATCGTAAGTTGACTTTTTCCCTCAGATTGGGCAGATAAAAAGGATGATGAAAAACGATTGCGATCCACTTGTGCCCATCGTGTTCGGCATGTTTTGTGTTAGTCTTTCTAATATACCCAACGTTTATTTTTCCTTTTAACCTTAACTGCAACGAAAAACTAAGGTAAACCTCGAAGGATGATCTGAATGGTTGACCATCAGAAGCAGCAACAGTTTATGTTATCTCACTCTCGTGCAAATGATTTATTTCCTTGACGGTCTAACAGAAAAAAAAAAACGAAGCACGGGCAACAACATACCCATTAGTTTTTGCCCAGAGTATATATCACTGTATCGGGACACTGGTTGAATTTATATGCCATTTAACGGGCAATAATTTATAAGCTGCACATTTAAAGTGGCGGTGTTGAAGCCTTAATATAATGTTCGAGAATTGGACCGTACATATGTACCTACAGTATAAGTTCTCAAAACTTGGAAATTTTAATTTTTTTTAAATATTTTATGGGGCTAATGTATAGTGAATCCATTTTTTTTTAATTTTTATCGGCAGAATCTAACCGGTGCTTTTTGAAATAAGTGTATGCGGGTGTTCATCCGCATTCAAAATGCTATATTTCAGGATTAGGACTACTTCAAATAAATATTACAGCAAACTTACTGATTTACGAGACGCCTTTCGGGGACCGAGTGCCCCCTAGTGAAGATCTTTTTATAGCTCACGTCTTCCCGTTCGAATTCCTGCACAGATGAAAAAAAATCACGAATACAAAACGAATACTTTTCACGAGGTAACATGTCTTACATTCGGTTTGTAGTATTTGGTGGTAAAAGTCAAATCTATAATCAGTCCAAGTTTCGGTATCTGAAGCATAACGTCTTGCGGTGAAAAGCTTTCCTCGGCCCGTTGCTGGATGTAATTCTGCAATAAAAGAATTAGATAGCAAAAAATACAAAACTTTTAGTATTGTATATATAACAAGAAGCAGCATGCAAAATTGTCATTCTAAAGAAGGTCCATATTTCAGATACCACATACAACAACTCTCATAGAAATATAAATATTTATTTAAAGTCTGTCATCAATTTCCTTCAAGTCAGTTAGCACAGAAATGAATTAAGTTTTACACCCAGTCCCGACGAGAAGGTGCAAAAGCGACATCAGTTATCGATATCGGGCATGAACCAAAAACACTAAAGAAGATCGTTGCCAGAATCCAAGATCGATGACGCATGGGAGGATGATTTTTTTTTCATGTTTTGCCTATGAAGTCACATCTCCGATAAAAAAAAAACCTGTGTATGCAAGATACAAACTGATGCTAAGGTGGTTCGACATCAAACTGTCATGGGGATATGCTCTGAAGGTATCGTTAAGCCAAATTTTGATGCTGTCGGGTGTCAACAAAGGAATCGTACCCTAACTTATACTAATGCTTTATTGAGGGTGTTTTTTAAACCGATCTTCGAACCGGTTTTAGCAAACGCTTTAAATCCCAATATGAATAGAGTTATTCTTTCGCAGCTATTTCCAGTTTTGGAGCTTTTGATTTTCAGGGACTAGACTCGAAAAAATTGCAACACATTCTTCTGTGAAATGGCAACTGATGATATCTTGACTGGATGTAAATTTCAATGTTATGTATTTCATTTATTCAATTTTTTGACAACCTTTTTAAATGATCATCATCATCATGATAGCTTTTACGAATAAGAGCAAGTTCACTAGTGTTGGGAAAAAGTGGTAGAAATTTTGACATTTTGAAAATGTGTTGTATTTTCGCATGCTGTGATGCAGAAATATCAATATTTCTATCACATACGGCTGAAATAGAAATATGTTGTAAAAAAATACAACGGCCAAAGATCTTGAAAACATTTTTGCATGGTAAAATTTTCAAAATGTCAAAATTTTTACCACAGTTTCCCAACAACAGTGAACTTGCTCTAAAGGGTAGTATTTTTCAGATTTACTGAAGAAACTACCTTTAAACCAAGGTGTGTATATATTCAGGAGGCGTTACCGAATATCGAATTCCCGATTAAGCCATTTTGGCTATGTAGGCTGTGGTGATTGCTTATACTATCAGCAAACTGTAGGCTTAGTCATTTACCATTGGAAGCCATCATACCAATATACACCTGCTTAGTAAGTCATCCTGTGATGTACGATCACTCGGTGCGTGAGCTGTCTTAAGCATTCTTTCGTAGACCACCAAACGTGGTGCATTGCACATGGGCTCGCTCCCACATAGGCTATGCAACTATACGGAACTCATGAAGTTTGTTTACCAACAAACCACCGAAAAGCTGAGCAAAAAATAAACAAACTCATTGAGAGCCCCGCTCACTCCTCGCCTACTTACTGTGAAAGTCGGAGAACCTAGTGTATCAAACAAAAGACCTTGCTTTAAACCTTTTAAACCATAAATCATAGTAACCCACTAATAAACAGAAAAAAATGACAGCTCTACCAGTCCAATTCTAACCGCGATAACGTAAACAGTGAAATCACTCCGTTCTGAAGTGTGCGCGTTCGAAGAATGGTACCTCACCGAAATTGAAAACGACACATCTTGCCACTATTTGACAACAGCATTAAAAGAAAGCCCGATTTCGAAGGGTCGACTACATTGAGCGACAATAAGCTCCAAAGAATGCTGTAGAGAAATACCGAAGGAAGTGATTACATTGCAATATTTCTTGAAAGTTTGCGTATAATTTCGTTCGATTCGTTGATAACACCATTTAACTAACCGTCCTCACGGTCCGGACTCCTAAGTATGGCGAAGCAAGTTCAACACGGCGATAACAAAAAATATTACATAAGGGGCTCACAAAAAAGCAAGAGCAGTGTTAAATTCGAACAGCTTATCTCGCCAACTTTCTATCATTTCAAAAGCCAATCAAAACTTAAGGCTGTTCTCAAAAAAGTTGGACACATCAACCAGTTCTACAACTTTCGGATGCAAACCGTCATTTGAAGTTAGAGAAGAGCATGACATTGAAAAATTATTAAGATTTTTTTTATCAGTAAAATTTATATACAGGGTGTCAATAAATGTTTTAAATAATTAAAAAGACAGAAATATGAGATTTTTAACCACCTCCCCCCTCCGTGGACAAGCGTGGACATTTGGCAAGTCTCTACCCCCTTCCCCAGATGTCCATGTGCATATTAGGGTGTCCCAAAATTGCATAATGTCTGGGAATCTGAGGGCTCAACCTCCAAATTATAGATGTGTTCAGTTCATGTACAAAAAATACGATCTCCGAATTTTATTCCAGATCGAATTTTATGAGCCAATTTTTAAGAGCCTTCATTCATGAATCTATTATTTGAACACTGTAGTTCAGGTTTAATCTAAATTTACTATTTAAATTATTTATTTAAAATCTGTATTGTGAATCAGAATTAAAACATGAATTTACAAAGATCTGAATCTTAGTTTCCAATTTCGGATTGTCATTTCGATGCTTTAAATTTTAGAATTTTGTGTAAGAATTAAGTTTAAGAACTTCGAATTTGAATATATAAAAAAATCCCTTTTTCATATTGGGAAAATTATTATCAAAATATTGAAAATGCATAGGATCTCTAAAACAGGATTAAAATTTGATATGAAAAGAAAACCAAATTTTTAACCAGGATTTCAAAGCAGCTTTCCATTTCTAATTTCTTATGATTATTCGAACTGAAAATCAAGAATCCTGAACTGGATAGTTGTTACACAAAATTTTTTCTTCATCTTTTCAACCTATTATCTATTGAAAATCCAGTATATTTAACTTTGATCTCCCCTTAGAATGGTATACCTATTTCAGTTTTATTTTGTACGTAGAAATTTCTGAATATGTAGATTTCCGCTGAAACCTTATAAAAGACTTCCTCTGCATGTTTTCAATGTTCTTTTTTAATTTTCTTGTAATTGGATGGTAGAATTGGACACATTGATGAATAATAACTTAAAATTTATAAATTGACCAATAAGATTAACTTGTACAAAACTAAAAACTTCATATTTAATTACTATAAAGTTTCATGCGGTGGATTTGGTTTTAACTTTTTGCATAAAATTAACGTTTAATTATCTCATTCCTATTGTAAATTAAATTCCTACACGGCAATTTAAGGGTTGAGATTCCAGCCTTGAGCTTACAACCCGCAGTTTAATTAATTTTTCACCCTTTGAGGAATTCCAAAAATATGAAAATTGTTTGTTCCTAAAATCAGGAACATTTGTTTTCAGTCCAAATAATTATTCAACTGAAGGAGTCAATTCATAATGAAGATGAATTATTGTATCCATACTTTACACACTGCATATTCTTGTAGATTCTCACCCGATCAGAAGAGCATATCAAAATCGTTACTCAAACCTATCTCAGCGAGATATTTATATCTGATTCAGTTATAGTTTTGAAATGAGATTTGTTGTTTATGCTTTTCCTAAAACAGAATTATATCTACTTTTGATAAAACAATTTTTTCAAACGCATTTTTGGAAGCTTTAAGTTGAAATTAATCGATTACCTGTATGAATGAAAATAATGATTTTTGAGGAAGCGTTTCATTTATATTTTCAAAGCTTAAGTATTTATATTCAATCTAGTACTATAGTCAACCTGTTTACTTTTATTTAGAAGAATGAGTCGAAAGAAAAAGACTAGGGGCTGTTGTTTTTCTCTGTTTTGATCTGCCTGCTATAAAAGCGGCTATTGGATTTTCGAAACGTTCATTTCAGTAGGTACATCTAGTATTTCTTCTCAAATCCTGATAATCCTATTCCAATTCATTCTATTTCGATGTATCAGGTAAACTTTCAATGTATTCCATTAATCTGAACGACACTTGAAGTCGACTGCCTGCCCGTCCGCACGCATCCCTTTTAAAATTCCAATAGTCCGATTCAAATTCTCCAAGTAAACGTATAGAAATTCCCATTGTCCGGTTTCAATCCACACAAACGACTGCCTGATTCCCGTGCGGACGATTCCCTTTGAGAATTCCAACTGTCCGATCCCGATCGGGCCGATCCTTCAAAATTCCAATTCACTTATGTGAATTCCCATTGGTCAATTCTATGGAACGCAAACGGCTGCCTGTCTTTGCGCGCCGTCCCTATAAACAAGCAGCCAGGATCGAGCTTTGCAGAATCAGTACGAAAATAAACAACTAACTTCTATGAAGCTCAGGTAGAGTAGTAAGCAAGAACGCAAAACTGGTAGAATGGGATGGGATTGGAAAAGTGATGAGGTCGATTCTCATCTTTTATCGCCATCTTTTTTTGCATACAAATCCAATAAGATTTTTAGTTTATATATCCTATCTGGATGAGTTATAATTTTGTTTAAATTCTAACAACGGTTGATATGATTTAGTTATGGTTGCATAGACTTTTTGATATAATTTGAGATATTTTAACATCCTACGAGTACTAAATTATAACTCGTCCAGATAGGAAAAAATTGAATATCAAAATAGCTCATCTTGATATAATTTAGTTTATGAAGCCTCATTATTGCAACCAAATATCTCGCACCGGTACCACGTGCTTTGAACAGTAGAAGGAAAAAACACCCCGCACAAAACGCCAAAATTTCTCTTTTCAAATTTTTAATGCTCAGCAGGCTTTGATTTGCTTTCCAGTACACGTGAACTCTGGATGGTCGTTTCTAATGCCTGGCACATAGTAATGGTGAAAACAACCACGCCAAAGGAAACGAAAATCGGTTGACAAAATGGGTGCCATGACTTTTGGTTCGTGGGAATAACAACGAAAGCTGTATGGGAGGGTCCACTTTCTTAGGTGGGAGGGGCTCAAAACTATTACCTCGACCTTTTTCATGTCCAATTACATCACTGTACCAAATTTCAAGCTGATCGGTTAAGCAGTGTGAATTTGTATAAAGTGCATATATTTATACAAACATATATCGCCCAACTCATCTTTGTATATTAGATTTATAAAATTCGCCCTAATAAATACCTACTTGAAAATCGAAATGCTTGCAAAATAAATTAAGATGATTTAAAGAAATCAACAGAAGGCTGAATGTCAAGTTTGAGATAAATCTGAGTAGAATAAGAAGTTCATAGTAGGCTACTAGACCAAGTTTTGGTTTCATAAGAGGCGTGCGTGGGGAGTAGACTGAGTCGATTTGGGGTCATTTTGAAATTTCTCAAACCCTGGGGTCTAAAAAGCTTTGTCTTGGTCCAAAACTCATCCATGATTTTTTGCAAAATTTTAAAGTAACGTTTACATGAGTAAATTTGAACTTTTAGGTTTGTATGGGAAAATTGAATATTTTGTACTGAAAAATCAACATCATTTTTGTTTCGTCTGTGGAACCGAGCCAGCTTATGGTTTTTGTGGTAATTTATAAATTTCTTAGTGGAAATTTTTCGCTGAACAACTTTGTCGAAGACCATAACTTCGTATCTTATTAGGCAAAAAAGTTATTAGCTGTTTAACAGGGGTATGTCTTTTCGCATTGATTAACAATAAATTCAATTGACATCACTGCTTGAGCCTCGCGAAGTGTTGCTTGGAAAGTAGTCACGCAATACCTCGCTAGGCACTCTGCAGGGATGTCAATTGAATTTATTTTTTATCAGTGCCAAAAGACATAACCAAACAAATAACTTTTTTGTCTAATTAGATACGAAGTTACGGTCATCGACAAAGTTGTTCAGCAGAAAATTTCCTTTAGTAAATTTATAAATTGGCACAAAAACCATCAGCTGGCTCGGTTCTACAGATGAAACAAAAATGATGTTGATTTTTCAGTACAAAATATTCAATTTTCCATAACAAACCTAAAAGTTCAAATTTACTCATGTAAAAGTTACTTAAAAATTTTGCAAAAATCATGGATTAGTTTTAGACCAAGACGAAGCTTTTTAGACCCCAGGGTTTGAGAAATTCCAGAATGACCCCAAATCGACTCAGTCTAGTGGGGAGTCTTATAAAACAATCGGTGTTACTTGGAGGATTTTAACCAACTTGGTCATTCGTCCTCTTGAATAGGTATATTGCTTATAAATGTTGATTTTACTTAAATTTAAATCAAGACAAACATTTTACCTAATGACTGCAACAAGGTTGTTCTTGAAACAAAAAAGTTATTGCAGTTCAAAGATTGTATTTTGGCCACAAATTGTCATGTAAACGCAATGAGTAAAATGTACGCATTACGTGATAGACGGCAATTTGCGTTTAAAATGTAATCTTTGAACAGCAACAACTTTTATATTATAATTCTAATCGTGATGCGGTCTTCAGGTGAAATATTAGTCTTCATTTACATTTTAATAAAATGTAAATAAATAAGCAATCAATTGATTGAGAAAATGATAATAGATGAAAATCCAGTTTTTATGTTTCTTCAGAACACAATGTCTCAGAATCTCTTTCACACTTGTGATTCAATGCAACCGATTTATCTCAAATTTGGCACATTGCCTTCTGAGGTTTCATCTAAGTCTTTTTTTGCAAGTATTTCGATTTTGACGTAGGTGTATATTATGGCGAATTTTATAAATTAAATAAAAAGTATCCCAATTGGAGATTTTCAAAAAGGATTGAATCGTTAATAGCTCTTCACAGGATGATACAAACAACATATTTTGTTGAGAAAAGTTTGAGTGCACAAAATTCCGCATTTCTGATGGCATCGGCATTTAAAAAAATAATAAGCTGGGTACACGTTTTTGTCAATTGATAAAAAAAAAGTTTTATAAAATTCAGATGAATGTGTGCCAAATGAAACTGGAACTTAAAAATTGGATTACGTTGGAAGGCAACTTCAGTATACTAAAGATAAATAAAAGAAAATTATTCGTAAACTCAAGCGGACATATTTTGTTTTAAGTAATGAAATCATTGAATCCTGAGCATTTATCTAGACTTCGTATTTACAGTAGAAATTTAATATTTATTATTGCATCAAAAGTATCACTTTTCTAAAGCTTTTAGATTTATTCTTTTATTAAATTGCAAGGAATTTTAAGATTTCATTCATCGAAAGTATTCATGAGCAAAGCCTCCGTGGACAAGCGTGGTCATATCCAAACGTTCCCACGTGGTATGTAAATAGCCCAAAATCGAATTAACAGCTTCTTTGGTCCCCTAAAAATTACAAAAATCAGCTACAATTGCTCTAATGATGTATCAAGAATTGCTATTTTTTCAACCATAACACACACACACACCTGAGACAAACGTTGTCCAAGTGTATCAGATTTTTTCGTGTACAACCTCCACATAAAATGAACCTAACCCACTTGAAAATCATGTAGAGGTTTTCAACACCTTCAGTCAACGATAGTATTTTCAACAGGCAATACTTCAACAAACGACAGTCAAATCTCAAAACCTATGGTAGGTTTTGCTAAAATAGTTTTTTGATAATTCTAAAAAAAACTCAATACTCCTATTAGAACAACTGTTGATAAGTCGCAATCAATCGCCAAGGAACCGAGCTAAGAGTATTTGGTAGCTACTAATTCAACGATTTCGTGAGACGCTTAGCCAAGCTTCAGTTGCTGCTTAAGTCTGTGACAAAACGACGTAGTTTTGAAAAAAAAACATGGAAAGATTGCATGCAATCATCAATCGGAATAGTGACCTAACCCAGGAACAATTTATGGAATGCTGTAAGCTGGCGCTAGAACTGAGCATAAAAAGTGTTGTAATTCCGGAAACCATTGAAATTAAGCTCAAATATCAAATGCTCAGATTCCGATTGAGTCCACCGACGATGGGTAATGGAGAATCAAATTTTTCGGAGCAATCAAAAAGCAGTTTCAAAAAGCAGGTACAAAAGCTGAAACATTTTTCGACGGACCGTGTTCTGATTGTGTCAAATTTAGTTTTGAATAGTTTGAAAATTATTACGCACGAGTTATTCCAGTTGAAAATTGCAGAAGAAAACCGCCATGTTCCTTTCGATAAATTGATTTTTTGTTTAAAGGTGTTTATACTAATTTTCAGTTTTGAACCTGACTACGAGGTGTACAAACTTTTAATAAACCCACAAAACGTGTTGGAGTTTTTGGAAGTAACGTTAGACTCGTTGGACAATGGAAGTGTTCCAACAAATAGTTCAACTTTCGAGACATTTAGTTCGCTTATTTTGGTTCATTATAATCTGCATAAATTGTTTGAATTGAAAACTTTGCTTTGCGACAGCTTTTCCATTGCGTGTGAAAACAAGAAGGAATCAACAAAAAGAACTGCAATTCAACAAATTCTAAAAAAGCTAGTGGCGCTTGAGGACGAACAAATAAATACATCGACTTTAATGAATTTGATGAATAGTAGTTACTCGGATTCATTCGTTGTGTTTGTGTTGCGTTTAATACTTCTAAGCAGCACAGCGGCTCAAACTCAAAGGGTTTATTTATTGTTTTTGGAATCTATCCAAAACTGCGAAAATATCAATCAATTAACGTCGCTGTGCGGGTTCGTAGGAAATCTGGATAGAATTTCTCAAACATTTACGGAAATGTGTAAGAACTTAAAAAAGTGCCAAGAAGAAAATTTCATGACGGACACAAAATATAGCATAGTAACTAGTGATCTGTTAGAAGAATTAGAAATTACATTAGATAACTCAACGTTTTGTAACCTCGAAAAAATAGTTGTTCTTTCAACTCAAGGAAAAAAACTACGGGAAATGTTGAGTTATTTGGACTTTGAACTGGCTATAAGTAGAAACAGATTTATACAAAATCATTTCATGTTCGATATTTTAAGCAAATTTTTGGCGGAGCCCCGATCGCTTCAAGAACCAGCGACAACTAATGTGTGTTCCCTTGACATTTTTAAATTTCTTTTGGAAAAACATGGCTGTTCCACAATTGACGAAATTGTTCATAACAGTCGAAACATTCCGAGAGAATTAACTCTGAGCCTTCAGTTATGGCAGGATTTAGACGAATTTGAAGGCACTTACCCTAGGCTCAACTGTTTTGAGACTCAAAATTTGCACTTGCAAACGTTACTGACGACGCTACACGCTGTAGAAGCAAATGAATGTATGAGTCTAAGCTTTAACTTATTCTATACGGTGATTCGAAATTGCTTTGAAGCAGGATCTGCTTTAATCGATCAACAAAACATGCTTCTCGAAACGGTACAACAACAAGACGTGAAGGCAGTTGAACAGTACATTGATTCTGGAGAATTATGCGAATCGGAAATAATATTATATGTACAGTTGAGTAGAAGCTATAAGCGTGTTACTATTGGAAATTATTATTTATATCTCGGTATGACAGAAAGAAACGTGACTAAACAGTTTAATCTTCAGATAGCACTTGATTTAAGGTTATACAAATTAGCATTGAGTTTACTGGCTAACGTTGAGATAGATCTATACCCAATCGAATTGTTTTCCTGGTCTGATTTGATAGAACATTCAATTTTGGAAGGAAACAACCCATCAGCATGGCGTACACATACTTTCACCGAAGCTCTTCATAAATTGATGAGATATGGAAATCTCAAATCAATTCGTTGTCTTCTGGAATGTAAGCCGGATTTTATACCAAGAGGTCGAACAGTCGTTAACGCTGTGCTGACAGGGACTGAATCATTGTTAAGAAATTGTGATCTAAAAGTTGCTTTTCGGGACATCGCTGAGACCATTCTCAAAGCCCAATGTAAAGATCGCGCTTCATCCAATTCTATTCGAATTATACTGGAGTACAAATCTGTTGCTGTTTTAGAATTATATATCAATATGTTTCGATTTACTGATGACGAACTGTTCGAGCAATTGTGTAACGCGTGGAATGAGCTGAAAGCCATACAGGTTCAATTACCGCGTAGCCTGGATATTGTTCTACTTTACAAAATGGCAAAATATGGTTTTAAGAACTTGTGCGTAGTTAACGCCGAACTAAAAGACGATCTAGAATGGCTGGATGGCATCGACACGATAGAGAACTTGATGAATCAAATCCGTGAACGACCAAACTCTGCGGATTATTTGGACATAGATAACGAACTACTTTTCCAACTTCGAATGATACACAATCAATTATTTTTCATCAAAGATAAACTATCCCTTAAAGCCTATCGAACTAGAGAAATTATTTTTTTACTGACCATATTTTTAAAAATGTTCGACTTAGACGAAATTATCGATAATCCAGATAGAAATGTCTATCGCATGGTTATAGATAAACCCACCATCATACTATATTTGCAGTTTCTAGTAAACCAACTGGTTGTCTTTAAAAAAGTTTTAAATCAACGCGTATCATATTTTCAGGCCATTGTAGAGGCTGAAAAATCGCCTGAATTGACTGAAAATATCGGAAGAAGCTTTTGGAATAGAATCCTAACAAAAGGCAATGATCAGGTTCCTCTAAATAAACGAATAATTAGAGCTATTCTAATTGAGAAAATAGACCTCAAAATAGTTCATTCAGAAAAGGATGAAGAAATGAATAAAAACCTAATTGAAAAATATCATCAAATTAAACAAATGCACTCACTTAAAAAAGTAAACCAAATGATTATGAATCTTGATCCATATTCAATGGACCAGGAGATATTTGTAGCATTTTTCAAAAGGTTTCTTCATGTTTTCGGGGAAACAATCAAATGTACCAATGAAACTTCGAACCTACCCAAAAGAGTGTACACAATCTTAAAGCACGGAATTTTCGATGCGTTTAAAATGCACGAGAAAGTAAGAGATGAAAACTGTCATGGGTATTCTGTGAAAAAGAAATATATGAGGGTTTCTCAACAGTTTTGGGATTTCACTGAATCCATCGGTTATTTGGAAAAACTTAAGTATAGCTCCAGCTTATTGCTCTTTCTGACCTACAACGAGTACGTTCAATGTATGTACGCTACGATGAGAAAGTGCGAAACGCTGTCCAAACTTCAAAGATATCTACAATATTTGGATGATCAAACATACGTTTTCGAAACGGCCATGAAAAATTGTTTGGTAAAAGCTTCGGCGTATATAGGAAGTCTGGAAAACGTTGTTAAAAATATTGACAGCAGTTCCATCACATATCAACAAAAGGAGCTTCTGATGAAAACAGAAGAAAGTCTGAATTTTCGAATGGATATTTTGAATCGATGTAAAAAAATGCTAGAAAAAGGTAGCATATACGAATTTAAAGCCCTTCAGATGTTTGTTTTTGCAGCTCCAAACCTTACACCTGTTCAGAAGATGATTGATGTAATGCGCCATCCATTCAGTACGGATATACTTTTATTCTTCATAGAGAGTAACTTAGATACAATAAATAGTAATATGATATTCATGCAATCCAGTTTAAGGCCCTGCGATAAACACATTTCATCAGTCCTAGGCAATGTCATTAAAAGTTCCGGCTTAACTTTACAAGCTGTTACAGACTATCACTGCAGAACAGAAACTCGCCGATTGATAAATAAATTATTCGAAAACACTCATTTGAGTCAATCTGAAGTAATTGAAATTGAGGAAACTATCCACCAGAAATTGCATGGAAAAAAGAAAGAAGCTGGTAAAACAAAAGGCAAATCGCACTATTACGACGATTTATTCGTTTTAGACTTAAAGAAACGAATAATTAAAGAGGTTTTGGGAGTCGAAATGTACAACAAATATAAAAAAGAGTTTCAAAAAGATGACGAACGAGAACTACAAGAGGTATTTAATACGATTCAGAGAAAAATAAGACTTACTCTGTCCAAGTTGAACTGCTCCACAATCGAAGATTTATCGACCAATGCTGCATCGATTCCAATGGATGCTGTGCTAGCTTTAGAGCAATGGCAGTTGGAAATTTGTGAAATACTGATAAGCACTAATCATTTCCAGGATAACTTTTTCACTATCCGACATGAGCTGCCGTTAATTTGTGGTCGAAATTATCGAAATTATTTAGCACACGATAATCTCACGTACGATGTTCTCACAAATAGCTCACGAATAAATGTACTAGTTAACGCTTTGGTGATAGCTGAGCATAAATGGGAATTGTACAGTTACCAACGTAAGAGCCCTACGGCACCAAAAGTTATCTGTCAACGAATTGCAGGTTTTACTTGGCTCAGCGTACAACAAAAGCTCTTGAACGCTGCAGTGCATTCCAATAACACAATATTAAAGTTAATTATTAAAAAGGGTGGATCTGTTTTTGGAAAGTTTTGGTCCTGTAAAGGTCCTTTCGATAGTTTGAGTCCCAATTCTTTTGAAGAACTCTCTTGCCTTTCTACTATTATTGAAAAAGGTGACATATCTAACAATGATGAGCAACAAATTGTGCTTGCTCTTAAATTAGGTGAATTTGAGAAAACTTTCGAAAAGTCCAAATGTTCTGATCACTCATTTAGTTTTCGCATTTTTGCAAAAAATCAAAACTGTTTTTGTTTGGGAGGTTTTCTGAAAAACATGTTAGAAAATTCTTGTTACGAAGAAATTTATCAATTCTTGGTGAGAGAAAGAAGCAAAAACTTATCTCTTACTGTTTTCAGTTTTTGTTCGGAAGATTTTCTAAAATATGTTTTCATTCAAGGCAACGAATATCTTAATCCTTTAGCACAAACAGCTGCAATCGTCACCCATTCGTTCAATTTGAAGTTTTGGCTTACAAACCCTACTGTCATAGACATATACTATGTTGACTTAGCGATCGCTGCGGACAATGCTAGTTTTTTCAAGTGCGTTTTGCTATGTTGTATTAATAATTCACCTATGATCGAAAGATTGTTTCTTTGCTGTGCAATTTATGGTCGAATCTCTATGTTGAAAGAGATTTTGCATGAACGCCCAGTTTTAATCGAATCGATCAGTACAGCAACAATACATGCAAGTCGTTATCAACAATGGGAAACTGTTGAATTTCTGATTCAACAGGATAGAAGACCGAGCCCTGGTTATTCCTACCAGGAAGGAGTTGAGTACGCCATATTGTTTGGAAACATGTCCATTACACGACAGTTTTTGGAATCCCAAAAAGTTCAACCACCATCAGTTCTAGAATTCGTTGCAAAATACGGCGATCTTGAAATGTTCGAATCGTTACTCAGCTATGGATTGAACCCATGGTCAATGCCTAGGGTATTTTACGCTTCAATTGACGGCTGCAGGGACGACAGGATTATTAACCTTTTAACTCGTTATATGTTCTATGCTAAGAACCCACCGTTGGATTCCAATTTAACTGAATGGAATGAAATTTTAAGAGGTAAAAGATTGCTCAGGTACCTTGATAGTTGTTATATGGAGAATTTTTCTCTTTTAGAATACTGCATTTCCCATAACCCACAACTTGGAGTTCATTTGCTAAACAAACTAAAACATGCTGAAACCATTTCTGGGAAAGTTTCTATTTTACTGTACGATGCAAAGAATTCAAACTCAGTAGATGCGGATCTAGCTCGTATAACAAACATGATTCAACTTTTGGAAAAATGTAAATTTGCTGAAACCGATTCAAAGATGTCAAAATTAGTTCTCAGCAATGATGAACCGTTTTCAAAAGAAACAGTAGTTGGCATAAATATTTACAAAGATGAAATAGCGACGGAAAAGATTTCGAAACCATTTGCTACGAAATCAATTCTAGAATTTCCGCATGTACTTCGGCACTTGGACAGTTATATTAGACAAAAATGGAACCCAGTTTGTTTTACCTGTGAATTCACATTGGAAACTGATAGAATTCGATCATTTAAGACACTTCATATTGGTACCTTTTACTGTTCACTTGAAGCCACAACTGAGAGCATTGATCCGTTGGAGGATTATTTGAATCAAGAGTTTCTTATTGATGGCAATGTGTTTCATGGTTTATATTTTAAAAGTCATCCTGAATTTATACGATCACTGCTAGACAGTGGTATCAACCTGGCGAACGTGGACCACTTAGGCCGTTCAGGATTAGCACAACTCTTAAATAAAGAACGTTCGTATGATTTCTTAGAACCTTTCCTCACTCATTGCGTAGAAAGGGATTTACGTGATGCTAATGGAACGCATATTCTACACATGAAAACAAATCAAGGCCGAACCCTCCTCTTTGATGCTTTTATGTATGGAGATTTACCACTAGTTGATTTTTTATACAAACAAAACATTCCACTCGAAAACCCAATGCTTTTCCCAAAAGGCGCAACTACTTTTGAAGTGGCAGTGTATATGAATCGACCCGATATTGTTGAAAAATTAATTGAATACGGCCAAAATCAAGTAAATTCGAGCTTTTTAGGTGAGCCGATTATTTTTTGCCCGGTCACGAGAAACGATACAACAATGTTGAAACTGTTGTTTAGATCGGGAATCGTTATAAGATATAGAAACCACAAGGGATTGAATGTGATTGTACTGGCAGTCACGCTTTTTTGTAATGAAGCATTGAAACTATTATTGAATCATGCTGATCCAAGCGATATGCTTCAAGAAAAATTTAATGATAAAAATGCATTGGAGTGGGCGATTTTGGTTCAAAATTATGAAGCATATGAAATATTGTCGGAATACGACAAATAGAAACAATTGAAAAAACAATGATTCTTCGATACGCATAAAATGCACATACAACATGTATCCACAGATCCCTTCAAGTTCCGCCAAATGATTTTTTTTCGCTGGCCTACCATTTTTTATTACCTTTGGCATAAATGTACACCGATAAGGACACATTAATCTTTTGTTTTATAAGGTTACAAATTTTTAATATTTATGTTCTATTAGTTCTTAAAAGAGTAAATAACAATGTTCCGAAAATCGCTCAAGAAAAGCAATCAGGATTAGTTTCAAGCTAGAAAATGTATTTTAATCAATGCGATACGCACGTGTTGTACGTTTTTCAAAAATTAACACTAACTAGATACCAAAAAATCATCCGAGTGTCATCGCGTGCACCCTTTGCTGTGCATAACGTGGTATATCAGAGCAAATTCACTTGTGTTGGGAAAAAGTGGCAGATATTTTGACACTTGTAGCACATTTTGAAAACTTTACCATGTAAAAATATTTTCAAGATCTGCGGCCTTCAAGTTTTTTTACAACAAGTGTCATATTTTACAAACTAGTTCGATTTCTACGGCTGAAATAGAAACAGTATTGTAAAAAAAAAATTCAACGCCCAAAGATCTTGAAAATATTTCTGCATGGCAAAATTTTCAAAATGTGCTACAAGTGTCTAAAATTCTACCACTTTTCCCAACACGAGTGAACTTACTCTCAGAGGTGATCGATAATATTTCAACAAGTATAATACTTGTTGATACATTCTGAACTGCGCTCACTGACTAATTTAAAAAAAAAAATAAGCCTAGCATCATTGTCGATCATGTTTGTTATTCATTGACAATCATGAATGTTTCAAAAGGAAAATTTGAAGCAATGCCTGGACTGCATGTTGACAAAACCTGATACACGGACTCGACACTTCATTACCGTTAGCTAGTAATGATTTGTACATTCTACGCAAAGCGGAAAGTAAACAATCATCTGATAGCCTCCAAGGATCGCACAACACTGATACATATCAATTGTGATTCTAGGAGATTGAAAGTCACCAAGGAAGGTTATCACCATCCAGACGCTTGATTGATGACAGTCTGCGTCCCTCCTACCCAACCATAGTTTGTTTTATTTTTCAGGAGTATTTCAAATATAGAAGCGTCGTTGACATGCACAATTTTTTGTATGCTTTGGTTGGAGAAGGAAACATTCACTGCTACGATTGTTTTGAACTTGGAGTCAAACATGGCTAAGTGAAAATGAGTGATTTTCGGAACATTGCTTAGAAAAACAATCAACAACAAAACTTTAGGCGAATTCGAGCAATCGTTCAAACATTTAGCTCAAACATTACTTTAAAATGTTTTGCTTGAAATCATTAGACATATTTTGTTTACATTCGTTTAATTTTATCTTTTGATCGTCAAGCCAATAGGTTTAGATGTGACTGATTGTTTACAGGCGAATTTCAAATAAATGGGCCTTCAATACATTCAGGGACCGCGAAGAAATCAAAGCCTGAGAACTCCAATATTCGGCATCCTATATCTCAGAGATCTCCGTATCTAATTTTACAAATTTGGTATTTATAAGTTGCCGCAAGTGCTGTGTCTAACTTTGTGGAAAAAAGTTTCATTATAAAATTTAGAACATTTGATCTATGCTTTCTAGAGCAGCACACTAGCGGCAAGCGAAAAAAACGAGAATTCTCGATTGTGGTCCACAATGTGGTTAGGGAGTTCTATCTCAAAAATATATCGGAACAAGTTATAATAAAATTTAAAAAAAAAACTGTGTGGAAAAAAATAAATTTCCATAAAGGTTAAGGATAGATCAGCCAATAGTTTAACGAGGTATACATTCGCTCATGGTATACAATACTTATCTTTATCCCAATGAAATCTTTTTGTTGAAGAAAAGCCTGGTTAAACGAAATACACATAAATTGTTTATTTTTTAAAACTATTTGTAAAATTATAATAAAATGCTTACTAAACAACATTTATTTTTTATTTTAATGAACAATATCACATACCGAAGAGGCTAATGATTAAAGCTTGCTTCAAATAGAATTGGAACAAAAACAATTGCCTTATTTAAATTTGGCTGGAACATCCCCCGAGCTAAGAAAAATTTTTGACCTGGAATTTGCCCGAAGTCAGCCTTGACATAGCTTTCATCGTCCATCAGAAGATACCCGTTGAACTTGGTCAGCACCTGGTCGTATCCCAGCAAACATTTTTGTAGGTATATTTCTCAACAACTTTGTTATACGTTTAATATACATTATAGAATGATCGTATGAAACACGAAAAAACAGCATTTACCTACCAAAGTGGAGGCAATATACATACAAATTTCCAACTTCTGGCTAAAGCGATAAGAGTATACGATTTCGACACCATATTCATACATACTGAAAGAATGCAAGAGAGCACAATTTTTTTCTCTCAACGCATGCGAACTGTTGCCAGCGACAATATTTGCTTCCTCTGTCATTGGGCAATTCTTGCAAATACACCATCTGATTTTTAGCAATCTGGTTGCACTGCTGGTCGTACTGAGAACAACAAAGCTCCGTTCTCTCTTTTGACCCACGCGGGAGAAAAGAAGGAACAAAATCGTCTTCAAAATCTGCAAACATGGCGGACTTTTTATTATATCCGATTTAAACCATTTAATACGACTTCGAGTAACGATTTTTACGACATTTTACTTGCGTTAGTTAGAATTACGATTCGCAGTAACGTTTTTAATGACTTGAGTTATCATTTTTAATGCGATTTCATGTTTGCTGGGATAGCTTTCGAACACGGATTTTGGCCACACTAACAGTTTAATGGACCGATTTGGCTGTTTGCTAGTTGATACGGCTTGATTCCTTCCCGGAGTCGAATTCTAATTCTCCACACGGTACTATGGACAGCACTGAATTTTCTGGCCAAATCACGGCCCGGTAGATTGAAATTCCTCTTAAGGGCATCCATGAATTACGTTACGCTCCTAGGGGGGAGGGAGTAAGCCCGAGCGTTACGAATTGTTACATAGGGGAAAGGGAGATGTATGCTAATCGTTACGGAACGATTTTTCCTTAAAATTTTCAAGTAAATCGCAGCTATTTTATGTCATGCAATTTTTGCAAAATGACGTGCAAACCAAAATCAGTTGAAAATTTGTATTGATTGAAACTGGTTTGTAACCTTTCCTTTTCAACGATTCTCAGATACATTCCTTAATTAGATAATTCCTTAAAATGTGAATATCCGTGAAATAACCGTTGGAAAACCGAATATTAGGTACATTCACCCATAAGAACTCAATTCAACCTAAACACGGAAATTTTATTATTTTTTATTAATTTAAAAAATGCAATTCCAACGAATATTCCTAGTGGAGTATATTATGCATCAAATTTTATGCTCCTTGAACAAAATGAAGTAAACAGGAAGATCATCAGTTAACAAGCACAGAGTAACTCGTAATAAGCCAATCGATTTATTTTTATCAGAGAGTTATCATCAATGAGTACTAAGAAGCGATTTGGTTAGATATTATTTCCGTTTTAAAGAACGATAAAAAAATTTATTTAAAAATCTTGTTTATCTTCGAAAATCAGTATTGAAAAACATGAGAAGATGAGGAGGGGGAATTATCAGGGTTACGTAATTTTCATAGGGGGATACATCGAAGCGTTGCGATTTGTGGCATACGGGGGAAAGGAGATCAAAAAAGTGCATTTTTGCGTTACGTAATTTAGAGATGCCGCCTTAATCGTCTTCAAAATCTTACCACGCAGTTTCCGGTCGACAGTTCCACCCCAGCAATTGGCTTGAGGCTTTCGAATCGCCGAATTTTTGGGCAATTTCAGCTGTTATGCTAGCCTAGATGCAGACCACAATGGATTTTCCAAATAAGGCCGGAACAAATTTCAAATCCTTCTATTGTCACTTGGAGTTGCAACATCGCGAGGGGGAGATCATAAAAAATAATGCGAAAAACAAATAAATTGGAATAAATTGCACGAAAAAATGTATGTAACTAAATTGCATACTATATCATTGCACAAAACCTATAAAACAAGTAATTTTTTAATCGAAAAATTCAATGAAATCAAGAAAACAAAAAGTGATAAAACTACCATCTTCTACAATCTGTATTCTGCTGTTGTAATCTTTCGAATATATGATAATTTTTTCAAAATTTCCATAAAATACATCAAACTTCATTTATTACCCCCTTCGGGTTTTTTGAAAATTTCGAAGGGGGGTGTAACAAAATAAGAAATTGATATTTGTTCCTTACTGTGCACAATTTTTTCCCTTCTTCCGGCTTGCATGTTGATTGTTTACAAAATACAGTCGATTTGCGGAATGTCAAAAATACATACGTGAAGCTGACAAAATTTCCGACACGTGGACCCCAAGAACTTCCAAATCCTTCCACCAGAAGCGCCACAATATGAGCAAAAGTTTGTTGCAATTCTAAAGCAAGCTTTAATAACCTTAACAGATCGCTATTTCTCTGCTTAGAAAACTATTCCGTCTTCTTAAAAGCCAAAATAGATTAAATTTCCTGCACCCTTTTTAAGGCGCGATTAAATAGGGTAAGATGGTGAAAATGAAGATTCAAGCTCAAAACCGCCCGAAAGATTTTTTTAACATTTTCGTAGATGATGGAAAGAATTAAAGAAACATGAGCTATCAAAGAACGAAAGAACATAAGCCGTAAATATCAGGAATTTTACGAAAAAGATACAACGGCTCACCGACAGGACTTGAACCTGCAATCTCCGCTTCAGTACAACGGCGCGTTAGCCAGTTTCACCACGGTGAACGTGATGAAACCGGCGAACCAGAGCAATCGAGCTCTGCCGATCAACTGCTGGACCTTCTATCGAAAACACCATGTATATGATATACAATCAGAAATAACGGCCGAATTTCACAATAAATGGCTACAAATCTGTGTTTCTACCATGTGGACGATTCGTAAAAATACTGAATTTATTGTTTTTTTTTAATTTTGTGAGAAAAAGATTATAAAAAGTGAAGAAATAGAATGGATTTGTGCGAATTTAAGACCATTGGTCCGATATGTTGACAGACTTGATAACTTTGCATTCAGCATACAATTTTGGCTAATGTTCATTTTAGAAGCCCCAAACATCTCAAATTTCGCTCAAAACGCATTGAAAAGCTCATAGAACTCTAAAATCGGGTTATCTTAAGCCACTATAGTAAATTTGAGCACTGGGTCTTCGGATGAAATATTTGTCATAGTTGAGGCTTTAAGAAAAACCATTTTTTAAAGAAATCGGCCGAAGGGGACCAAAATTATTCATGAAAAACTGGATTTTCATGTTTCTCCCAAACATAATGTCTCAAAATCCCATACAAACTTTAGGCTCGTATAGCGACCTTTTCTCGCGATCAGATCTGGCCCAAATTTGGCATGAGACGTTGTACTAGGTCTAGGATCAATTTAAGCCTGCAGCGCATAACATTTCACAAGCTTGAAATTTCTCATACAAATTGGGGGCAATCTATTGTAAATGGACCTACCTTTAATTCCAATAAATCAAATCTTCTTCAAATACACTAGACTTTTTTCCACAACTTAAAAGAGGAATTCCAAATTTTAGTCGCCACCCATTAAGAAGTCGGAACAATTTTCTAGGCAGAGAAACAGTGATCTGTTAAAAGTGCGCACTTTATTTATTTTGTCCATGCGATAACTGACTTTGACTACAAGTACGCTTAAGTGTGAAGAACGTATTGAATTTTTTGACAAAGTTTTATCTCCAGTCATTAGTGCATTAAGAATACTACAATTCATCAGAATATTTTTAATTGATATATTTTTTATCTGTAAAAAGATACAGTCATTTGAAAATTTGATAGCTACTCCGTACTTTATTTTGTCACGTACACCCGGGAGAATACGATACACAAGACTATGTTGAAACAGAACAAAGGAAAAATGTAGTGATAAAAAAAGCTCAACAAAAAATGGATCAAAAAGTAAAACCAAAGCTGAATCATCCTAACAACATATGTTTGCTGAGTAGTGGTCTTCAACGAGAGACACCAGTAGCGACCGGGATTCTTTCGGAAGCCCATCGCAGCGATCAACACCGTGATCATGGCAGTGAGCGATTTTGAAAAAAATGTAGGCCTACCTACATAGAAAGGCAGAAACATCAATCCAGTCGTATCCGAGCTCGAATTTACACACAACGACAGAAGTTCAACAGGACCTGAAAGGGAGTTAGTTGTTCCCGCACGATGACGATGACGACGACGACGACGACGTTGGTGGTCTATTTTCAATTATTTGACCCAAGATTATAATTATTTATAATAATTTATAATAAATTATATCAAAGGCTCTTTGCATTTATTACCTACTCACTTTTAATTGCTATATTGTCGTGGAAGTTGAGGTGTGTGTTTTTCGATGCTTTTTTTTCAAGCGCAAACATCCCATTATGATTAGAAAATTAATCTTGATTGTTTGTGCCACCTGTAGGTAGGTACGGAAGCTTTGAACGGATCGAGGAAAAGGCGAATCATGCGCATTTTTTTATTACTGTTCAGTTCATCCTTTGGAAAGGAGGGGCAGATGAAATGTGAATAAATGTGGGTATCTCAGCACAGATTTTATTTCCGATAGGATATGATTGTTATTTTTAAAAAAATTGTTCACGTTTTGAAATTCCGAATATTTTTTTGAATCTTCATATTCAGGGCTAGAAGCGACCATGCGGTAAAAAAGTAGGGCTTTTTGGTTACTTTGAAGTGAAATTAGGGTAAAATTAGTGACCAAGTCAAGACGAAAACTAACTAAAAAATGACTTTAAAAACTAAAATAAAACGCTTCAAAGACAATTCTGTTCATTGAAAAACGTTTTTTGAAAGGCTCTTGGTCTCACTAGTAGAAAAGCAATACGTTGGACAAAAGAGGAACATTTTAAATGAGCTTTGTTAATTTAAGAATAGCGACCGCAGAATCTTAAAGTTCTAAGAAAACAATGACAGGGAACCAAAAGATCGTACCCGAAGTACTAGGACAACTTCGAGTTTATCCATTTTCTTTGAAAATAAAAAAATCCACATATCTAGCGTAACATTTCAAAAGGGCGAAACTAGCAGTTTGCTCGAAACGAAAAAAACGCGTTTGAAAATTCGGAACACCTATTCAAATCCTATTTAAAAGTTACGTCTATTGGCCCTACACGAATAGAAAAATTTACTCCATTTTGAATAGGCGTAACTTCACGTTCCAACGAAAATGCATCAACAGGAAGTTTCGCCCAATTGAATTTTATAAATTTTTTGAAAGTTTTAAGTAATTTTAAAATGAAACCGCGTTTAATAGGTAAAATGCAACCGCGTGCATCCGGAATGACCGTTAACTCGATTTGTTTACATTTGGCAGTTTCGCCCTTTTTAGATGTTACGCTAGATATATTGAAATTGCACTCTATAGTGTGAACAATGAAAAAAATCGGATTTGGGTGTATACTATACACCCAAATACGAATTTTCTCAATGTCACTAAAAGAGTTGAAAAAGTCTAAAATTATATTGAAAAAAGTTAACCATTCGAAATAAATTAACAGAAACCAAAAATTTTAATCAAAATTGCTATATGGGAGAAACCTACAAAATCAAATGAAAAACAAGCACATGTTCAACGAAAAGTTCTAAGAATATACTTTAAATTGAGTTAAGATTTACGTTTACAGAAATTTCATTTCATGAAGGGTCATAAAATTGAAAATAAGTAGGTCCTCATGAAATAGTGACAAAATAATGATAGAAGATTGAAATTAGATAAACGACAAAATGTTGACAGAAAATAAACAATGATTAAAAAAAAGCTTAGCGAAAATTGACTTAAGATTCAAGATAATAACACAACAAAAGCTTAAAAAATTTACGCCACTAATCTTCAAGGTAGAATAAAATTTTTCGAATTTCAAACTTACTCAAAGAGAATTTACCTTCAAAAATTAAACATTTCCAAAGAGATCCACTGCAGACTTTATTGCACGATTCATATATCAATCAATAGAAATATTTACTAGAAAAAATGAGGTTAAAAAAGGAAGAAACTTTTGAAAAAATATTCACAAATGATTTAACACGACAATTCTTGAACAAAATAACAGATCCAAGAAACACCTCAGAAATTTCTTGGAATATTTTAGAAAATATATCAGTCAACCTCTAGAAAGGTAAAGAAATTACTGAAAGATATCTAAAACTTCAAATACGTTTTGAAATCTTAATTTGATATCTATGTATATCTACCAATTTTTCAAAAATTTTCAAAATGTCTAGAAATAAAGGAACTTAGAAATGAAATATCTGATATTTTCGATTCAATTGAGTCACTTTTCACAAGTTTACCTTTCATTCAATACAAACAAGAGCTTTAATAGCATGGAAGTTTTCTGCCATGTGATGAAGTGCACTGTACAGATTTTGATTGATATTTTAAAATTAATTTGAGGATCATATTTTAACAAACTCAAGCTTTAAAAATCATAATACTTCAAATTTTGGTTGAACATGTTGTAAAAGTGTCTCTTTAGGAAATATTTTAGGTAATAAATTTATTAATAACACTTTTTTTTCTTGACACGAATGCCAAAGCGTTGATAAAATGTCACAAATTAACAAAAAAAAACACATTTTTCAAGGCAGAAAACGATTTTTGTTTAAATTAAAATTTTTATTAAAATAATGTTCAAGAGTTATACATTAAAGCAAAACAATACAACAATCTTACTTTACTGAACCGGAGCCATTCTCCCAATTTAGGTCGTGTAAATTTCCACAGGACTCGAAAGGAAAGAAAGGAAAAATAACTTTAAAAATAGGCTAAGGAAATTATTAAAAAAATAGTGACTTTAGTGACCAAATTTCGAAAAAAGTAACTTGTGAGTGACCAGCCTGAAAAAAGTGACAAAGTTACTAAAAAGTGACCAACTTCTAGCCCTGCATATTGTAATCAATTAAAATATTTGCGTTGATTGTTATTTGCTATTTAGTGTTAATTTTAAAATCAATTCCTGTTGTTATTTAAGACTTATCAAAAATTTCATATTATGCTTTAATTTAAATTTGATTTTTATGAGTCTGCACTGAACCAAATAATCAACAATTGGACATAGTCGAGGAGTAGATAACCCACTGAAAATGCTAGGAATTAGATAGTGAAATACTAGTATTTGGGGGTTTCAAATACTTTAACTGAATTCAAAGGAATTCATCGACTACTTTATGAAATCATAAAAAGGGATTATACATGTTTTGATATTTGCATTGTCTAGATCCTAACTTCAATTTACTCATGAACTTGGTGGATTTTTGTTACCATTTAATCAAGTTACAAGGTTTCCAAAACTATACCCAGAAAACCCCCTACCAAAGTGGAGACAATGTACCTACATACATAAATATGATTTCTTTCGTCGCCAAGCGCCAAGCGGTAGTTTTACTTGCCGGGCCCAAAGCAATTCTCGGAGCGGAAAAGTAAAAAGAGAGAACTATAAGATTTAAAACGCGTGGCGAAACTAAGCAGCTTACTTGAACAAGAGAGCGTCACACGTTTTTGATGTGACATTCACCCGAATATGGGCCCATGGCGACGGACGTGTTAAGTACACCAATTGGGCGTTATACGACACCTCATTCGTACCTATCGGATGAATTGCCTTCAAGTCGTTGCCAGCGACAATATTTTCCAGTTCTCTTATTGGTCAATATTATTCAATTCCCATCTGATTTTAAGCCATCTGGATGCACTGCTGCTTGCAGAGAGAACATGACGATTATCCTCTCACTTGAAGCCCGCGAGTGAGAAAAATCATTTCAACATTTACCCACATGGCGTACTTTCTATCATATCCAATTTAAACTTCTGATTTAAAAAAAAAAACAAATGGATCATTTATTCCAGTTTTTCTTTTCTTTAATGCTTTTGTCAAACATTTTTTAACTGATTTGTGGATGAAAAAGATATTGTTCTCATGAATCGTCCAAAAATATTGTTTGAAATATTGTATCTCGCTAAACTCGCATAACTTTTGATCCCATCGATAGAACTTTTCAAAAACATCAGACATGCTAACTTTATGGTTCCACAATAGACTGGCCCAAATTTGTATGGGATGATTTTTTCAACATTTTTTTCAACGCGGCACCCCCTAGGTTGGTGCATTTAGGTGAAAAAATGACTTTCTGAAAGTTTCAGGTCATTTGGAAGAAGCACGAGCTGGCGCAAAGGACTTGAAATTTGTATGGAGATTTTCGGCAAAATGTATGAAAAATCGACATACTTTCACTCTTTATGTTCTAAACTATTCTTCCAGTATGCTAGAAAGCTCGGAATTTCAGGAATTGTAATTAAAACAATGACAAACAAGTTTGTAGAAGATTGTTACGCGATACGAGTTGACTGTGATGAGTTATCCGCAACTGAATGTGTGATTTTTTTCGCATTTCATTGATATATCGTGAACGGTGTATGGGCTAATAATCGCACTAACTTGATCGCGTCGTCGCACAATGCAGCAGTTTATAGTTTTTCAAACCTTTCTTGAATATTTTGCAAAGATTTTTGTTATAAAATAAGCTACAACTTTGCCGAAGACACAAACTTTTTATCTGTAATTCTCATTGTGTGACAATGCGATCAAGTTAGTACTATTAATCCACCTATGCACCGTTCACGATATATCGATAAAATGAGAAAAAAAAAATCACACATTCAATTGCGTATAACTCATCACAGTCAACTCGTATTGCGTCACAACCTTCTACAAACTTGTTTGTCATTGTTTGAACTACAATTCCTGAAATTCTGAGTTTTCTAGCACACTGGAAACATATTTTAGAACACAAAGAGTGAAAGTATGTCGATTTTTCATACATTTTGCCGAAAATCTCCATACAAATTTCAAGTCCTTTGCGCCAGCTCGTGCTTCTTCCAAATGATCTGAAACTTTCAGTAAGTCATTTTTTCACCTTAATGCACCAACCTAGGGGGTGCCGCGTGGAATATAAGGATTTTTTTTGTTATGGGCCAGTCTATTCCACAATCACTCTGCAAAATTTCAATAAAATGCGTAGCGTATTTTCTGAGATGTTGCAGTTTGAATGGTAAAAGTCCAAAAAGTCCGATTTTCGTAGATTTACTATATCGCATGCCGCACAAACTTTAGAAAGGTCAAATTTTGAGATAGAATAGTGTGATAGTTGATCTATCTTACGCAGGAAATTTGATCAAACTTATCATCGGAGTAAAAAGTTATGAAATTTCAAAGTCGAAGTGACAGTGCGCGTGCTAATTTAGTTATGCTTGCATAGACTTTTTTCATAACTTGAAATATTTTGACATCCTACGAGAACTAAATTATAATCTCATTTTACTAGGAATAAAATGAATATTAAAAAATCTCACCTTGATATAATTTTGTTTTTCTCTTCTGATCGGGTACAGAGATTTTCAGCAAGATCTGTCAAATAGACACTCCTAGAATTTTGACGGAGGTTACACTATCTAGGGCGGATGAGGGTTAATTATGTACACTCAGGCAAATTCTTATTAAGATTTTCATAAGATGCGTCTAATGAACCGCTTTCTAGAGCGCAAAATTGTGTTTCATAAGAGTCTTATGAAATACTTTCAGTTTTCATAAGAACATCTTATGAAATAGAAGAAACGGCATTGTGAAAATATAATGAACACATTCATTCATTCCATCAGTTTTCCATCGTCTAACGGTACGAAGCATTCGCTAGTTGTTAGTTATTAGTTTTCCCAAACAGTGGAAAATAATTGTGATCTTCTGAGTGGTAAGTTTGAGTTGATGGTTTTGATGTGAACGGTTAATGTATTTGTAAACCAAAATATTTTTTGTTTGCTTTTCAGTTCGCGGACCGGAAAAACACAAGGTCAAAGAATCGGATGCGACAAAAAAAAATTGTTGGAACCGGGTGTTGAGGTTTTGCTGATGGTAGCCATGAACAACTAAATTTCAAACAAATCCGGAAAACAATAAAGTGTTTTCAACATAAAATTTCTTAAATTATTCTTATTAGAAGTGACTTCCTGTTTCCATAAGAGCCTCTTATGAAAACCATCAAACCCCCATTACATTAGGTGTTCATCTTCAGAATTCATTCGCGTCATAAGACAATCTTATGAATTTCAATGATTTCTCTTATGGCGCCACTTTATAAGAGAATCTTATGGCATACATAATAGTATTTTTCTGAGTGTATGAATTTTAATTTGTAAGACTAGCCACTAGTCTGTCGGCAGGCGTCCCAGAGATTCCCTAAACAATCCCTAGGGTCGGCAAGCTTACTGATCAAGCAAAATGCAGGGAATATTCGGAGGAAGAAAAACTCCACCTTCTAGCTTAAACTTAAATTTATTGGGGAGCACAATCCAAGCTTTAATTCCACCACTTTGAATAATACACTCATGAGTAACAATAATGGGTATCTGACCTTATTACGGCTACCACCTGGTACTGGTCCTCGGGTTGGTCCGACCTTGGGTTCGGTGAGGTCCAACTCGGTCCAATGGCGTTGACACGGCGATGTAGCTGGCAGCGTACTAGCAAATATAATTGAAATCAATATTCACCACACTTATTTTCTTCATACAATGAGAAGGCGACACCATCAGCATCCTCTAGCGGACAAAATGGAAGCACTAATTCGAGAAATTCGTCTAACTTGTGAATAGCGTGTATTCCGACTCGACTTGATCAGGGATGCCAGTTATAATAAATGAAATTGTTTCTTTCTATTCTTGCACCATAAAAATTTTAGTGAAACAACAAACAAACAAAAAGGGGTTTAAGAAAATGTCCCCATTCCATACTTGTAAATATTTCTGAACAAAATATGGAGCGGAGTTATAACTTTCAATTACCTTCCTTATTTGATTGTTTCAAAAGATACATAGATTTGGATGCGCATAAAGTGTTTTTTTAGAAAAAGATTTCAAATTCTATCGGTCAGAATAGAAAAAACTGCTTAACTGTTGATAAAAATTTTGTTAACTAAAAGTTAAGGAAAAAAATATTTACGTAGAAATATCGTTATTTTTTCTCTACTAGATGACGGGTGACGCTTTTCAATTTGGCAAAAAATGGTTTTTTTAACGATTCGTATTAAAAGATGGTATTGTTATTGCCTCACTCTAGATGTTTCTTGTTAATATTTGAACATTTTCAAACAAATTGGTTTATCATTACCAAACTATAAAGTTTGTTAGATCATTTATCAAATTCAGATCTTAGGTTAACGGATATCATACCGAGCTTTTATCCAGCAATAACATGAAAATAATCTACTTTAAATGTTTATAGTTAATGAATTGACTGAAAAATCAAAGCTAACAAATCGTTTCCGAAATGCCAGTGCTAAAAAAAAACAAAAGGCTAACAACTAATATTCATGTTTTCTGATAATGGACTTGGAATTATGCCTAAGAGACTTGTGACATATCTTCTGAAAACAATGAAAGAAATGAAGGCTGGTGGCGCGAATTTTGAATTCATTTCTTAAATGAGCGGAATTAAATGTTTTAAGTGTTTCTGAACTAAACAAAAAATTGATGAAAATTTGTTCGCACGGCATCCCTGATCAGCATTTTGACAGCTTCAGATTAACTTTTTGAAAGGGCACAAATTGGTTTTTTTTATTAATTTAGACAAATGTGTGAAACAGAATTGTTTTTTCTTCAAAATTTAAACCATTTGTACTGAAATAAATAAAAAAAAAATCTTTCGATTCTCAATGAATTATCGGAATGCGATATATTTCTTAATGATTTCCCATCATTTATTTGTACTCGTGAACGCAAAACAAAAATCTAAACAAATACAAAATCAAAGCTGAAAAAGTTTCACACAATCGATTATCAAGGAGAAAACAAAATTTAAGCACATTTTTTTAATCAACACGAAAATTGTGTGCTCATTAAGCATCATGTCATTTGTTGTTACTAAGAAGGAAAAATTCTGTTCCAGCCATGGAATGTGACGAAATTGATTAAAAATTTAGCTCAGGTTCCGAATGGCATGTATATGGGTTTTGAAATGAAAAATTTTTATTTTTCATCACTATTACAAAACAAATCATAATCCAAAACACAAAAAAAAAACTATTTAAATGTAACTAGGAAAAATTAATAATAATCATTTTTGAATTTCCATTTTTTTTATTTTTTTTATCTATATTTAATTTTCGTCTTTCAGCTAAGCTTTAAACACTTTTATTAAGCTTCCGCTTAATTTGATTTGCCGTTTTGTATGACATATATATTCTAGGAAACGGATCGTTGAAACTTAATAGCGCAAATGTTTGATTAAGAATATGTAGTTTGTTTGTTTTCTCGTAAAGTGCTGATGGAAATTTGCAATGCAAAAGTCTAAAATCTGTGCTGGCAGATTTCATCGCGAATGTCGTAATTAAATTTATTTCTAGTAATTTATGAAGTCATTATAAATAAGTTGTTCATTACGAATGCTTGACTTTGAAGTCTAATAACATTCCCTTTTCATTCTTTATTTTGTAAAACTGTGCGCTAAACCGATAGTGATATTACAATCACGATGTTTAAGAGTATCAGCAGCGGTCAGGTGTCAAAGCTATAATAACACTCAATTTTGCTCCTTGGTATTGAAAAGGCAAGCCATGAGCCATATTTGAATACCGACCAGCTCATGACCAGCTCCAGGTGCTAAAGTGTCTAGAAAAAAATTAAAAAAGAAAATAGCAACAAAAAACAACAACACCTATCGGAGCGTCACCAGTGGCAAAAATGGAAACCAGTTTTGCGCACTTACTAGTGCGCAAATGAGCTGCTTAAGCTAAAAAAGAACCTAGAATGTGTCCCGGGTTAACACCTAGGATAGCACTTACCGCTGCCGATGTTTTAAGGGTTTGGATAACGTTTTAAAAATTGTAACAATATGCGCTTTTTATAATTTTTATTTATTCAAAAAGTACTCATTTCACTTCCGCCTTTTCTATATCTTACGCCACACTTTTTGCGATAGTCAATTGAAAAATCACGACAGCTGGCACCTCTGATCAAAGCTCCGCAAAAATTCACAGTGTAATACTTCCATTTCTGTCGCCAGATAGCGCTATTCGTGTCTCCCGATTTCTCGTTAAGTGGTGTATATCGGTTCTAGTATATCTGGTACTAGGGTAGCGACCAGCGGCAGGCGCGAAGCAGTTGACGGGTAAGTTGAAGTGTACCTGGCCCCACCTTGGGTGCTGAACCAGGCACGGAGATGTCGAAAAGCGAGGCTGTCGCAGGGTAAGTTGAAACGTACCTGGTCCCACCTTGGGTGCTGAACCAGGCACGGAAGCGTTGTTGGTCGGATCAAGTTCGCCAGCGAGAAACTCACCCGAACTAGCGACGGATCGATATGGCGAAACCAACGGCTGATTTAAATCCGTCTAACGGTGGATTTAAATCCGGAAGCGATGGGGTTACCTCTTGTTGGGGGGCTGGGGTACCTTGGGTGGACTGTATGACCAATTTCCGATGTTTGGGGTTCCTTAGGTGGGGTTGGGTTCCTTGGTTGGAGTATGGTGGTGTTCCTCGGCGTTCCTTGGTAGGTTCCAGATTCCAATTAAACACTTATTTTGGTAAGTTACAAAGTTTATTTCACAACACGATTTAGGTTTTAGCACAATTTATTAAACACAACGTTCTTTAAGGAAATGCAACACTATAATTTAACATTTATTACGACAACTACAACATAATATTTAACGAGCAAAACAATTTATCTTCTGCACCAATGGCTATTCGACTTAATATTAAAATTAATGGATATAATACAAAATGGTGATTTTGGCAAGATTTGTTACAATAAACAGTTCATTATGGCCCAGTTCCAACAGCTTGTTGCATCGATCAGCTGTAGCTTCTGGAGATGTTAACAGTTTCGTCCTTCTCTGTCTTCCTGAACTCCGAGCATTCGAACACAGAGTTGTAATAAGGATTCTCGTAACCCAACACCTCTATTGTAGCGGCAGACGTAACCTCCAAGGCGCAACGGTTTAACGGCAGATTCAAATTGTGGGTTCGTATTTGAATCCGATTGAACGGTGACGGCTCGGCAGTGGGTTATTATTCCATCCCAAAACAGCGGGGTCCTAAATATAGGGTCCAAATATCAGATGATATCGATGGCGAGAGCAAAATGGCGAACTTTACCTGCTGTCCGAATATGTGACTTCAAACTTATCACAATATTCCAAATTTCTTCCGAAGTTCTTTCGCCAACGTTCAAATTTCAAATGACGATGGCCGTTCATATCACGGGCTTTGGACAGCAGGCAATCGTTGCTCTCGCCTCGCGCCTTTTTTTATCTCGTCTAAATCCCATTCGCCTCTTCTATTTCCATTCGCCTCTTCGCTCCGCTGGGTAGCTTGCGGTCTCTGGCGGTGAGTGGTGGAACCAGTAGTGGTCATGGCTGCGTGCTGTGCGTGGAAGTTTTCGCCTTCCAGAGGAATAGTTCAACCCCCAAAATACTCACTGCATATAAAATTACAACTACGAACAAAATCGCTGAGACCTCTTTCGAGAGACTAGCAACGCTTACAAATTTGCTTACGTGAAAAAACGTAATTGTAAATTAGATGATTCAAATTAAATAAAAATCAACTAAAAAAATGAATTTCGATCTTGGTGTTATAGCATTGTATTTTAGTTATCTTCAATATGAGCTGAAATGAAACAGTAAAAGTTAGGTGTAGGTACTAAGTTTAATTATACTTCTAAAAGGATGTCCCAGTAGTTAAAAATTAGAATTCATTTTTTTTTTCATTACAGCAACGAGATTTAATTTTTTCTCTTTCATGTCCTGGATTAGTTTCATGTTCTTGGACCAAACAAGGTTTGGATTTAAGATTCCATCAAAATAATAATTTTCCAAAATCGAATCCGGCCAGCGAATGCGCACGCTGGGCGTGTTGTTTATGTCAACAGCAGATAGTTGCGATCATTGATTCAACATAAATCTCACGGTAGAGGATAGAGGACGAGGAACAATAGCAGAGGAAAGTTTTTTTCTTCATTTTGGTTGTAATTGTTCGATTGGATTTGGACGAGTTTCCTTTTTGAACTTTATTTTTGGAAACATGTCGAACTTGTTGTTATCGAAAAAACCTATCTATCGCAGGACGACAAACATTCGCGCCAGCTTTTTGCCGACTTTAGCCAGAGCAAAACAGGGCGCGATTGTACGGATTTATTATTTTGCCGAAAAAACCTTGCATTGCGGGATTATTTTTCCCCCGAACAACGAAGGGCGTGGAGGCGGAAGAACAAATCAACGCACAGGAAGATTTTTTTTTGCTCTCCACTACCTACAATATAGCTCACATTCTTGAGTTTTGGCCCGCAAAATAACACGTGAAGGGATACCCCGGGCGAAGTTCTTATTTTACACTGATAAAATGGGACCTCTGGCATTCATACGAAAACCAATAAAACGCATCGAACGGCATAAGAGAGAAACAGTGAAGCGAAAGCCGACGAGAAGCAGCGAAAAACAATTATGGGTTCACTGATTTGCCACGCGAGATGGTATAAATAACCCGATATCATCAATCTAAAATCATACAAAAATAAAAATTGGAGCCAGCTAAAAATTGGCTGTCAGTCAGGTATGGCGCGGAAACGAGTTTAACGAAATTTCGAAAAAAAAATTGGCGCACAAATCGAACATCAGCGGGTAAAGAAAAATAAGCTAGAGAACGAACGGAAGAAAATCGAAATTGATTGTCCTGTACTCGTTTCTATGTAGTGCTGTTTGGGTTTGTATTAGCTGGAGAATTCAATTTATTCAACTTCCATGTTGAAAATCTCATCGGATAGAGTAGGAAATTACCTAAATTAGCAATGAAAAGTTGTGTATCTAGCGAGCCCCGTCGTCGAGAATGTACACCATAAACGTTAATATTTTAAAATAAATGTCGTGATAACTTATTCATTTCTGAACGCTCTGTTTCGTTATTGTTGTAAATAGATCCTCAGATAAAGGAGACTCTTTTCTGTGATGTGGCCAAATTGCAAAGAACCATTGATTTGAAATTACATATTAAAAGACGCTGAATCTTTGAATCTTTCCCTCTTTTCAGCATCTGGAGCAGACCACGTGCTTAATTTTACAATCAATCCATTAGGATGCAAGGATAAAAGAAACGGTTCCATGACGACTCTCTTCTGTCGATTATAAAGAAAGTTATCTCCCAGAGGACAACCTACCGCATTCCGTACGTCCAACTGGGTCTCGAAGCAGTGGGTCATTGAAATTGTCACCAAAAAACACGCATAATTAAGAGCAACAACAGCGCAGAGCTTTGAAAGTTATACTTCACCAAAAAAAAAAGTGGGCAGTAATGTGCAAAGAAAAGGTGCAAACGCAACATTCGTACCTTATTGTTAGATGAGTTCCTTTTGCTAGCTTTAGACTCAATTTAAAACAATACCGCAAGAGGACACTTTTAAGAATTTCTATTCCGTACACATGCCGATGAAAGAAACGAAAATTTCTTTCACACCTGCTTCATTGTTATGCGAAGCTATGCTCGCAAGAATATAAGAGATGAGGCTACACGTAGGAGTCTGTAAGCATCATCTGCTAGTGAAGGCGTTATACCTAGGGCTAGTGTATGAAAAAAACAAAACAAGATAGAAAATTTAACACTTAAATTATTATTGTTGAGTTGAATTGGTAAAATGCTGCACCAATAACTTAGGTACGTACTCATGGAATAAAAATACAGCAAGCAGAAAGAATAACGGTTTGCAGTTTTCAATAGGGCTTATTCTGCGTTGAACGTTATGGTGGCTTAATTTGGATGATACAAAGCTATCTTTTTTTTACTTTCAAAACGCAAAGTTAATAGCTGTGTCAATTTCTGGTAGTACTGTTCAACGGTAGGTTTTATTAAGGGGGGAGTAGGGTCTAACAGGTAAAAAAAATACCATTTTCACGAATTTTTTTTAGAGCTATCGTTCAAACAAATGTATTCAAATTTGTTGCATTATAAAAAGCATTGTTAAAAGAACAGTAAGTAGTAATTTAGTAATTTTTTCGTAGAAAAATATTGAAAAATGAGCCGGTGACGGAGCACTTTCGAGGATGCCTTTTAGAAAACAGGATTTGCGGTGGACACTGTATCTCAGCACAGAATCATCTGAAGTCAAAAAATCAGAGCAACATATTTTTAATAGATGTTTTTCTCGACCCCAACCATGTTATTTAACTTAAAAAAAAAATTTATGAAATGTTTGTGGGTGTTTGAAGTAAAAACTACGATTTTTCACGGAAAAATCCGCCATTTTTTAACTGTAGAAACTCCCCAAAGTAAAAGAAAAGAAAATCGTTGGGGTTTGGTATTTTATATGTAGAAAATATGTTCCAAATTTGAAAAGAATCGGTGAAGTAGTTTTCAAATGACGATGTCCACTGACTTTAAAAATGTGCTTTCGAGAAAAACGCGTTTGAAGTTTCTGCTCTCTCTCTCTTGCAGTATTAGATAAGAGGAGATAAAGGCCTATAATTTCTACAGTTTTGCTTCGATTGACTTGAAAATTTGACACAACATTCTTGAAATGTTTTACAATAAGAAAATAAAAAACCGATTTTTTCAAAGTGTTAGACCCTACTCCCCCCTTAATGAAAGCTTGAAATTATCATTGGACAAGATCAGGCCCGTGCGAAGGACCCGTTCATGGGGGGGGGGGGTTTCGAAATTCAAATTTAGCTAAAAATAATAATAATACCAAAAATACACAGCTATCAAGAAAATGAATTCATAACCATTTTCTTACTCATATTTATCACACAAACTCAAAAAATAATAAATTTTACTGATAAAAAAGAATCAAAATTTCCAAAACAAATCACAATGAAAGTTTCAAATCAATGATATTTTCGGGAAGTCAATGATAAACTTTCAAAATGATGTTCTTTAGGCTGAACTAGAAATTTGCTTCAAAATAATTTTCAAGCAGTTTAGTTTTCAAATTTGAAATAAATATTTTCATAACAAAGACAAAAAAAAAATTTGCATCCTAAAATAAATATCAGATCAGGTAAAACATTAACCAAGACAAATTGGAAAGTGATAATAATTGTTATTCACTATTCATCTTAATTGATATTTCTTTTCTTCATTTTCAACTGAAGGGTTGATTGAAAAATTCCGCTGTAGTGTTTTGAATTTGGAAAAAAACTAATCGCGATTTGAAATGTGAATCAAGTTTATGGTTTTAGAATAAAAAAAAATCAAAATTTAAAAACATAGACAAACTTATCGAAAATATTTCTTAAAATTTAAATAGCTTGTCTTTATAATTTGATAAATTTATTTCAAAATTTAAAAAAAATGTACTATAAAATTTGGTTTAATAATTTGAAAATTAAAAAAAAATGAAGTTGAAAAAGATGGAGTTTTTAACATTAAAGAAGGATTTTTTTTTGCCAATAAACACGACTTACCATGATAAAAACTTATTTATAGAATTTAATTGATAACTCTAGGGAACAGAATTTTAGTGCTTATGTTTTAAAGATTGATTTGGTAGATTTTAACGTCCTGAACTCAAACCTTTTGTCAAATTTGAACTAGCACATTTAGTTTTGATTATATGAACTTTAAAAATGTGTCAGTTTTGAGTGAAATCAATCATTGATAACTATTTAACTATCAAACCTACATTTAAGAAGAAATCTGATTCGGATTTCGTTTATTATATTTCATTCAAATAAGAAATAATATTTTGATGATGAAGATGATTCATGTTCTAAAAAAGTAATATTAAACAGTTTTTAAAACTTGGGAAAGATATCATTACAAGTAATTTTGACATTATTGTCAGAACCAAATTCCATTTGGTTTAAAACTTCTTAACAAATTCTTTAAATGAGAAAAAGTAAACAAATAGAAAACTTCTATAACTTTTATCGCAGAACTCAGTGACTTTAAGTCTTGATGAAAGTCGATGATTGATTCAAATCTTTTATTTCAAAATGTTATGTTTTTGGTTTCAAGTTTTGCTTTCTTCAATGATTTTTACCTGTTTTTTTAAGTTATTTCAATAACACAATGTTGATAGAAAAATTGCATATTTTGATTCGGGGCACTCAAATAAGTCAAAATTACGTTTTAAATTTTTTGCCTGTGTAATTTATCAAAACCTGCTCAAATGTGATGCTGAGGAAAACAAAAACAATACATAATTGAGACTGAAATTTGGTTTCTTGAACAAAATTTCATATCAGCACAATATTTTTAAAGACATAAGTGATTCTATTTCAATCAAATTTTAAGTAATAAGGTAACGGGTGTTAGATTTTAGATTTTTTTGCTAATTCTTTGAGAGTAAAACGCTTGTTACATGGTTTCCAACTTGTCGATGTATAAGATTAGTGCTGGTAGATATTGAGCTGGTAGATATTGAGTGTTCGACTGATTGTCATGATTATAATTCAACTGGTTTACCATATACAATTCTTATGTAGAACAATTAACATCAATAAATGATTGTTAAATCAGTTTACTTAAATGCCAATAAAAGATTGTTGTTTTGCATACAAATTTGTGTTTAGATCACAGAGCTCAAAATGCACTGACTTGAACATTTTCATGGAAGACTTTGAAATAATTTTAAAGTTTTGCAAATTTTAGTGGTGAAATTCAACCATTTTTTCTAACTTCGGTGGTCTATTTTATAGAAAAAAAATATTCGGAAAAACACAACTTTTTTTGTACCGATCTTGAAGAGCAAGAATCCTTCTACAGTAACATGTTTTCAAAGTGGAAAATTTCCAGCAGATTCTTCAAATTATTAGCGAAAAAGACAATTTTCCTAGTAAATTAACAGATTTGTCGTGATTATGACGTCTCAGCCTGTACCAATATTAAAGCAGGGCTGCTTTGGCACTACCTTCTTCAAATATTCATTGACTTTTTTCATACAAACATCCTTATAAATTTACAGGTATTTGAGGGTTGTTTTAGAGTATTTCGATTGATTGGACTAAGATAAGGGGGCCTATTAAAAAATCAATTACTCGTAGAAGAAGATTCTTCCACATGGAGAATATAAATAAAAACTGTAATACAAATTTAACCCTTTGTATGACACTATTGGAAGTTTGACGACTTGTAACTTTATTCAGGTGCATCCAGATAAAAAAATCTTCGGGGACACTCAGCGAATTCTTGGAATCTTTAATTTTTCATCATTACTTTTTTAATAAACGCACCCAGAAAGCCCAGTAAAAACTCCCAAAATAAGACCTTGAGTGTCAATTTGACTCTCTTGACTAATCTCTCTTGATTCTCAACCGATTTTTACAAAATTTAAAGTTTTGGAAACCTCGTAACTCAAATTTTCAGACATTATTCACCAACAACACTTCAATTTTACGTTATTCAAAGTCTAAGAAAAAAAATCCGAAAAACATGCTTTGGTAAAAAGACTGTAGATCAGCTACCATATGCTTCAAAAAATTCACTTAGTTTCCAAGAAAGCTGAAGCATTTTTCAATCAATGAACCGTGAAAATTGTTTAAGTCACACCAGATAAATTTTGATTAGAAAGTTGACGTAATTTGGCACATTTTTGCAACTTCAGATTTTGAAAATACGAAGTACAGAATTTTTGACGATTTTTCAAAGGTAGCTGTTTTTCAAACTTTATGTCAAATTACAATTTCTCAGATTTTCTAAGACTTAAATTCGACTTTACACTATATTTTGAGTATATTCACGCAAGATTTTTGCAATAAATTTATATTAACTTAAAAGCCAATTACATACCGATTGTAGTGGTGAAATTACATAAACGCTGCAATACTTTACATAAATATGATAGATATAAAACTTAAAGTCAATCCAGAAAATTGACGCGGTAGGTATGTTATGGAAATGAGTGAAGGCAATCTTCAACGCAAAAATACTCAACTGTTACGGTGCAAAGTTGAATTTAAGTCTTAGGAAAGTTTAGAATTTGCATATTGACAAAAAGTTCGAAAAACGGCTACCTTTGAAAAATCGTCAAAAATTCTATGTTCCGTATTTTGACAATTTGAAAATGCAAAAATGTGCCAATTTATGTGAACTTTTTAATCCTCTTTCCAAATTTATCTGGTGTGACTTAAACAATTTTTACAGTTCATTGACTGAAAAGTAAATTTTTTACATCACTTTTTTACATTTTTTGTAGTCATCATACTAAAAAAATTTAAAAAAAAATTTCTTATGTGCAAAAAAATAAATACTTCTTTCTTTTGGAACAACTTATGTTATTTAGAAAATAAAAAAAAAACAGCTTTCAAAATTCATTTATTCATTTAAAATCCATTTGTGTTTCGTTTAATGTGAATTAGAAAAATTGTTATGTTACCACCATTGATTCCTAAGAATTTTACAAGGCAGCAGTGAAAGACAAACAATCAGATCAATACTTACACTTGTCAAAAGTGTTTCCGGATCATATCCTTGAACCCACTCTCGAAAACAAAAAAAAAACATCTTGCTAAGATGCAGAGGTGACCTCGGTCCTAAAGCACAAATTTATTTCTTTCACCGTTTTCTCTATTTTTCCTATTTATCTATTTACTACTTGGACGTGGTCGGCTTGATCTATAGGTTTTGTGCAATAATATAGTATGCAATTTTGTTGCATACAAGCTTTCGTGCAGCTTATTCCAATTTATTTGTTATCGCATAATTTTTTTTATTATCCTCTTCCCCCACGCGATGTTTCAACTACGAGTGACAAAAGAAGGATTTGAAATTTGTTCCGGCCTTATTTATTGTTCTGAGAACTTAGCTATAAGTACCAATTTTCATCAATCAAGTTTCGGATCAAACATCTTTAAATAAAATAAAATAAAAATAAAATAAAATCTTAGAAAAGCATTCCGGAATTGACGATTTAAGGTGGATGCGAGTAGTCAATCAAGTTAACTAAGTTTATATCTCGCTAGACACCAGTAGTGATGGCAGTTGAATTAATTGTTCTTCAATGCCAAAAGACTTACATCATTCAACAGCTAATATTTTTTGCCTGATAAAATACGCAGGGCTGGTAGCGGTTTGACAATGAAAAAGTAGTGACTTTAGTGACCAAAATTTGAAAAAAAGTGACCATATAGTGACTATGAGGACCGAAAAAAGTGACCAAATTGTGACTATGTAGAACGAAAAAAGTAACTTTGAAATACAAAAAAATGTGACCAAATCAGGCCCGTGCGAAAGGGGAGGGGGGGGGGGGGTTTCGAAATTCAAATTTAGATAAAAATAATAACAATACCAAAAATACAAAATTTAAAAGGAAAGGGTTTTCTTACACCGTTTTTCACTCATGTTCAACACATAAACTAAAAAAAATGACTGATAAAGAAAATTTTGGAAACATATTACAATGAATGTTTCAAATTTTCGATAAGTCAAGAAAGTAAGAAATAAATTAGTTTCAATAGAATTTCTTAGCAAATTTAAAATCTGAAAATCTGAATTCTAAAATAAATGTCCAATCTTGTACAAGCTTACCATGAATAGATGTTGGGAAAATAATAATAATTGTTAATTTTTATTCATCTAAATTTGGAATTCTTTTCCTCATTTTCAACAGAAAATTTTGTGAGAAATTCCGCCGTAATTTTTTAATTTGAACAAAAAATATTTAATCACGATTTAAAATGTGAATTACCGATTACTGAATGAGAAATGAGTTTTGAAAAGAGTTTATTCAATGTTCGATGGTTTAATTTAATTTGATAAAAAGAAGAATATATTTATAATTATTCAAAAAGTGCCAGTTATATAAGCCAGACATAAAACCTTTAATAAAGTAAAATCCTCCAGCTATCAAAATTTCATTTTTGAAGCTTAAATAATAACTTCATGTTCAACTACAGTGACAAAGAAATATTAGAAAATGAGTAATTACGTGAATGATAAAAACTGATGAAAAATTAAAAATAAGAGTTCAAAACTTTTGTTATTAATATTGAAAGCACAAATCAAATACAAAGTTTGTTAACACTGCGTATTAAAATTTATTTTTAAAGTTGCTACTTAGAACAATTTTTCAAACTTTTTAGATTTATTTAAAAATCATGTTCGATCCATGAAACATGATTTCATATAAAAAATATTAATACAAAGTTTATAAATTTTCAATCGCAGGTTTTTAAGCTTTAAATTACAAGCTCTGAATATTTTGTCTCTCTTGATTAAAATATTGGGTCCTGAAAGAACAGAAGATTGAAATTATGTTTTAATATTAAAAATTTGGAGTTAAAGGCTTATGGTTGAATAACACGAAAATTTAGAATTTAAAAACAAGGAAACAATTGTTTAAAATATGTCTTAAAAATTTAAAAAGTTTGATTAAAAAAAGTCCCGCAAGTTGATTAGAAAATTGAAAAAAACTGTACAATAAAATTCGATAAATTTATTTGAAAATTAAAAAAAAACAATATGGAAATAAAAAAGATTAGTTTTTAAAAACATTTCAGGAAGAGTTTTTTCAATAAACATGTTTCACTATAACCATTCTGGTGCTTATTTTTTTAAATTGTTGTTTTGGTAAATAGTGTCCTAAACTAGAAATTTTGTCAAATTCGGCCGAACACATTTAGTTTTAGTGATAAAGAGTTTATTTCTAGTAAAATCAAACATTGATAGATAACTGATTATGGAAAAATGTCATTACAAGTATTTTTGACATCACAGCAAAAAGTGTAAAAAAAACTTGATTCTCTATTTAAAGCTCATCAATTCATATAAAACTTTTATTTTTAAATAATATGTTTTTGATTTGAGTTTTTGTAAAAAAAAAAGTGCAGAAACTTCTCTAAAGATTTTTAATTATTTTCAAAAGTCATTTCAATAACAAAAGCTGATAGAAATATTGCATACATATTTAGATTCGGGGAACCCAAATAAGTTTAAATTACCGTTTAAATTCATTGCAACTTAGAAAAATGTAAATTTTGTGGCCTTATGTAAATTTTTAAAACCCTTTTTTTAAATATTTAGAAGAACAAAAAACACGAAATAAAATTGAGTATGACATTGTTTTTTAAAGAATATTTCATATCAACATAACATTTGTTATGACATAAAAGTTTTTTTAATTAAAAAAAAAATGGTTCGTTAAAATCTCAATCTTAGTTACACTTCTTAATAAAAACCCATTCTAAAGACGAGATAGGGTTTTTGTATATCAAGTTTTGAGTTCCAATACAAAAGGTTGATTGAACTAAAAATTAAAATCTACAATCAAAGTTAGTTTCAATTCATGAACGTCAAATAATGTCGTAGATCGAAATGTCTCAAGCCAAGGGGTATTTTTGCCAAAATTCCGCCGGAGGCGAAAAAAATTTCTGACTGACTGATCAAGTAATTTACCGTTACTATACCGTCAATATTGACACGCGCAATTCAAATTACTCTTTCATTGGTTTATTTTCGGTGAAAAAAGTGACTTTTGGTGATAAAAGTGACCATTTTTCGGAAAATAGTGACTTTAGTGACCCAATGATGAAAAAAGTGACTTTTTAGTGACTGACCCAAAAAAAAGTGACCAAGTCACTAAAAAGTGACTCGCTACCGGCCCTGGATACGAAGTTACGGCCTTCGAAAAAAGGATTGAACTAAAAACATTCTCGGAGGAATTTTTAAATTGGCACTCTAAAACCATCAGCGGGCACAGTTCCATAGACGAATTAAAAATAAGGTTGATTTTTCATAACAAAATATTTAATTTTTTCATACGAACATAGAAGTTAAAATTTACTCATGAAAAGGTTACTTAAAAATTCTGCAAAAAATCATGGATGAGTTAGGAACCTAAACGTAGCTGTTACGACCTCATGGGTTGCGAAATTTAATCGACTCAGTCTACAGTAGCATGTAGTAAAAAGTATGACGAAAGCATCGTCCACTATTGTACCATACCAATACGATTTATCGAATCTCCAAGGTGGAAGGGTCGTCCTTGTGAAATTTAAATGAAAGAATACATATTTTGAAATCGAAATAAACATTATTATATGAAGGTAAAGGAAAACGAAAATGGTATTAAATTAAAGGAACATAAAATCTCTAAAAATATTCTTAAAAATTTGAAAAATAAGAATCGGTATTGCACAGAAATATGAAAATATCAAATAAAAAAAAACTTACTGTCTGGATGATGGGTAATTTGCCTATTGTCAATGTTCATTGAAGCAAATGCATTCCACAATCAAATATGTGTAAACTTATCGTACTCACTAGACTTATTTTTACACATCACCCTTCTGCCAAGATACCACCCAGCCGAGCCCATTCCCAAATAGTAATAATAATAATAGACTTCCCTTCCGAAACTGAATCTATGGTGAACTTCATCAGTGTGGATGATTTACGGTGGTGAATCTGCTGGCATATTCTTTGTTGGTCGGCCGGCGGGCGGGTCGACTGGATTGTTGCTGCTTGCCGGCAAACCGCCATCAGATGCAATATAAGTAGAACTTTCTCCAGCTGAAAAAAGCGGTCTAGCCTATAAAACGCCCTGGCCTAGAAGGAGGGAGAATTTGGAGAATCGAGAGAGCTCAAGGATACTGGTAAGTGACAAGGTGGCAATTATACGGAGTCCTTGTGTTTTCATCGATTGAGGTTTAAAAAAAATGTGGGCAAGTTGAGGGACGTTTAAGAGACAATTTGTTTAATTTATTGCGTAAGGAATGTTGAAATCATTTTTCGAATCAATTTCCCCGCCAATGAGCAAACTGAATAGCAAAGGCTGATGATTGTGGGGGTTTCGATGAAAATTTTAGCACCTGAACTCAAGGAACAATAGCGTGTTTCCGAAAATATACGATTTGTTGACTGCCCCTCCCTGGAAGAATTTTAACAAAAAAAAAAAGCATGAGCCAACGGCCGAACAATTGGGAAAGTGTAAATCATCGCACGTTTTGACATCGCGACGGTGAATGTAGGAAAAAATAAACGTAGAAATCGAGGAAGCGACTTGATTTTTTTTTCAACAAACAACAAGAAGCAAAAAATTCACAGGTATTGGAAAGTTTAGTTCGTAAAAAAAAAATCGAAGACATCGATAAATTATCTTCATGGCGCCAAAAGACAGCAATATAAACATGCGAGATATTTATGTATAGTCACGTAGAAGAGGAACGTAAGTTCAGCTTCTTAGTCGCCGTCGTCGTTCGGTTAAGGGATTAGCCGATGGATGGCATTCGTTGGAATGCAGCCAAGTTCCGGTACCTAGGTGCACGAGAACTACTGAACCTTAAGTTTAGTTTAGGGAGATATGCAGAAATGTTTGTAACTAAACTGGCTCGAGCTGTCGAGGGTGGAAGCTGTCAGTACCGAAATAAAATACGATATTCAGGATTCTATCTCCATTTTCAACTTTTTACTGATTTTTACTGACAGGGTTGAGTTATTATAAATTTTCCTTCGTACTATGAAGCCTTGATGCTTAGATACGAAAAATATATCTATACATTTTTCATGATAATAGTGAATAAATTTGACTGTGCATTTAGAGCGTACATAGATCGAACCGATCTAAGAAAAAATCAGATTTGACATTTGCGATTCATATTTCCAGCTCAAATTTCAGAACCTCGAATGTATTGCAATTTTAGTCCTCTTCTTCTCTATTTATATTATCGGGACATTGCTCCAAAGCACATGACTCAATTGTTTAGTCATGACAATACCTTGCAATTCTTTCTGTATCAATGAACGACCCTTGACATCGAGTCTGAGTCAAATCTAACGGGGAAAAGGGTAACGCCATGTTAAATCAATTCCTTCGAAGAGCAGTCAGTAAGCTTAGATGGGCTCCGTGCGGAACATGATGGAAGGCTAGGAAACTCGTCACGATCCGGATATTTACAGTTAAAGAGATGCACCGCCACAAAAAACGGCGCTTTACAAATGCCTCCGCAAATTGATCGATCTCGATAGCATCGCTAGACCTCCTCCCTTGTTCCTACACTCTCTATGGATCATCCGCAAAACTGTGCAGAAATATAAATCAACGGTTTTTAACAAATACAGAAAGAACAACCTTTTATTTAACGTACTTACCTACTAGAACGTAATAGTTTCTGGCAATCCAGTAGAATATTTCTAAGAACTTTGTTAAACAAATGTCTTTTCTAAATTCATATTTCCAAATAAATTTAAAGCAAATTACAAAATTCTTCAATTTTTTTCCAGCCAAATTTCCGGCATTATTTATTAATTTTTTCTTACTGCTTACTTTTTCAGATCCAAGAGTTGACTTTTAAAATCAGGTAAACGGACCCTTCTAAAAATTGGTGAATACAAACTATTTCAGTACCAACCTACTCGGTCACTAAATCACAGAAAACAGACGTACAAGCTAGCCCATGAAACATGTGTAAAATTTTCAACAATCGTTTTGAACCAATTTTTGTTTTTCGGTTGGGCCACCAGATGTCTCCAAACACACCAACTGTCAAAACCAACCTGAAAAAACAAAATTTTGGTCAGTTTTGAGCAGGATGTATGTGTTTGTGTTCGTTTTAAACTGTTTGGCATGTTTCAAAAAAATTAACACTTTCGACTGGTTGCATAATGGAAAAATATTTTGAAAATTTATCGCTATTTTATTCAAGTTAGAAGTACCTACTAAATTTATACAATGGGATGCAAAAGTGATACTTATGAAAGTAACCCGCTTTGAGTTGTCTAGAATCAGTTCTGATAGGTAAGACCACAGAGAACAGACGTAAAACCTAGCTCACGAAACTTGTGTAAAATTTCCAACGACCGTTTGAACCATTTTTTGTTTTTTGGCTGGGCCACCAGATGTCTCCAAACACACCAAAGAGAACTGTCAAAACCAAACTGAAAAAAAAACTTTAGTCAGTTTTGAACAGGACGTACACACTTACATGTTTCAAGAAAGTCACTGTTAAAGTTTGGAAATACTTTCTTCACGTTGCATAATGGAAATATGTCTTAAAAGTTAACCGCTACTTTCTTCGAGCTAGAAGTACTAAATTTTGAACAATAGGATGCAAAAACTGTCTTGAAAGTAAGCCGCATTAAGATGTCTTGATCCAGTTCTGATGGATAAGACTTATCGTCTAGATATTCCTTATTGACAGGATATAGCCGATGCGTTCTCTGACGATAGTCGTTCAAGAAATGCAAAAACTTATTGCAAAACTGTTAGTTATTTTGACTACATCAGTAGTGCAAAAAAAAGGAAGTAAAATTCTATCCAGTCAAGAGTAGCTTTTATTGCATTTATCTAGCAATGAATTAAACCCTTCTATTTTAGAGCGGCCTTAGTTTGTTTATTATAAATTAGTTCCTATACGATTACGCCTTTTCGAAAACGGGCTCTAACTTGAAAACGGGAAAACATGATCAGTAACTTTTGAACGGCGCAATAGGTGGCACTGTTTCAAGTCAGTTTTCAACGTTTTTTTGGATGTTAGCATTTAAAATTTTATACACTTTTTGGAAGATTTTTTCTTTGATTTTACCAAAAATCTGTGACGGTTTTCTGTGATGCTTTTTTCATACATTTTATTCAAAAATCATGTCAAATTGCGTCTTTTTTACATTTTACTAAAAAAAAATCAATTAACGTTATCAATTTTATCATATTATTTCTAATTCAAAGAAAATTATTAAAAATTTCTATTGATATAAAAAATTTAATTTTGATAAACACGTCCAAAATTTGAAAATTCTGTGAAATCTGTGAATATTCCTAGATTTCTGTATTCTGTGACACAGATTCTGAGACAAAAATTGGTTAAAAATTCTGTGAAATTATAGATTTTTCTGTGATTTTGGCCACCTTGCTAGTGAGACGAGAAAAAGTTATCAATGGAAGCTGAGTGGTGGTCAGTGAGCGGGCTACCTGAGAATAAAAATAATTGGGGAAAGTAATTTAAATCGATGGCAACTTGTTGAAAGTGTTTACAAATATAAAAATCAAGACCAATTTTAAACATGATGGGAGGAACGAACATAGATGTGCTTCGTTCTTGAAAAACATCGATTCTGATAGGTTTGTGAAGCAGAAGCAGGATTCGATGGGAATCGAGAATAAACGCCTAAGAGGTTTAAGCTGCGGTAAGATTTGAGTAAAGTAAGGTAAAATGTAAGATTATGTTTCATAGAAAGTTAAGATGGGTTTATTGAATTTTCATTCGTTTCATTTTAAATAGAACCACTAATAACTTGACAACTGAGCAGGTATCTAAACGTTTGCGTCATACCTCTTGGTGGTGATTTGCATTGAAGATCTACCGAACTAGTTATCTAAAGAATGCAATTCAGCGCATTCGTTGGCGAAATTGCGGTGAATCCGTGCACCCATGGTGGATTATCTACATACACACAGAACCAACTTTCACGAAAACTGCGAGTAATGTTTAATGTATAATGTTTATTGTTAGGAGTACGTGCGCCTGTCAGTTACAAACTATAGTTCAGGTTAAGGATATGTAACATAAGGATTTCAATAGTTGATGTTCGAATAGAGGCGAAATAAAACCTAGATCTAATCTAAATACAAGTATCTCTAGAGTGCATTATTTCAGTGCTTAATTCTTCAGCGAAAAAAATCACAGATATTTGTCCTGCTTTTGTAAAAAATGCAAATTTTAAAACAATGTTGGACAAAAAATCTCTGATTTTATTTTGAACACAAATCTACTACTAGTGTTGCGGTTTTCACAGTCTTCTCTAAACAGCCGAGCAGTGCAGTTCATATAGTGTTTCGTTCGTGCGCTTCGTGTTTGTTTTCGCGTTTGCCGGTAGATGTTCACTAAATTCGTCCGGAAATGTGTAAATCCTGTGTGTCGAGAAAGTTGTCTTTAATTATAAATTTGAAATAAGAAACAATTAGCCAATTGAAAAATAAAAATGAAATCGAAGCCAAAATGTCGTCAAACAAGAGACGCCGTCACCCGTGTCTAGTGTCGTCGGAACCCGTGAAATCGAGTGTATAATTTAGTGAAAATTGAAAACCGTTCCTCCCAGTAAAAAATGTGATTGGTTAAAAGGGTTTCAAGTGATTTTGTGTAGATAATATTGAAAAGTTGAAGAAAAGGAGTTTATCAAAACATGTTCGAACGTGTGCATCAATCAGATCGCAGCAAGCGAAGGCGTTTACAACAAGAGAAAGAGAGAGAGAAAAACTGGTGAGAGCGTTCCATTATCTTTTCATATATTCTTATTCTTACAAAAAATACATAACTTCCACCCACAGCATAATGGGTCTTTCTCATGTGCCCAACGCTGCTGCGCTATTTCCGCAGTGGTGAATAGCAAAAGTTTTTGAGTAGGTTTTTTTTACGAAGTTTCCAATTTGAAAAATAGATGTCATTAATAAAAATTAAAAGGGTTTTGTCCGTAGAATCAAATACGGATTTTAGATATTTTTTTTAAATTCCAGAAAAATAAACAACCCAAATTAAACGATAATTGATTTTTAATCATCAATAATGAATATTTGAATTTTAAAATAACCTTTCACGCTGCCCGAATTATAAAAGAATCCACTTTCATCACATAGCTTTATATTCCCTTTATTTATTCTAATTGTCTAATAAGTCATAAGGATGCTTAAAATCCCTCGAGGAAAAAAATAGATAATTCAAAACTTCCATTTCGTTTCATTTACACTTCGTATTCGTACATTTCTTTTTTTTTTTTAAACTAAGCAGATAACAACTCCTTTCTTCAATGCAACTTGTAATAAGAGCTTAAGTTTTCAGCTTTATCAAATTATCGTTTTCTCACGAATCTGACCTCAGTATGGTATATTAATGATTGACAATGATGAATATACCATACTTTTTCCATTACTTCACTTTTTCAATTTGGGTTATTCTCTAGGGTCAATAAAAAGGGCGATAATGATACTTTACCAAATTTTTTTTTATTGGTTTTAAAACGATTTTATTAATTTTCGTTTTATATACTTTCATTTTATTTTATATAGCAATGTATTGAACAAACTCGAAATAAGTCGACCTCCAATTTCTATTTATATTCATCTTGTTCATTATTTCATATTAAATGTGTTTCACATCTATTTCTTTTCATATTTATCATATTTCTTATATATCATATAACTACATATATGCTTATTCATTGTACTTATATATTAACCAGAGGGAATGCATCTGGGGATAACCCAAAGCAATTATTGCAAGCGGAGTGGATTGCCAACCATTGTAGGTTTCTGAGGGTTGGATGCCTTCCCTCGACGAACCATCGGCCGTGGAAGCCCTAGAAGTCAATTCGAAGGCCAAGCCACACAGACATAGGCTGGCCCTTGCTACCGATGGGGGAACCATACATACATACATACATACAAATCTACTACTAGTGTTGCGGTTTTCAATTAGAACAAAAATCATCGATATCATTATCGTCCTGGTCCTACGAGAATGAGAGCTTCTCATTTTTGGAAAAGTCAGAAAATTTCAAACTTTGTTTCAACCGTTTCTGAGATACAGTACGGGTGATAACCGCAATGGAAGGTTAAGTAACAAAAGTTTCAGTTTTACTAATGAAATGCTAACTATTGTTTACCATGGGTGCACGGATTAACCTCAACTTGGCGTTGTTAACTTTCTTGTTATACCTCCATTTGTGGTGCGATCTTCGGGTGGAATATTTGTCTTGATTTAAGTAGTAAGATTTAAGTTGAAAAGTAGTCGCCATGTAAAGAAAAAAGTTATTAATGAAAAACCAGCATTTTTTGCTTCTTACGAGCAAAATGTATCCAAATTCCATCCAATTTTAAGGCTCAATGTAACCTCTTCCCGTAGTGATCTTCTGGAAACCAATGATCAATTGCAGCCAGGGTGCGTGATATTTACAATGTTTTATTTTTCCTATAGTAAGATCAATAACTCTACTGTACACTATGGTTCTTAAACATTCGTTAGAAAAAAAAAACAAACATTATTGTTACAATAAATTAATTTTTTGTTTGGAATTGACATGAAGAAAAAATTAAATTTTAAAATCTATTCCAAAACCATCGATGAACTTTTTTTTTTAAACAAAAAAAAAGTTTTTTATCGTTTAAAGTCACATTCACAAATATCAACAATGCTGTCATCATACGCAGACGTGAAGTTCAAATGATCGACATCAAATTTATTTACCTACAATATAAAGAAAAGAGATTTTAAATAATGTGAAGTAGTCCAAATATTTGGATTTATGTACTTAGGGTGGCAATGGATGTAAGAAAAATTTCCACATCTAATTTCAATAACCGACCATTAGACTGCCCCAAATTTGTATGGGAAATTCAAAACCTGTGAAATGTTATGCGCTGCAGGCTAAAATTGATCCTAGACCTAGTACAAGATCTCATGCCAAATTTGGGCCAGATCGGATCACGGGAAGGGGTCGCTCAACGAGCCTGAAGTTTGTATGGGATTTTGAGACATTTTGTTCGGGAGAAACATGAAAAACCAGTTTTTCATCAATAACTTTGGTTCCCGTCGGCCGACTTCTTTCAAAAACGGGTTTTCTTAAAGCCTAATTTATGAAAAACATTTCATCCGAAGACTGCATATCGATAAGAGTTAAGACAAAAAAGTTATTAGGCTTCCAAATGGGCTAACTTTTTTAAGGATGGTATTCATCACTGTAAATGAGTCGGGGCGGTCGAACTTATTGACGCCTCATTAGCAGTGATGAATACCACCGTAAAAAAAGTTAGCCCATTTTGGAAGTCCAATAACTTTTTTGTCTTAACTCTTATCGATATGCAGTCTTCGGATGAAATGTTTTTCATAATTTAGGCTTTAAGAAAACCTGTTTTTGAAAGAAATCGGTCGACGGGAACCAAAATTATTGATGAAAAACTGGTTTTTCATGTTTCTCCCGAACAAAATGTCTCAAAATCCCATACAAACTTCAGGCTCGTTGAGCGACTCCTTCCCGTGATCCGATCTGGCCCAAATTTGGCATGAGATCTTGTACTAGGTTTAGGATCAATTTTAGCCTGCAGCGCATAACTTTTTCAAATGTCGGGTCATTTGGGGCACTCTACCGACCATACATTTTGAAGATTAGCCCAAAAAACTGATCTGTGCAAAATTGCAGCTCAATGGGACTTGATTTTGGGGCGCCTCAAAGGACTCAATGATACGGACTTTTGTCCCTAAACATCATCAAAGGTGGAACCAAAGGAAATTGGGAAAATCGAAATTTTAATTTTGATGCCGCATGACTCTAATCGGTAGATTTTTATGGAATGTTTGAGAATTGGCATGTAAATTGAATCACAAATCGATCCAAACCTTCAAATTTTAATATTTCAAATGCATCTAAGATTCAATTTTCACTTGGGTGTTCCATTTATTTTCCGCTTAAGTGATCCTAAATGATGAAAAAAACCTAAAAAATAGTAAAAAAACAAATTTCAAACACAAACTGCACACACAAAAACAGCTAAATGACAAAGATGTTTTTTTGTCCAAATTTTCTACTAGCGATAGATCAGATATCACACTATTATCTCACGAAATTTGAAGTATTTAAAAATGTTTGCGACCTAAGATATTGAAATTCTTCGGAAATCGGATTTTTTTAGGTTTGAACTAAAAAATTGAAGTTCAAGATAAAAAATTCGAATGATATACCGATTTGTTTATAAATAGATAGAAAAAGACTTATGGTAAAATATATTTGACTACTCATTTAGTAAACAATGATTTAGTCTACGCATTTGTGATGAATTTGAATACAAGGTATAACCAAATTTATTCTATATTGGAACGAAATTATTTCATTAAATCAAAGTCCCTCTATTGACTCGGGAGATGACCTGCATGCATCGGAACGCCATAAAAGGCATTTATGAACCATCATAACTCGACCTCTACCTAAGACCTTCCTGCAGAGTGCGGTGTTGAAGTGTGCGAGCCCAGATTAAAGAACCCAAAGTGCCGAAGTAATAACAAAATACTTCGAACCATCACCAACCCCGACCGACGACGGACGTGCAAAACTGTTGTGGCCAAACCGAAAAATCGAAGAAACTCACAGTCATTATTTATTTATTTGTTTTCGAGAAAGAACGAAATAGGGCGTACCGATTGTATTTATTTTTGCAAGAAGTTTTCCTTTTCGCCGAAAACTTCACTGCGGTGCCATGCCTGATCATCATCATCGGATCAGCGACGTTTTATGGATGCACCAGGGTTTTATGGGTGAAGAGTGAGCAGAGCAAAAAAAACTCCAAATGCAATGCGTTTTGTTTTAATTTTGGGCTATGCAATCTTGCAGGAGTGTGGTGGATTTATTGAGTGTATAATTATTTGGAAGTGATGTTGAAGTGTGAGAAAATTTTAGCTTCCACATAAACGCCTGGCCCTCGAGGTGAATATCCGAGAAATTGGATAAATTGTGTCGGACCGAAGGCGATTTGTTGACTTTTCGTGTTTATCTCTAGGTGAGGCTTTCCGCAAATTTGTTCTAAACGATTACAGCTTTAAATATTGTATTTTTAACCCAAAACTGTTTTAGGCTAGATTGAACTTGTTCACAACAGAGGGGTTAGTAAAAAGCCCAAATTAGTTTTTTTCCTTTTTTTAAGAGTTGTTTGGATCGGGATAAATCATCCAAACGGATGAAAATCCTTGCAAAAAAAAGCTTTTTTTGAAGACCCTAAATCTGTTATCACACTAAAATTCAAAACAAAACGAAGAATTTAGAAGCTCAAAAGTTGAAGCGAATACAAAATTTTTGAACAGGGGATTTTTTTTTATTATCTGACGGGTTTGCGCCGGGGGTCTTCAGATTTTCCCCAAAATTGAAAATTTGGTTCATTTTTGCGACCTAAAAACACATGTATTTTTTCAGATTTCTAACATTTTTATTTTTTAAGTTAGCTTCGGTAAGATTTTTTTGTAAATAAAAAATAACCATTTTTCAAAGCTACATAACTCTGTTGTTTCTCAACGGAAATTATAAAATAGCACATCAAAATGCATCAAAATTTTATCAGCTTTCCAAATAGAATAGTTAAAAAAAATTAAATAATGACCTTCAACATGAAAAGTTGAAAATAAACATTAAATGGCGTCTAAAAGTACCGTCTGCACCCCCGAATATTTGGCAAAAAATACCATTGTATAGCTCGATTTATGATGCAACTTTCATCTGAAGACACCAAAGTGGGCCATTAACACCTTGAAGAGTTATGAAAGAAATAATGACAATAAATCTCTTTTTTTGCATCGAAAACAAACAATGGTCGAACAACTGCACTCACATATGGAGATAGCAAGCACTTCTAACAACATGGAAACAAAAGAACTTACCAAAGCAGGTAAAAAACACTACTTGTTCGTCCTTTTTAGACTGCCCCTACTCGCATAACAGTCCCATATGAATTTTTGTCATTTTAGGTCAACATATCCCGATCAGAAGGGAAAAACTAAATTATATCAAAATGAGATATTTTGATACTAATTTTTTCCTATCAAAATGAGTTATTATTCAGTACTCGTAGGATGTTAAAATATCTCAAATTATATCAAAAAATCTATACGATCATAGCTAAATTATATCAATTTTAGATATGCTCCTTTCAAGATTATATCTCATTCAGATAGCATAGTCTGATATTATACAGAACAAAACCTATCAAAATTATAACTTATCAAGATATGAGTGCTTCGAGAAAATTTTTTAGTGGAATGTCAATAAACCACATTATATGCTAAAACCATGCTCCATTTTTGGTTTCCCAAAAATTGGATTCCATTTTATGGAGCTGTTGAGCGAAACTCAATAACGCACGGTTTGGGCCGTTGACTTCGATGTCCGTGTTTCAGAAAAAGTTGCACGTATATCAAAATATGATATAATCATTTTATTTTAGGACAATCCGAAAAAAATCTTTTTTATTGAAAATGAGCTCAACTCCATTCAAGTCTGTCAATCAGAATAAGATATAATTCATATTGGAGAAACTTAAAATCGAAAATTTAAAATACTTTATAATAACTGAATCAGATGTAAATATCTTGGTGAGATACGTTTGAGTTATTATTTTGATATGCTCTCCTGATCGGGATGGCTTCAACATAAAAGACTAAAAAAAGAGGTTTTGTTCTAGAAATTTCGAAAAAAATATCAATTCGTGGCTGTCCTATATGAAATATACCTGAATAAAAGTCCCATATGTGAAATACCACGGATTTGGTTACTTTTCAATGTTTCTTTCGGCGAAATAGTCTTTGGTTTATTGCTTTGAATCATTTAAACATTTTTTTAACTCACTTGATGTCGAATGATGCACACTAATTTTCGAAGGCAGGTCTGACTTTCTTAGGAATGACTTCCTGAGCGAAAAACTATCGGATGCAATCAAAAATCGTAAAAAGATTCAACTTACAATGTGGAATTCATGATATTTTTTTGCAAAAGTATGTTTCTTTCTCTGACAATTGCATTTAGAAGATCAAAAATGATTAAATTAAAGTCTTAGAAAGTAGCTTGGTGAGAAAAATAAATTTTGTATGGGACTGTTATGCTAGTAGATTCGAAAAAGGTTTCAAATATGGTCGATTAACAGTCCCATAATGAATAAAAATGGTGCTCTCGACCATACCAATAACCCAATTTCGAAAATTTCAGGCCTAACGATTTATTATGACAACCTAGAAATGATTTTCGTTTATGCTGAAAGTGATGGTCACAATTTAAAAATATATTCCAAAACAGAAAAATCTGATTGTCTCGCTTGCTTATTTTTGTATATGGGACTGTTATGAAAGAAGGGGCGGTAGATTGTTGCAGCTTAACTGGCTTCATGTTATATCCAAAAATCTAATAACGTATTCGTTTATACCCAGTTTTGCACCAGGTCACAACAAGTTATGCACATTTTACTGTTATTTTTAGAAGTTTATGCGCTAAGTTTTGCATCCGTAATTGCCCAGATTTGATTTAAAATTGACGGTGGAACACTGAAGATTCGTTTGTGAGCGATCGAGGTAGCAAAACACTGACGACGAATTATGTTCGTTCTAGTATGGTAAACCTCAAAACTGGGCGAATGTAGAAAACGAATACGGTAAAAGTATCATATTTTCATTATTTTATAGCCTGGGCTGGCCATACTGAGCTCTTTGATTATTTCTACAACATTTGTGCCACTTTCTCATACTTTTTTGATCAATGGGAAAGTATTTTGGTGTCCAGTGTTTAGCTTCCGATATAAAAACTATGTAAAGCACGTCTGTATTTCATTTTTTTAATAACATTTTTGTGATCCCAAACACAGGGACTGAACCTTCTACTATTGGCATTGATTATGCTTCACAATGATCTTTGATCGAAAAATTAATGAGTTACATAGTATATGACCAGGTTGTAAAAGCAACATTCCCATTATTAGTTATATCACTTAAAAAATACGATACTCAGAAGTCAGTTTTGCTGCAAACACTCTACAAAGCACGAAAAAGTAGTGTTTTTTACCTGCTTTGGTAAGTTCTTTTGTTTCCATGTTGTTAGAAGTGCTTGCTATCTCCATATGTGAGTGCAGTTGTTCGACCATTGTTTGTTTTCGATGCAAAAAAAGAGATTTATTGTCATTATTTCTTTCATAACTCTTCAAGGTGTTAATGGCCCACTTTGGTGTCTTCAGATGAAAGTTGCATCATAAATCGAGCTATACAATGGTATTTTTTCCCAAATATTCGGGGGTGCAGACGGTACTTTTAGACGCCATTTAATGTTTATTTTCAACTTTTCATGTTGAAGGTCATTATTTAATTTTTTTCAACTATTCTATTTGGAAAGCTGATAAAATTTTGATGCATTTTGATGTGCTATTTTATAATTTCCGTTGAGAAACAACAGAGTTATGTAGCTTTGAAAAATGGTTATTTTTTATTTACAAAAAAATCTTACCGAAGCTAACTTAAAAAATAAAAATGTTAGAAATCTGAAAAAATACATGTGTTTTCAAGTCGCAAAAAGGAACCTACTTTTCAATTTTGGGGAAAATCTGAAGACCCCCGGCGCAAATTGTCAGATAATAAAAAAAAATCCCCAACATTCACTTGCGATGAATTTGAAAATATAAAAAAAATTGCCTATACATTTTACTACGAAAATAGCTCCAAGTTTTAAAACGTAGAGTTGATATATGGTCAACGAATTCAAACTGAACGCTTTTTAATAAATTAACAAAAGTTATTTGGCGAAACTTGGCACAGGGTATTACAATTTATAGCTAGATGAGTTTGGAATACCGACTTGTCTTCGCAATTGGGCCTTTAAGTGTTAAGGTTAGTCGGCCAAACACTCTCAAGTTGTTTTTTATATTTAAACTGATGTCATTTTTAGTTTATATTGAGTTTAACAGAAGTTTAAAACACTCAAGTTATTCTACATTTCTATAGATACTGTTCACTTGAAGTCATACATTGTATGCCTTTCGGTTAACCCTCCTCAATATCCGAACGCCTCTCATCGATAGATAGGCAATTACAAAATATTGAACAAATTTTCTCATACGGTGAATCTAATTCAAAGACCTTTCCTATATAAACGGATTGCAACGGGTTGTAAGAGAGAAATAAAAAAACGTAAAATTCCGACAGCCTTCAATAATAATGAAAGCCGAAAGCAGTCCCTTTTGTAGTTCGGTTCGGATTGTTGATTTTTCCCTTCACGCGCGCCCAGGCAAAGGTAAGGTAATGATCGCGTGGGCAGAACAAAGAGCTGCGTTTAGTTGTGTCTTCATTAGGTAGATACCGCAGAACAATGCTGCTTAGAGTTGATGCCTTCTTACAACCATCATCCATTGCAATGGGATGATGATTTGGATGCAGCTGAGACTGCAATGCAACCCAGTGTGATTATTTTTCTTTCCACATGAAAGTCTCAGGCAACAACAACCAAGTCAGATCTTGGCCCTAGCTAGAGCTAGACCACCACCGAAGCTTTTAAACCTAGGAAAAGGGAGTGAAAAGTTTGTCATTCCCGGCCTTCAGCACTCATTGTGCCAGTATTCATGAACTGTATGAACTGTTAGTTGCAAAACTCTTTACTTTAATATCTAGTTAAAAAGTAAATCATTCTTCATGATTTTGTTGAAGTGAATTCTAGAGTTTGTTTCGATTAGGTCGCATGAACCATTATAAACAAAAATAAATTATTGACTGCAAACGATTGTTTAACCTTTATTCTTTCTTAGAAAAAAAAAATTGGTTCTATTTAGTTATAATTAATAACAGGGTTGCTAGCGATTGTTCGTTCCGAAATTTCAAAGTTTATCCCAGTTTTTTCAAGGTATATTCCCGGTTATAAATGATGATTTTCCCGATATTTATTATACTCGTTTTTTATATAAAATCATGGTGAATAGAAAGAAATGTAAAGGGCATCAAATTTCCAATAATAGTATCCCAAAACTTATTAACAGGTTACAAATCATGACAAATACTTCGGCGTCTTCTAACATGTAGTCTTTTCGTATCAAATTGACAGGTTTCCATGGGTTTTTAACGAATTTATCGAAATTGGCATCTATTCGTTGTTTTGCTCCACAATTTCAACAATTTTGCAAAAATAAGTCCAGTTGAATTGATCTTGCAACTTTAAGGTAGCACATATAAGCCACTGTGAAATTTTCTACAATTTTTATAGAGTTCTAGAAAAAATTGTATAGTTGGTATCAAAATATGTAAAAAATACATCGAAACATAATGTCAAGTCAAGTGGATTTATATCAAATACACGTTGAAAAGTTGCATTCCTAGATCACTTTCATGCATTTGTATGTTGCTGACCCTCTATAAAAGAGAACCTGGTTGAGTTAGGAACCTCTTCAAGCGAGAAAAAAAGTTCAGTTCTCTGGAAATTTTTGACTGTAGTTAGTTTTGAGTTTAGTTCTGCCGATAATAGTTTCATTGTTAAATTTGTAATATTTGAGTTATGTTTGTAAGTATAGCACACTTGCTCCGAAATAAGTTTAAAATGGCTTTCCGGTGTTCCCGGTTTTCCCGGTTTGCTGGCAACCCTGTAATAACTCCTAAAACATGCTTTGAATCTTAGACGCATAATGACTTTCTCATTTTCGAGAGCAATTTGGTTTTAAGTACCGTCAACTGGGGCAACATGCAACACTTTTCAACTTCAATGGCTTCTAAAATCTTAATGCTTACAGATAATCATACCTCTTGTACATCAAAAGTTTTAAGGTTGATGGGACACCAAACTGACGTAGTCAGAAAAATTATTGGTTTTACCAGTTATTTTTAAATTTACAAAAACATGCGATTTTCACCCTACTAAGAAAAAGGGGTAAGTTGCAACAAACTCTGTAATTGATGAAAAGTCAAATGACTACGTTTAAAAATTTAAAGTTTTTGATACATTTGTGATGTTATAACGCATAAATCACCAATTGCAGTAACTTTTGGTTTCGTTCGAATTAAATTTTACTTTTTTTCTGTCGAAAATGTTTTTAAGAAAAAAGTGTTTATCTGCTGCATACATTTAGGGGTAAAAAATACTACAAAATATTCCTTAAATCATGTAAATAAATCTTAGGACGGATGAAATTTTAATGCCAACAAACGATAATGCAAAACAATCATATCCTAGCATATGGAAACGCGATTTATGCGATTTAGTACTGATTTGCATTTTGTTGCATTTTGCCCCAGTCACCTAACTGAATTATAAAAATATTTATTTAAAAAAATTGGTGATTGTCCGAAAAATATGTATACACCAACAGTGTTGGTATTGGATAATGAAACCAATATAAAGTTTGTAGGTGATATGATTAAGCCAATCCGTCACACGAGGTAAAGTTTTTTAGGGCATCGAAAAATGTAAAAATTTGTACATGTATTGCGCCATTTTTTAAATTTTGATTCAAAAACTTAAAAAAACTCTTTCATGATGTTAAAAACTATATTATCATCAGTTTGTTATCAACTAACTTTATTACAGTATATTGACATAAAAATTGAATGAGTGTTGTGGTAGGGTGAATGTACCCAATCTTGGCCCCTAAGGCATGGTTGACTAGATTTCCCATGATTGTAGTCTTCCTGTAATGTGTACCTTCAAAAGTCCTTCGAAAAATATGATTGCTTACTAGCCTGAAATGCAGTAAAAATATGTCCTTGCTCGAAAACGGTTGATAATTTGAGGTATACCTGATCAAACTATTGATTGAAATGCTCCTTATTGTAGCACCCGCGCCGAATTTTGGCCCTTTATGTGTTCCTTAAATTGGCCGTCTCTAGGAAAAACTTGCCTCACTAATACAACAACAACCCCCACGAATTCATTGAAAATATCCCGAAAGGAAGCACATCAATGTTCTGTATTGTTTTCAAAAAGTCGGAAGTACGAAATGTCAACCAATTCAGATTTGGCAAGCTGCCACTAGGAAAGGGACATCAACCCACCCAACTGCCCTCAATTCCGCCCTATCGAAAAATATTGGGCAATTGTCAAGCAGAGGATGAAGAAGAATGGTAGGATTATTTTTTATTTGTGCAATGAAAAACCTACATCGAAAGTACAAAACATTTTTACTTCGTTTTTATAGCTTCGAAATAGACCTGTTTTAATGCGTCCAGATTTAAGATCCATGCTTTAAAAAAATTAACAATAAATCTGTCTTCAAAAAAATTTGTCACAACACTTCTGGTAACCCAAAAATACTAAGTTTATGAAATTTGGTACAGTTATTTCTAAGATACACAATGCCGAATTCTGGGTTTTTTTACGGTTTAGATTGTTTCGCGGTACTTGATGTCCTAAGAATTCATGTACATTTTCCATTGGTTAAATTGTGATAAAATTTGTTGTTCCATCATTGCAAAAAAAATTATTTTGAAAAATATTGTGACAAATGAGGAAAAACAAAAATGAAACAATACAACTTTTTTTTAACGAAACCCATCTTTTATAAGTTGATGACAGGCGAATAGAACTTCATTCTATTTTCTTTGAACGTGGCGATTATAGCATCTGCAAGGTGCTAGCCACCGTATCTTGAAAGAAATACTCTTAGTTAAACAGATCTCTCCGAAATCAAACTGAAATAACATTGGAGTTTTAAAGAGGATAATGGCCGTTCACTATATTCAAAATCGAGTTTCCAGAAATTTAACCTTCTCCATTGATGTATATCTATATATTCTTAAAATTATTATAAAAACGATAATCTTCAAAGACAAACATCAAAACGTATTCGGGAAATACCTACTGTTTTATAAATAACTTTTTCCACAGAATATGCACACACTGTGTGCAGCTGATAAATATTATTGTTCGAAGACCACCCACAATCTGCTACTGTGTGTCTCAAAGACGTCCCCCTTGGGGTGCGAACAATGAGCCAAACGACAACAATCAATAACGATTGTCTCTCCCTCGATTGGCGGTCTGTTTGCAAAAATGTATGAACACACAGAAAAAAAAACCTCACTTATTATATTCCATTCCCATCCCGTTCGTCCCATCGTCATTGGATGTAATAAATTAGCCGCCCGCATGCAAATCGCATCGCTTCGCCGCACCGGCTGGAGTAAAAAAATAAAAAGAGCAATGGAGGAGGGAGGGCGTACTCAGAAGGCTACCAGTTCCGCAATTCATCTTCACATATTTCTTCTAGGACAAATACCGAGAATATGGCGCGCATGCTCGAGTATTATTGTCCCCAGAGCTCATCCAACGTCCGGTTTAAATAACTAGGCGGCAACGGCTTCTCATTAATTCAGTTAAGTGTGTTCCCGATGTGTGTTTTGAACAGATTTTAAGAGCTTGGTCACATTGGATGTTTTTATTTTTCTCCAGAGAATGGTTGAGAACTTGTATGTTTTTATTTTTGTGGAATGCGATCTGTGTCATCGTAATGATGCCATCTCTAAATTCTACACAATACATTCGGTTAACCGAATTTTTGTTAACCTCATACTGTGACCATATTTTTGTTTGAGTGGTTCTGGAAAAGCAAATAATTTTGAAAAGTCTGTTCTTTCGCACCTAGACCAGGTTAATAGAAAGAAATTCACTGCAGAATTCTTGCAGCATTTTTTTTTTTTACTTTTTGACAGAAAACTGAGCACTTTTTGAAAAGAGTTGTTTTGGGTTATGATCAAAACTCGTACCGGAATAAAAAAAATCAACAAAACTATTGTTCCATAGGGGTGGCCACTCAAAATAAATTTTTGATTTCCGGCATTTTTCCCGACTTTTTCCCGCATGGTCTTACGAAATTCCCGATTTTGTTAAGCAGAAGACAAAAACAAAATTTCGAATATTTATTTTTGAAATCATATAAACGAAAATCGATAAAGCTTTCTTTTAGTGGTAAATGATCTTTGAATGGTTTTTTTTCAGTTATTTTTATCAAATCAACGACAAATCATTAGATTGATAGGCAGGGGCTTTTCTTAATTTTTTAAACTATGGCACTCGAGTCGAAAATATTAAACAAATTAGATTGTTCATGAAAGAAAAAGGGTGTATCAATTAAAATTTGTTTGATAACGTTTTTCCACTTTATTTGTTTCTCAGATATTTTTAAGAAATTTAATTTCTTCGTCCATCAAGCTGGTCTCTCTCTCTCTGAACCATGATGAATCTAGTATGGTGGTCTCACATGCCAAATCGCACGGTCAGCCATATTGAATAAAAGTTTTGACGGCTGGCTGAAGTGTTTACGAAAAAGGGAGTCCAGGGATGCCAGCTGTGTGAGATACAAAATCAAAGAAAAAAAAGTCTATGTATGTCTGTGAATGTCGTAGATCAAAGATCAAAAGATTTAAAATCAAATTGGGTTTTAGTTTATTTCCTTAATTACAATACACTCCGCACTTTTCGGATACTTCGAAATAGCTGTGATTAACCGGATCTTTTAAGGGTGCACCAAACAACCATAATCCTAAACCGGATGTTGCTTGTCTGATCGATGGCATCAAGGTGTTCACCATCGAAGCGGCAGTCGAGGCTACATCATGCACTACGACACTGCCACCGGTTCCCTCGTTCAAAAGGGCCAAAAACTCCATCTGGTTTTCCCAAATGATACCCATCAGATCCGGATTACTCGATTGGATCTTCTGGAGCAGCGATGGCAACAGACGGGGGTCCTCCTGAAGCAGCTGTTTTATCTCGATGAACATCAGATGTTCCTGCAGGAAGGCCAGTCGTTTCTTGGACGATGGAATGTCATACGTCGCCATGTTACCATCCGATTCGATGACTTTCTGTTGCTTCCAGACAGCTTTTAGAAGAAAATAGTGTTGAATAAGCATAAATCTGTTATTATAAGTAATGGATAATTAATGTTACTCACTGCTACCGACAAAATTGGCACCGTCGTCTATTGGTTCAACGTCTTCAAGCTTTGCTTACCAGCCCGGAACTCAGCCGGAAGAATTTTTTCGCTTCTATAGATTATATTCGCAAAAACCATGGCGAATTATTTATCTGAGCAATATATTGATGATTGGCAAAACTCCGTGTTTTACAAAAATCAGAGCACCTGGTATCCCGATGCCAGCAGCCCAGCCAACAGGCAGCTGACAAATTTCGGCTGCGTTTCGCCTCCACCGCCGCATCCAACCCTCGTCCACTTTTTGCCAAAGTAAGACCACCATATCTAGATTCATCATGCTCTGAACGTCGGCTAGCACTTTTTTATTATAAGTTTCATAAGATACGTCTTATGAACCGATTTTTAGAGTAAGAAATTGATTTTCATAGGAGTCTTATGAAAGTTTTCCAATTTTCAAAGTAAGTTCTTATTAAAAATAGAAGAAACAGCATTGTGGAAAAATAATGAACACATTCATTCCAACAGTCATTATTTTTCATCGTCTCGTCATACGAGGCATCAAACAGAAGTGGAGTTTTCTTAAAAATTAAAAGTGATTATGGTGGTTATTCTAAGTGGTAAGTTTATTTTTTGTGAACGTTGAATTTATTTCTTAATTCAAACACATGTTTTTTTGTTTACTTTTCAGCATGTTGACCGGTAGAAAGGAAAAAAAATCATAGGACCTATGCGGCAAAGTAACTTTGTTGGAACCGGGTGTTTGTGTGTTGCTGATGGTGGCCATAATGTTACAAATAAGCCATTTTCTGTGTCCATAAGACCCTCATATAAAAAACAACAACCTCTTATTGAAGTAGTTGTTCATCTGAAGAATTCATTCGCGTCATAAGACAATCTTACGAATTCCAATGATTTTTCTTATGGCGATGGCGCCAGTTCACAAGAGAATCTTATGGCATGCATAATAGGTAGTATTTTTCTGAATGTTAATGTTTTTCGCTTCCAGTTCCTTTGCTTACTTTCTGCCTCTCGCTTCCGTTTTGCAATAGTCTCTTCCAGATTCTTCTACATTTTTTGACTTTTAAGGACTCGACATCCCTCGAGTGAGAACCGTGAGCATCCTGGATTAACGGTTTCGTTACGGTCATTCCCGGTTATTGAAGCAAGTTTAAACTAGTCGAAACCGATTCAACTCGGCAGATAGATCCGTTTCAACCTAGTAGAAATCGCCCGAAGTCAATAGGAAAGAAACTGGTGATGAACTGTCAATCCATTTCTACTTGTTTCGACATATTTCGACCAAACTTCACAAAACAGACTTTTACTGAGCCAAATATTTCCCGAGTTTTCGAAAGATTCTGGCATTTTCCCGCATTTGCCCGGTGGATTTCAGTTTCAGTTTCAGTTTTTTTTTCTATAACTACAATCTATTATTTCTCATAGCAAAAAAAACTCAAATGGAATCAAAAAAATAGGTTTTTGGGTAATTCTAAAACATTTTTAAGGTTTATTAAATCATCTTAAAAAAATTTGATAATGATCATACTAATGAAACAAAATTTGATTTCTGTTCACTGGTCGGTAATTTACATTTGACATTTGAGCGCTTTTTCTGTTTTCCAGCCCTGGGATCGCACTGCAAATTTTCCGCTTGTCGGGCGAACCACGCTTGGCCTACTAATGTGTAGTGGATCTGTATATTTATCTACCACTTCATAGTAGTTGGCCCGTGCTGAACAAAAAATTGGTATGTGATAATAATGCTTCTAAATAAATTCTACCGGCTCATTTTCCCCACCTTTCATTTCTTCTAACTTTCTATTTGTCTATGAAAATGTCATAATCTTAAGTTCCCTACTAAAAAGGACATAACTTTTCATCTATAGTTGATAGTAACGTTTTTTTTCTCAATTTCGTGATTTCTTTATTTGAAACGGCTCATACCTTGAGGCTTAAAGAAGCGAAACTCGTCTTGTATGTTATAAACTGTTTGCTCCAATCTGCCGGACTGTGATTTGACCAGAAAATTCGGTGCTGCCTATAGTACCGTGAGCAGAATTCGACTCCGGGAAGGAATCAAGTCGTATCGAGCTAGCAAACAGCCAAATCGGACCATAAAACAGAACAGTGTTACCAGAGGCTCAGAATCTATACGACCAGGTACTGGCCAAATTCAACGGGTGTCTTCTGATGGACGATGAAAGCTATGTCAAGGCTGACTTCGGCCAAATCCCGGGTCCAAAATTTTACTTGGGAACGGCTCGGAAGATGTTCCAGCCAAATTTAAATTTGCTTATGTCGACAAATTTTTACCAAAATTTGTGATTTGGCAGGGCATTTGCAGCTGTGACAAAAAAACAAAAATTTTCTTTACAAATATGACAATAACGTCGGAACTATACCAAAAAGAGTGTCATGAAAAACGAATTTCCCCGTTCATTCGATCTCACGATCATCCCGAAATGTTTTGGCCAGATTTAGCAAGCTGTCATTACAACAAATTCTTTCAAGATTGGTATACAGAGAAAGGGGACCAGTTTGTTGCGAAAAACCTTAACCCACCCAATTACGCCTAGTTCCGACCTATTGAGAAATACTGGGCAATCACGAAGAGGAGACTCAAGGCAAAGGAAAAGCTTGTCAAAGATAACAATCAGATGAAGACCTGGTGGAATAAGATAGCTAAAACGATGGACGAAGAAGGTGTGCACCGCCTAATGAGCCGTGTTAGAGTAAAAATTTGAGAAACCGTGACGAATAATATTGTCCGTATTTTTTCTTAAAAGTCTGAAAAAAACGCTACATATGTATAAAAAAGATCTTGAATTCAATAAACGTATGCTCATATACAGGTTACACTTCGTGCGAGGACTAAGTTATTTCGACGGCAGTTGCTTGTGGAGTCCATAGTAGGCACGACTTACGCTGATAATTCGCCGCTGGACCTCAAGGTTGGTGTCATTGTCTGCGGTCACCAGTGAGCCGAGATAGACAAAGTCTTCGACTATCTCCAGCTCGTCGCCGTCGACTGTGACCTTGTTATTGCTGTACAAGCGGATTCGGTTGGTCTCGGATCCGCAGGCCAGCATGTACTTCGTCTTGGACGTATTAATCATCAACCCAATCCTTCCTGCTTCGCGTTTCAGTTTGCGGTAGATCGATATTCATTTAATGATTTCATTATAGATTCTCACATAGATCGAAAAATGATATGGAAAGTAATTGTTTCACAATAATTTCTTGAAAAAAAGTACACTTTAAAATATCCAACCTCCATCTAGCGTGATGATTCACGTTAGCTGATTAACAATTGGGTCGATGTTTAGTTTTCTAGATAAGAACAAAAGCATACAAATCGGTTCTTCAACTCCATTGAATATTTAATTTTCTCATTTTGGTAGGATCCTCCACGACGAAAAAGTCTGGCTTATTCTTTTTTCGATTTTCTCACTCTCCTCTGCTCTCCTCAAGACGGCATGTCGTGTCGTAACCGTACGACACCATTGACTGCAACCGTGTAAAGTTCATGTAAAAGCAATGCATCAAGAGGTGGTCGTGTCGAAAAATAAAAAATGGGCCAAATAAATCTTATTGTGAAGATTTGAAATGGAAAGATTTTTACAGACGAAATTTATTTAAACGATGACAAAAACAAAACAGAAAAATATTACGGTGGCGAATTTGAAGACGGCGAATGTTCGAACGTTCGAATGTTCGAACGAACATCACTGTTTCAAGAAAAACGCGTTCAAAGTTTGACAGCTCCCTAAGCTCTCTATGCAAAAATATTATTTTATTTTCTTCATTTCTCGAAAACCAAATATCATTCAGATAACTTTGTGCTGTCGAAGTGTATATTTCCAAACGTACTTTTTAACCAAACCAATAACTTTATTTGTTCACATTTGGCGCACTCACCCTTTTAAAAATTCTTTACCGATTTGAGAAATAAGTATGTGAGTCACTTTCGTAAAGCATGCGAAGATTTCATTCGAGTTTGATCAAAGGGAGATCACTCATGTTTTTGGGAAATTTAATAAGATCATCAAATAAATTTGGGATACAATAGGAATACCTTCAAAATCATCGCAAAAACTGATTTAGGAAGCGATGGATTAAAAGCCATCAATTGCATCATTGCAGATGACACGTCCTAGCGTGGCCAAAAATGCAATGCAAGGTTGTTGATTGGTAGAGTTCATAAAAAAAAGTCCCGGTTAGATTTTGTTTGTTGTGCGCCGGAGAAAGAGTCGTTTATTAGATGTTGATATGCCCCTATATGAGAAATATGTATACACTCTATACAGATTCTACATACACGACACGTCGACTCGTTTTGGGCAGTTGTTCTAAGAACGTTATAGGTAGGTGGAATGTTGTTTGAGCTTCGATACCAGGTCCAATCCAATCCAATCTTCTTTTCCCGAAGCGCTATGCTCTTTTCTTTTTTCGTTTTGTTGTTCCAACTTAACGCTTCACAAATGAACAAAAGACGGCCAAATGATTTATTTACTCACCGTCGTCTGATCGTTAACTATAGACTTAACTAAGTTTTGAAATACAAACAAATAATGGTGGCGTTTGCGGGATGAGTGTGTGTAGGTATGCCAATAAGTATGGTATTTATAAACTTTTGTAATGTATTGTGGCTGATGAAGTTTTTCACTTTTACTTTTTACTAATCTAATTCAAGAAAAATTTCATGGGATTTTAAGTTGTTTAGAGTGGAAGAGACGTTTCCAGTTTTTTGTAGGATGATCTTTGGTTGAACAATTTATCCTTCAAAGACGACTATATACGTATAATTAAACTATTTCACGGGGTATTTTTAAGAACGATTTTCAGCAAAAAAGGCATCTTTGAAAATTTACTACATTATAGATAAGATTCTCACCTATCCAACAACTATCCACGAAAAAAACCCACGGACGTCTAAAAGAACTATTTTTTAAGATTTGCAAACAAAATACACGCATTTATTTTTCAAATTTTCAGTACCAATTATTCCTTAGCATTTCAAACTTTACATTTTGAAGTTTGAATAATTAAGATTCCTCAAATATGAATAATAATTCAAAGAAATCGATTAAAAGATTTTAAACCCAAGGTTTTGAGGAGTGTTGGGTATCTTAGGTCATTTTTTCATTTGCTCCATAACATTTTTTTTAAAGTTATATTAGTGACACTTTACCTAGCTTAAAATGGTATGGTATTCTACGTTTCTAACGTAACTTTTGACAGTAATCTTCATCTTTACAGTGAGCGAAATAAGAATAGTATCACTATGTGTTTTGCTTGTTAAAATACGATTGATTGAAAATCACCAAAATTTTCTTCTACAATTTATTTTGAATTCTTTAATGAATAAATCAAGCATAAGTTTACTTTTTTCAGACGTAGTAATTGGCGTTAGCTTAGCTTAGCTTAGTTGGCTACTCATATCCACCTTAAATCATTGAACTTGAAGTGCTTAGATATGATAATTCATTTAAAACTTCAGATAGCATATTTGATTAGACTTTGCTCAACTTATGCACTTAAAATTACATGATCGCTGGCGTGGCTAAGCAGAACAAGTTCTACCTCGCCAATGGTTGCTACTCCGTGATTGATCGAGGCCATCAGTTTTGTGCAAGGGCCAATAGAATGGTGCTTGGGATTAGCGGTTCATTCACAATGCACAGCTCTCCCTTTGAAAATGATCAATACCGGCGCCGGCCACGTCCTAGTAGTCAATGAGGAATGAAGGAAGGATTGTTAGTAGGATACTTCATAGGATCAATTAGCAACCTTTTGTCCCTTTATATTCCAAAGATTAATTTTGAAAAACTCAGAAACAAAAGTAAGTCAATATCTCCAACTATAGAAACCGTCTATACGTCTGCGAATCTATATTTACATAAATATCCAAGGAAAGGGTTGTGTTAGTAGAGGAAAGGTTTTAGATCAGGATCCATTTTGGTAATGGTGTGATCGAGTTTTCCTACAACACCTATGCTCCTAGATTTTTCCTAAGGAAACACCTAATTTCTATCTTTGAGGCAGTGATAAGAATTTAATAATAAAGTAGAAATCGTATTTAGATTTTCTTTAAACTAACTTGTTTTCCTAAATCTTGTTCCTGATACACTTGTGTTTTCAAAAACGACCCTTTAGAGTAGAGATAATTTTATCATACTTTGAAGAATATTTATAAAGAGATATTTTAAATATTATTTTATTTTTTATATGGATGAAGTGAATCACAGTTTTGTTCATTTCAATTTTTAATTTTTAATGAAGGTTGTGATAACTGAATAAGATCGTTTTTGGAAACTCATCAGTGCAATTCAACTCTTTGCCTCATATGGATTTGATTACTATTCTGAGTTCTGAATCAAATCTGTATCAAAAATTTAAATTTGAAATGTCAGTTTTTCGGTGTTTTTTCAATTACCGTTTTTCCCGGTTCACCGGCCACCCTTGTGTTTGTTCGGTTGAATTTTAAGATTTAAATGAAGTATGTTTTGTGTGTAGTGAAGGACAAATTTATCACATTTGCAGAGGAAAAAAAAATTATTATTATTTAAAATGTAATGTGTAACGAATTAAATACACTTTCAATGAAGCTGATTTAACTGATGTTGAAATAAGTTGATATATTCCGTTAGTATGGGAACATGTGTAAACCGGATAAAAGATGAGATGAAGAGGATATATAAAAAGGAAAAATTGTTTCGGTATATTTTTTTTATATTGATGATAAAATTGTGTTGTGTCGAATAAACAAGGGATTAAGCAAAAATTAGAATAACTTCACATGCATGTCGTCAGACACGTTGCTCGGTCATAAACATAAAAAAGAACTCTTCCGCATCTAAGCAAGCTGGCTGTCAACCATCCGCAACCATAGCATATGAATAGTGTTGGTGACGTTCACGTAGAAAAATAATGATAAGTAAGGAAAAGAAAGTGAATAAATGGAATTTCCTCACCGGGGCTCGGCCTCCTTTTTACTCTCGCCAATGAAAGCTTCTTCCGCACCATCATCATCCAATCAAACATGCTCCAACTGGCTTCAGCAAACGTCTAGCATTTAGAACATTGTGCACATACACATGCAGCAACCCCAAGTTGCAATTTTCTTCACCGATGATGGCCGCTAATCATTCTCGAACAATGACGGTTTCAATACGTCTTCCGGTATTTAGCATTCGTTTGACACTTATCCCTTGGCAAGCCACAAAACACTTGTGATATTTTTTCCACTGATCGAGTATGGAGTCTGGAGGGTTCTGATTTTCCACCAATTCCTTCTCCAAGTATTTTTCTTCAGATTAAACCATGCCATAATATCCTTCCCGTCTAATTTTTATGGAAACACTGAACAATTCATTATCAACCGAACCGAACGCGACAAATGTCCCACCGAGACCTATTCGCGTCGTGATATTTGCACTAAAGCAGAAACTAAAAATCGTTAATCAATACAATAAGAACGCGACTATCACTCTCGAAACTACTTAACTGAAATCCATTAGTTTCTTAAACCATAAGTAATACAATAAAACCAAATAAAAACTGCAGAGCTACGAGCTGACAGAAAAACGCGTCCGCACCCGAACAAGGCCTACTCGGAAGTAATTGGCGTTAAGGACCAAAAATATGAAAAAGGGGTGCGAAATAAGAAAAGTATCACTTGTGTTTGTCAACAAAAACAAGATTATTTCTAAAAATTTACTGTGTAAAAGTGAATATTAATGTTTCTACGAGTTATTTGAATAGATAACTGCCTTTTAAGAAGTTTTTTAGAATCCCAAAGGTTTTCAAAGGTTTTAAAAGGGGGTTTTAAGAGATGCTCTTCTAGAACTAAAGAATTTTTATATTTTAGCTATAATTCTTTACCGAACTACTTACTTTCTTCATAAAAATGAAGTGAAATGATGAAACAAACATTCTGAGTTTGAGAAAGTAAAACATTATTCTGATTATCGGTCCAGGAAATTCACTTTTAGTGACCTTGATACAATACTATTTTTTGATTTAGTGATCTTCGAATTTCCAAGGCGTTCACACGGTACCAATTACTTATTTCTTGACCAAAATCATCCAGCACACCTGCATCAATCCCGGATATTCGAAAATGGACATAGATTCGGTTTAATTGCAAGATAGGGCTGCCATCGTTGACTTAAAACTAGAGAAAATTTATTTAATAGTTTCTGACTATTTAATAACATTTTTATTTTTTAATTTGAAGCCTGTTTCTTGGATTCAAATTCAGCCAAAAATCTATGTTTCATCATTTTGCATCATACTAATGAATGTTAATAAAGAAATCAAATGAGCCAAGAGCGTGTTTTGAGAAAACTTCTTGCCGTACAAGACCCGCATCGTATCATTGTCTAGAAGAAGCAAAGTCGATAGGCTGACTTTGCATTGATCTATACAATGATACTTAGATGGATCGAAGCACGTGTTTTTCGTACCGGATCAGACTAAATTATCAAAAATTTTACACAATTCGAACAATTTTCGGAAACTATTGAACTAATCAACGAAAAATTTGGTGTGAGCCGTTTTCAAAACCGAGAATGGTTTCTATAACATTTTCAAACCCTTCCGAATATAAAAAAAGGGTGGGGGGATTCCGCAAAAAATATCAAGAAATTGACAAAATTTCAAAAACCCTTGAAGTATTTAAAAAAAAAATAATGAAAGTAAGCGTTTTGACATAACGAGATGATTTGTTGAATTCACAAATAAGTTTTTACAAAATTGGATGATATATTGTATTGATTGAAGCTTCCCATTTCAATGAAGGAAGACTGTCATATTCAATAATTTTAACATACATATTTTTTATTTCATTAAATATCCCTCCTACATTTTTTTCAAAAGGGTGGCTCCTTTAACCTTAAAACCTTAAAGTTACTTTGAGACTCAAGACAATCTAGAAGCTCAATCGAATCAGCTAGTTTTTAATTTTTTTTTTTTTTTCAAAATTTAGTTGTTTTGGATTTAAAGAAGGATTTGGGGAATTGTTAGACACCAAATAAAAACTGACCAAATAAGGCCGGAACAAATATCAATTTTTTCCTTTCTTTCTAAACAAAAAGGAAGCTCGCACAGTATCACTTCGAGTTTGAACTTTCATTACTTTTTATTCTGATCAATAATCTCATTATTATTTTACTTTTTACAGAATTTGAGTTTTCTAAAGTATATGTTACCTGAGATACAGAATTTCTACACAAAATTTACTTTTCGGACTTTTACAATTTAAACTCCGATATCTCAGAAACGACAAAACGCCTATGATTGAAATTTTGCATAGTGATTGTTGAACTATAAAGATGAATTTTTTGAAGTTCTGAAGTTTTTTAAACGTTTAATATTACGGGATCTGAAGTTAGGCGAGGTACAATATTTCAGGCATGTACCTAAAAACGTGATTTCTATACAATTTTTAATGAATGTTTTCATATAAAAATCATAATTTATCTTCAACTACTACCTAGTAGACTGGCCCAAATCTGTATGGGAAATTCAAAACCTGTAAAATGTAATGCGCTGCAGGGTAAAATTAATCCTAGGCCAAGAGCAAGATCTCATGAGAAATTTGGGCCAAATCGGATCACGGGAAGGGGTCGCTCAACGAGCCTGAAGTTTTGTTACAATTATTGACTGGGTCACAAAAAACCCAAAGTCTAAAATCACATAAAATTTAGACGTACACGCCGACCGGTCTACCACATATCAAGTGACATTTGACCAAACAGAAAAAGTGGGAAAAAAGCTTCACACGTTTTCCCGACGCGTCTTTCCAAAAGTTTGGAAAACGCTAATTAAGAAATTGTGGTCCGCAGCAAACAACCCGTCAACACTCCGAGATTCGGGTAAGTGAATGTCTGATGACATTTTCCTACTAAAACAACAATTCCGTCATTCAGACCCGGAAGACGGGTAACGGCCAGCAAAGATTTCGTTTGCAGAATGCTAACTGCAATTACCCTTCGTTTTTACACAGGAATTCCGGATAGTGCCAGGGGAAAGGAACCCCTTTGCGTCCGAATCGACCCAGCGAAGATCCGACGAGATCCAGCACGAAGAGGCCTTCTGAAAAGAGGTAGGCAATCATAATTTTGTGGTTAGGAATAAAAAACTAATGATGGTCATGTTGCAGGGCTTTTTTGTGGTGTGGCATTTTCCACACACACGTGGAATCGTCGCCGCGTTGGATCATCGCTTGCAGGAGACTACCGGTGTTGGATCGCTTCAAGGGTGCTTACTGCCGAAGAGAAGTCAATTCCGGCCAGCACTTGAGGGAGCTGTTCACCTCAAAGTGAACTGTGGTGACCCTCAGTGCGCAGCGACCAACACCACCGGAGCGGATTGCAAATTATTTCAGGCACTCTTGCCTACTGTACTTTATTCCCCGGCCACTAGCGCCGTAGGGGAAGTTACCCCGGAGAACAAAACCGGGTCAGCGGTTATTTGTATTCCGGCCACGAGCGCCGAAGGGAATTTGAGTGCCGTTGTTTAAGCGCCGATTAAGGTGCTGTTTTTTTATTTCGGCCACCAGCGCCAAGAGGGACGTTGCTCGTGTTCCGACCCCGAGCAATGTCCATAAGTGGATGTCGGGTTTGTGAGTGCTGATTGAGTGGCCATTTGTTCATCCGGCCCCCAGCGCCAAAAGGACCTTGCTCGTGATCCGGCCCCGAGCAAAGGCCAGTGTTTGATGCCGGGAATTGCCGCCCAACAAGGCGTTTCAAGCTAGTGTTCCAGCCTCGAGCGCTGAAGGGATTCTTGCGTCGTTTTCTTGCCGAGAAGAGGAGCGTGATGTTCCGAGCGTGAACATATCACCAGAAACATCAAGGTAAGCTTAAGGTTTATGGTTTTTATTCATTAATGGTTTGATTCGCATCTGACGCACTCTTTTCATTTCGTGCACAGATTGCAGAGCAGCAAGATTGCTGCAATTTAAAAATTCCGGCAAGAGATCTGCTACATTGGCGCCCGAATAAAATAGAACTTTTGTAAAATACTACAAAAATAAAATTTAAAATGGACATAATTGATTTGAATGATGAGGAAATTGATTACGAGCTTCGGCTCAGAAACAAATTTGACCTTGGTTTTAGCAATCGCAGAACTAAACTTAGTGCGTTGCGATCATTAATCACGGAGGAGAAAAAAGCAAACACTTTTGCTAAGTCCTCAGATCACGTGATGAATATTGAAGATAATCTCAACATATGTTTAACAAACTTAGAAGCGATCAAATTAAATACACGTAAAGCTGTCATTGATAACGATTCGAATTCGAAAAAGCAATTGCTTTCGCGTCTTGAGCATTACCGCAATAGATTGGATTTAATTCCGAAGGATCAACCGCGTAGTGAGTTACTAGTGCAACTTACAAGTGAAGTGAAACAGTTACATACAATATTGACATCGAATGAAGATACTGGTGGTGTAGACAACACTCAGCTTGAGGCAGCAGCAAATTTGACGATTTCGGACAGTATGCCGAGAACATCCAGCCCTTTTAGAGGTTTCGGTGAAGAGGATTTGAGGAACGATCGAAGCACCAGGGGTGCAACTGTACCATCGACAGATCCGGTCAATTTAAGTCGTCGGATGGAAACTATGCAGAGAACTGGAGCAATCCCCAAATCCAACACCAACGCAGATGCGAGACGTGACATCGATTCCAACAAAAGGAATCAAACGGAGCTGTTGGAAGAGATCTTGGAAAGACTGAGGCAGTTACCCATTGCGCAGCCACAACAAGTAATCCAGAATCATCAGACACTTCATCAAAACACTAATGCAGCTCTGCAGCAAGTAGAGATGCATCAGGCGCCGCCGTTACCAGATCGAGGCAATTCTCAGAGGCATCGAGGTTTACATCGGGAGAATCAGAACAATGAAATGTCGCAGGAGCTCCGAGATGAAGTATTGCTTTCGATTCTCAGGGAACAGAATAGGCATCAAAGAGGACCAAGAGGAAAACCAATTCACGCCTGGCCTTTTAAGTATGACGGAAAAGGTAGTCCTTTGGATCTGATTATTTTCATTAAGAAGGTAGAGAAATTTGCAATGACTGATGACATGAATGGTGACGAGTTGATGTCACAAATAAAATTTCTGCTAGTTGGCAAAGCTTTAGACTGGTTTTGCTTGTCATGCAACGCATATATTTCCTGGGACGAATTCAAAACAAAAATTAAACAACAATTCATTCCACGAGACTTTGCACAGTTGATAAGAAAACAAGTATATTGCAGAGTACAAAAGCCGAATGAATCTTTTGAAACTTTCAATTGGGAAATGACTTTAATGTTTGGTGCAGCTGATCCTCCATTTTCGGAGATGGACCAATTCCACATCATTAGGACGAACTTGAATCAACACTTCAGGCTAGTAACTATCGCCGCTCAAGTTTCATCACTGGCTAGCTTAATCAAAGTATGTGAAGAGGTGGATGAAGCGAATATCAATAGTGGTAGTTTCGCAGCAAATTCAAATCGACCACAAGAATTAGGACGAGCAAACGTTTACAGACAGCTTAGACCACAGATGCAGAGGGACAATAGGCCAACAGTTCAACACGGAATAAACGCAATTGAAAGTGAGAACACACAACAATGGAATTCGTCGTTGATGCAGCATAACATGCTAGACTCATCACAACAGTACGACAGCAATATACCTCTAGATCCATCGATACACAACTATCAATCCACAAGGGAAAGACAGACCGAAGTATCCGAATTTGGAAATGAACTGAATGGTGCAGGTTGCAACGCAGTTCAAGTGGACAATAAAGGGCAAAACTTCAGAATGATGAATCGCCCAACACCAATCAACCCGACCACGACATTGAGATGCTGGCAATGCGGCAGAGATGATCATTTCTTCCTCACGTGCCCATTTCCGAAAACACACCTGTTTTGCTATCGTTGCGGGAAGCAAGGTTACACGGTACGGAACTGTACTGATTGTATCCAAATGGCCAGAGATCTCATGCAAAGCCATCCGGGAAACGCCCGAGGCGGCAACTGCTAGAGGGTCCAATTTTGCTGCCGAAAACCAAACTCGACCCCACCAAATGTACAGTTAAAAACTTCGGCCAGTCAAACATAGCAGTACACAACATCACCACAATTGATAACAGGCCGTATCTTGACGTGACATGCAGAGGAATCCCGATGAAAGGCATGCTGGACACAGGAGCAATGTGTTCACTCCTAGGAGGTAGTAAAACCAAAATTGCGGAAACTCTTAAACTACAGAAAATTCCAGGACGAGGATCAATATTCACAGCCGATAACACAAAACACAACATATCACACTACGTCATGCTGCCGCTAGAACTCAATGGTAAGCGACACGTTATGCCAGTAATATGCTTAGAGAACCTACCTGACAGTTTTATTCTGGGAATGGATTTCTTTAACAAATTTCAAATGAAATTACTCGTGAACAGCATCGCAGAAGACAACAATGCTCGCTTAAACAGTCTATCTGAGCAACAAAAACAGCGATTGAAAGAAGCAGTGGAAGAATTCCCTTCATCTGAATCGACAGGCAAGCTAGGAAGAACACATCTGTACACTCACACAATTGACACCAATGGAGCAAAACCAGTGAAGCAACGGTTCTACACAATGTCTCGCTTCATTCTGCAAGATGTTAATAAGGAAGTTGACAGGATGTTAAAGATGGGTGTGATAGAAGAAGCTTTCTGCTGTCCGTGGAACTCTCCTGTAGTAGCAGTTCGTAAGAAAGACGATTCGATACGCTTGTGTTTGGACGCAAGAGGACTGAACAAAATCGTAGTGCCAGAAGCTTTTCCCATTCCTCAAATAGCAGCAATAATGCAGAATCTCAGCGGAAGTAAATGGTTGGCGTCAATCGATCTAGAAGCAGCTTTTTGGCAAATACCATTAGACCACGCCTCGAAACCAAAAACTGCATTCACAATTCCACAGCGCGGTCATTTCCAGTATTGCGTAGTTCCATTCGGACTTTGCACTGCTAGCCAGGCACTTGCCAGAGTTATGACGAGTTTGTTTATTGATTTGGAACCTGAAGTTTTCGCATATCTGGATGATATAATCATCGCAGCCAATTCCTTCGACAGATTTGTACACCTGTTAAAAGAAGTAGCCTATCGACTCCGAAACGCAGGATTCACCATTAACAAAAAGAAATCGAGCTTTTGTTTACCCAAACTGAAATATTTAGGGTACGTTCTGGACGAGAACGGGTGGAACATTGACCCCGACAAAACATCAGCAATCACCAATTTCCCACAGCCCACTAACCGAAAAGATGTCCAACGTTTTCTAGGTATGGCTGGCTGGTACAGGCGCTTTATCAAGAACTTCGCCAAAGTTGCTGTACCACTGACAGAACTGACGAGATCCAAAACGAAATTTCGATGGTCCGAAGATGCCGAATTAGCTTTTCAACGTCTCAAACAATGTCTAACCACTGCACCAGTTCTAACAACGCCAGACTACACAAAACCTTTTCAAATAGCATGTGATGCTAGTGAAATAGCCATCGGTGGAGTCCTGACTCAAGGAGAGGATGCAGAGGAAAAAGCTATTTGTTACCACTCAGAGAAACTTTCATCGTCTGAACGAAAATATTCCCCAACGGAGCGTGAATGCTTGGCGGTTATAAGATGTATTGAAAAATTCAGGGGATACGTCGAAGGCTCCCGATTTATCGTGTATTGTGACCATGCTAGTTTGAAATATCTTCGAAACATGAAAAACCCATCAGCTCTGATGTCCCGATGGATTCTGCGACTCAACGCCTTCCAGTTTGATATAAAATATCGAAAAGGAGCATTGAACAAAGTACCAGACTGCTTAAGCAGAATCGAAATCAACTCACTACAGCTATCCAACGATCCATGGTATTCGAACTTAGTAAAAGGAACTACCGAAGATCCCGATAAATTCCCGAATTTTCGCATCGTTCAAGGTGAACTATTCAAACACTGCACCACTACAGATGAAGTTGGTGCAAGAACGCACGTTTGGAAGCAGGTTATTCCCGATGAAGCAAGGCAGGAGGTAATACGAAAGCATCACGACATACCTACAGCAGCGCACCTGGGTGCAGATCGCACGTTGCAGAAAATACAAAAATCATTCTATTGGCCAAACATGGCAGTAGACGTCAAGAAATATGTACGAAACTGTTCCGTTTGCAAGGCAGTCAAGGCGCCAAATGAATGCTTAACACCGACAATGGGAGGTCTGAAACCTGCAGCTCAACCATGGGAATTAGTATCGATCGACTGGGTCGGTCCGCTAGTAAGGTCGAAGAAAGGGAACACAGTAATCCTCGTGATTGTCGACTGGTTTACAAAATATGTAATCGCTCAACCGTTCAGATCTGCTGAAACTGGCGGAATGATAAATTTTCTAGAGAAATATGTATTCCTTAAATTCTCAACGCCTCGCATAATACTAACAGACAACGGATCTCAATTTAAAGCCATTGCGTTTGTCTCTTTACTCCGAAGATACAAGATTGAGCACATGAAAACTGCTTTCTATTCACCAATGTGCAATAACGCCGAGCGGGTGAATCGCACACTCATCACTTGTGTACGAGCACTCATCGATGACGACCACCGATCATGGGACGAACATCTGCAGCAGATAGTTTGCGCGATCAACACAGCGAGACACGAAGTATCCGGGATCTCGCCACACTTCGCTAACTACGGCCGAGAAATGATCGTGTTCACCGAAAACTACAAGATACAGGATCTGAACGCTTCCAAGAATCCTCAGGAAGAGCAGCAGAAACGAATCAAAGCACTATCAAAAGTACATGACTTTGTAAGACAGCGAATTCGAGATGCTCACGAAAAAAGCAGGGCAAGGTACGACCTTCGAGCCCGAAATAGGAGTTTCGAAGTAGGTCAACTAGTTTGGAGAAGATCGTTTCAGCTTTCATCGAAGTCAAAACAGGAAACGAAAAAACTGGGACCCAAATTTGTTCCTTGTTTCGTAAGAGAACGGATAGGCGCTAACAACTACCGATTAGAAGATGTCTCCAGCGACTACCAGGGTGTATACCACGCCAAAGACATCAAATCGGATTAAAATCCTGTTCCATTATATAAATCAGCTACGTAAGATGACATCCACACAGTCAGCCAACGAACAACAACAAAACACGCAAAGCGGCGAAGAAAACAAACCGTTAACCGAACGAGAAACATCGGACTAAATCAGCTACGTAAGATGACATCCACACAGTCAGCCAACGAACAACAACAAAACACGCAAAGCGGCGAAGAAAACAAACCGTTAACCGAACGAGAAACATCGGACTAAATCAGCTACGTAAGATGACAATCCACACAGTCAGCCAACGAACAACAACAAAACACGCAAAGCGGCGAATAAGACAAACCGTTAACCGAACGAGAAACATCGGACTAAATCAGCTATGTAAGATGACAATCCACACAGTCAACCAACAAACAACAACAAAACACGCAAAGCGGCGAAGAAATCAAACCGTCAACCGAACGAGAAACATCAGAAAATAATCAGCTATGTACGAAGGCAAATATAACAGCCAACCAACAAACAACACCAAAACACGCAAAGCGGCAAAGCAGACACTCCGGTCTCCAAAAGAACAACTAGCAACATCGAAACACGCATATCGGCATCGGCAAACCGCGCAGCTACGAAAGACGACAACCAAACAGTCAACCAACTAGCAACTTCAAAATACGCACAGCGGCAAAGTAATTAAACCGTTCACCGAGTGCTAAACAGCACAACAAGAAACAGCTATGAACTACGGCAAAGTCAACGAACTACGTCGAGAACTAACATCAACACCAAAATACGCACAGCGGCTAAGAATCAATCCTTCACCAAAAAACAAAACATCACTACACCACGCAGCTATGAATAATGACTAAAGTCAACCAGCAACATCCAGGACTACTAGCAACATCAAAACACGCACAGCGGCCGAAGAAAACAATCCAGTTCTTCGAACGTGTAATATCGCTAGAACCACGAAGCTGTAAAAAACGACAAAGTCAACAAACTATGCCTAGAACCACTAGCAGCATAAAATACGCCTCGCGGTACCAAAAAATGCTCTTTGACAAAAAACGAAACAACATCAAGCTTTACTAGACTGCCATACCTGTAAACAACTGTTAGTAAGCACCAATCATTCGAAAACACCAACAGGTAGAACAACCTGAAGTCGACACAGTTATGAATGAAGACATCAGTCGCCGAACCATGCTTGGAAACATCTGTCAAGCTAAAAATACGCAGCGCGGTTAAGTAAAAATACTTCAAGTTAATCAATGAACAATAATGTCAATTGAAAATTATCGCTAATCGGTCAAGACTCTAAGTCATCATATCGCAAAATTAATGTTAAACAAATCAAAATCCAAGGCAAAATATTCCATTCTTATCATGTCCATAATTCCTCATTGTAGTATAATCAGATATTGTAGTTCTAAAGACATAATAATCAAACCCTCAACAAACATACTCCACCAACCATAACCTAAGCAATAGCCACCCCATCAAACGAAGAATACAGATGAATGTTCTACGGAGAGAAGCAAATACAACAGTACCTATGAAGCACATCTTCCAGAACTTAGCTGGAATGCTGATTGACACAGAATGCAATCAGTTCAAATTTTAGTTCAAGTATTAGCCCGAACATAAGCTGCAAGCGCTATGCAGTTTTGTGAGACACCAAGACACTCGTCGTAGCCGCAAATTGCGGGAGGATTTATCGAGAGTGTATTACTTAAGTTTTGAGTCTTCTTCCAAAGAACTACCATCATCAAGAAACCACACCCAAAAGCCACCAAACCATAGCCCAAGACCAAAGAACCATTCAACCACACCACAGAGAAAAATCCGAACAGGAGAAGCATATACGTTAGCAGTAAGCAAATTTTCCAGAGCATAGCTGGAAGGCTGACAACGAGATCAGCGAAGCTTAAGTTCAAGCATTAGCACTAAGTTAAATTGCAACATTTTGCAATTGTAAGAGATATCAAACACTCATCGTAGCTGCAAAGATCGCAGAGAATAATTTGTCGAGAGTGTATTAGTTAAGATAACAAGACTTCTCCTGTTATAAGACCGAAACATAACGCTGGTAAAATTTTGTGAATTTGTCATAAAAATTCACAAAATTTTAAGATAAATTGTAGATTGTGTTACAATTATTGACTGGGTCACAAAAAACCCAAAGTCTAAAATCACATAAAATTTAGACGTACACGCCGACCGGTCTACCACATATCAAGTGACATTTGACCAAACAGAAAAAGTGGGAAAAAAGCTTCACACGTTTTCCCGACGCGTCTTTCCAAAAGTTTGGAAAACGCTAATTAAGAAATTGTGGTCCGCAGCAAACAACCCGTCAACACTCCGAGATTCGGGTAAGTGAATGTCTGATGACATTTTCCTACTAAAACAACAATTCCGTCATTCAGACCCGGAAGACGGGTAACGGCCAGCAAAGATTTCGTTTGCAGAATGCTAACTGCAATTACCCTTCGTTTTTACACAGGAATTCCGGATAGTGCCAGGGGAAAGGAACCCCTTTGCGTCCGAATCGACCCAGCGAAGATCCGACGAGATCCAGCACGAAGAGGCCTTCTGAAAAGAGGTAGGCAATCATAATTTTGTGGTTAGGAATAAAAAACTAATGATGGTCATGTTGCAGGGCTTTTTTGTGGTGTGGCATTTTCCACACACACGTGGAATCGTCGCCGCGTTGGATCATCGCTTGCAGGAGACTACCGGTGTTGGATCGCTTCAAGGGTGCTTACTGCCGAAGAGAAGTCAATTCCGGCCAGCACTTGAGGGAGCTGTTCACCTCGAAGTGAACTGTGGTGACCCTCAGTGCGCAGCGACCAACACCACCGGAGCGGATTGCAAATTATTTCAGGCACTCTTGCCTACTGTACTTTATTCCCCGGCCACTAGCGCCGTAGGGGAAGTTACCCCGGAGAACAAAACCGGGTCAGCGGTTATTTGTATTCCGGCCACGAGCGCCGAAGGGAATTTGAGTGCCGTTGTTTAAGCGCCGATTAAGGTGCTGTTTTTTTATTTCGGCCACCAGCGCCAAGAGGGACGTTGCTCGTGTTCCGACCCCGAGCAATGTCCATAAGTGGATGTCGGGTTTGTGAGTGCTGATTGAGTGGCCATTTGTTCATCCGGCCCCCAGCGCCAAAAGGACCTTGCTCGTGATCCGGCCCCGAGCAAAGGCCAGTGTTTGATGCCGGGAATTGCCGCCCAACAAGGCGTTTCAAGCTAGTGTTCCAGCCTCGAGCGCTGAAGGGATTCTTGCGTCGTTTTCTTGCCGAGAAGAGGAGCGTGATGTTCCGAGCGTGAACATATCACCAGAAACATCAAGGTAAGCTTAAGGTTTATGGTTTTTATTCATTAATGGTTTGATTCGCATCTGACGCACTCTTTTCATTTCGTGCACAGATTGCAGAGCAGCAAGATTGCTGCAATTTAAAAATTCCGGCAAGAGATCTGCTACAGTTTGTATGGGATTTTCAGACATTGTGTTCGGAAGAAATATGAAAAAATAACTTTGGTTTCCTTCGGCTGATTTCTTTCGAAAATGGGTTTTCTTAAAGTTCAAGTTATGACAAATATTTTATCCGAAGACTGCAAATCGATTCTAATTAAAATAAAAAAGTAATTAGGCTTCGAAAATGAGCTAACTTTTTTAAGGATGATATTCATCCTTAACGGTTAATGCTGCGTTGAAATGTTCGAAAGTCCCGACTCATTAACAATGATGAATACCACTCTTAAAAAAGTTATCCCACACGGAAAATAATAAAAAGGTAAAATTTACCGAGTTAGCAAAGGTGAACGCTCGTGAAAGCCAAAAAGGTAACTTCTACCTCTTCGAGGTGAAACTCACCTCACAGTGAGGTAAAATTTACCTGAATCAAGGTTTGAAAAAAGGTACAATTCACCGAGAAAAAAGGTGAATCCAAAAAAGGTTAATCTTACCTCGTAGCGAGGTGAATTGAGCTCGATAAAAAAGTATAATTCACCTAGAAAAAAAGGTAAATCCAAATAAGGTAAAACTTACCTCGTAGCGAGGTGTAATTGACCTGGATTGAGCCAAACAAAACGGTACAATTCTTCTAAAAAAAAGTAACTATTCGCCGAACCCGTTCATTGAGGTTAAGCTGTTTTGTCATTCTAGGAACAAGTTTTGCTTTGTGCCTAATATGTGAAAATCGGAATAGAATAATAAGTGTTCTTAAATATCATTTAGTTCTGCTGGTTCTCGTCATAATACTATTGATTTTGTTTCAGATCGGCCCATAGAGCTTTGAGGTGTATTCCACGTCATCCTCCAGCCGGAAAAGCCGAACCTGACCGGATTAGTCGAACGGAGGAGGCCATGAATGTACGCAACGCAGGTGGATTCAGCGGCCATAGCGGCTCAGAAGAACGCGAAGCCGAATTACCAGTCCCTATTTATCTCCAATAAATATCATTTTTAAAAGAATTTTGTATTTTTTTAATTCTTATTGAAGAAAACAATCAAACCAACCAGCATTTACCTTTTAAATCAGTAAATGGGAAAACCGTATTATTTACTATTTTGCTAGGTGAATGCGAAAAAGGTAAAATTTACCTTTTTGCTAGGTAAATTGAAAAAAGGTAAAATTTACCTTTTTGCTAGGTGAATGAAAAAAAGGTAAAATTTACCTCGAAAGAGGGGTGGAAAAAATTCACCTCGCAAAAAGGTAAATTTTACCTTTTTTTTTATTTTCCGTGCATTTTTGAAGCCTAAGACCATGCCCACCAATGGTTGCTAAACCTCGAATCGAGTACATTCAGCAACATATCTATCAACCCATCATTGCACCAACAGTCGCTAACTTGATTCGAGAAATAGAATTCGAGCAGTAGGTTGTTACAGGATGCGTTTATGTAGCAACCCGGTAGCAACGCAGCCAGTCGTCTCTATCAGAAAATAAACACAAACACAAATACCAAACTGGATCGCAACAATGGGATAAGTAGATAAAAACGCAACCAATCAAAACATCTAAAATACCGACCGAAAAAGCAACGCCCGGTGGGTTTGGTCTAATATGTTTTTATTTTAACTCGAATCGATTGGCAGTCTTCGGATAAAATATTTGTCAAAATTTGGGCTTTAAGAAACCCCGTTTTCAAAAGAAATTGGCCGAAGGAAACTAAAGTTACCCATGAAAAACTGGTTTTTCATGTTTTTCCCGTACCAAATGTCTCAAAATCTCATACAAACTTCAGGCTCATTGAGCGACCTCTTCTGCATCAGCCGAAAATGGAGAAGGAGCCTTCTTGATGTCCGCAACAAACGAAGCGCAGACATTGCATCTGACCATCACCTCGTCCTTGGAGAAATACGACTGAGAGTTGCGCGTGTCCAACGGGGCGAGGAGAAAGTCGGGTGTCGATACAACCAGAGTGCCTCCAGTAGGGTGGGTGCATACTGTGGAAAAGTAGGCAAGGGGTACCAAAAGTTTCTCATTGGTGGGGGGTGGAGACGGTGCGCTTTTTGACAGCGAATTGTTCGCCTACCATGCCTACGATTACGATTGCCTGTCACAAGATGGACGATTCCGTGCATTGGTATAAGAACACACCTAGCTTTACCCGCCTTGGATACAACGTCCGCCGGTTGGAGAATCCAGAGGTGAAAAGGGCATACGTTGAACAGCTAGAATCCCGAGCTTCGGAATTGCCGACAGACGGAACAGTCGAAGAACAGTGGTGTGGAATCAAGAATGCCTTTATCACGACGAGCCATGGTACTCTCGGTAAAGTTCGTGGAAGAAGAAGTGAATGGAGGAAAATTGGAGGATGGTCGATGATCGGAGAAAGGCAAAAGTCCGAAATATCCGATTACTTTATGACATTTCTCGCCGCCTCAGTGGTGCAAGGACTAACGCAAGAATGCCGCTGAAAGACCGAGCAGGTCAGTTATTGACCGATCGAACAGATCAGCTCAAACGATGGACTGAGCACTTCGAACAACTTTTCCGAGTCACGAATAGCGATGGCCAACAGAATTCGCAGCTCGAAGCGCCAACAGTAAGTCGCATAAATGGCGTCAACTCGGAAGCGCCTTCGCTGGCTGAAATAGAAGCTGCAATAAAAAACATGAAATCCAACAAAGCACCTGGGATCGATTGCATCCCTGCTGAAATGCTGAAAGCCGACCCTGCCCTGTCAGCACAAATGTTGCACCGTCTTTTCGCTGACATCTGGGAAACTGCAACATTCCCGGCCGACTGGATGCAGGGTATCCTCGTAAAGGTCCCGAAGAAAGGAGACCTGACAGAGTGCGGTAACTAGCGAGGAGGCATAACGTTGATCTGTACAACCCTCAAAGTACTCTGCAAAGTGATCCTGAACAGGATCCAGGAGAAAATCGACGCTACACTCCGACGGCAACAAGCTGGATTCCGATCCGGACGATCATGTGTGGACCACATCACAACGTTACGAATCATACTGGAACAAATCAACGAATACCAGGACTCTCTTCTGCTGGTGTTTGTTGATTTCGAAAAAGCATTCGACCGACTTAACCATGAAAACATCTGGGCGGCTCTAAGGCGAAGAGGAGTACCAGAGAAACTACCCGCATGAATCGATACTGTACAATAAGTATTCCTATTATCTTCTTTCCAAGACACAGAAAAGATTACCTTTATAGTTTTGGATTATTAATGTATGATCAAACTAATCTTTTTTTCATGGAATGGAATCGTTTGGACACACTGTACGATACAGCGAACGGGTCGTTAAGTAGAGTAACCATTCATTTTTTTTACTTTTTTTTACTCGTTCTAAAAAGGTTTGATCAAACGTGTTATCGTTGTCTTATGATCCGCTCATAAAAAGATGACGATACAACCTATTGTTAACCAACAGTGAAAAGATTCCCCATACTGGGATTTTATTAATTTTATTGAATTCCAATTAGTTTTCCGGAAAAAAATATCAAACGAGATTTAATTTTCTAATATATTTAATTCAACACGATTTTTATTACATTTAGATTAATCATTGAAATATTAACCTTCCGCTACCTGCGGATGTTAACTGATACTCCTTTAGGATGCTCCTAATCCTGCAGCATTTTCCGTACCAAATGCAATGGCACTTCCGATCCATCCTACTTCGTGTTGAAGGAGCACTGCTGAACCTTTCTTGGCGCTGCTGCCCCGTGTGCTGCCCCGCGTGCCCCGTGGCGCTGGTTCTCGTGTCTGAGTACGTCGCATTTTTTAAACAATGGATGGATTCTCCATAGTCTGGGGGCGAAAATGAAAAGAATGAAATTTAAGTTTCTCGCTATACACAAAGTAATTTTACTTACCCTTTTATTACATTGCTCTAAGGTTTTCACGTAGCCTCCATCTCCAACTTCTGTTCCGGAACCAAGTGCCGCCTGTTCCTCGATCTGGAGAAACCCGACTATCTGCGCCTAGAATAAAATATCTTACTGTTAAAAAAATCCTATTACCACAATAAATAAGCGTACTCACCCTTGCAGCACCGGAACCGTTGCCGTTGCCTACCGGACCAGCCCAATATAGTAACATTTTGCCGGGAGATGATTTTTTTTGTCAACAATTTCAGCCACGCGGTTTGCTGACAGCCGGAAAAATTTGAGGCGCGTTGCTAAAATATTCGATTATTTTTTATGATTATTAACTGAATCTTTCGGGAATAATTTGGTATCTTATCGATGCGTTGCCAAATTAAGCAATGAATTTCTTAGAAGATTATTGGTATCTTTTAAAAATGGTTTTTAACTGGTTTCTAGCAAAGGCACATTAGCAATGACTCAAAAGCAATTGAAACTATTAATGTTATCAGAACCGAATGATTCGCAAGATTCATAGTATGGTTTTTAGCTATGCGGGTAGTCCATCTCATCGAAGCACAATACGAGGCATTTTCGTGCAAGGTCTTGCAAGACGGTGTCTTGTCCGAACCAATCCCGGTAACTGCTGGAGTGAGACAAGGATGTATCTTATCACCACAACTTTTTCTTATCGTAATGGATGAGATTCTGACTGGATCGAATGACTGTGCACCGAACCGAGCATTGCCGTGGAATCCTTCCCGGATCAGAAAGGCCCGTTTTGCATTTGCGAGTCTCCGAAACATCTGACGGTCACGCCAGATCTCTCTACGAACGAAAATCCGAATCTTCAACTCAAACGTCAAATCCGTATTGTTGTACGGGTGCGAAACTTGGTGCACATATGCGGTGACGACGCGAAAACTGCAAGTATTTGCAAACCGCTGCCTGCGAAATATCATCCGCGCTTGGTGGCCTGGCAACTGGATCTCAAATGAGAAACTACATGGCCGGTGTCATCAAAGGCCGCTAGAAATCGAGATTCGGGAACGTAAGTGGAGATGGATTGGGCACACGCTACGAAAAGATGAAAACGAGATTTGCTGGGAGGCGCTAGACTGGAATCCAGAAGGACAAGGAAGAAGAGGCAGACCCAGAAACTCGTGGTGGCGAAGCCCAGCCGCTGAAATCCGAACTGTCGACGAGAATCTTGACTGGGACCAGGTGAAGACGCTGGCTCCGGATCGTCAACAGTGGAGGTCTTTTACCACGGCCCTATGCACCGGAGGATCGGCGCGGGATCATTGAGTAAGTTAAGTGAGTAACGTAAGGTTTACACAATAAAACTATATGCACAAGAAAGGCAATTCTATATCGGTTCTAGTGATGTAACTGCATTGGCGGTGTGATCAGGCACTTAGTGAAATTTTTTCAAACATTAAGTGAATTTTAAAGCACTTAATAATTGATTTAAGTGCCCTTTTTATATTTGAGTCGCAATAGCTTTCCAAAATGATAATTTTTTTAGAAACCGGTTGAGAACAAGAGAGTTTTAGCTAAAAAAATTTCTGCTGTCATTTGACCGTCCCAGTATACCACATGCGTTCTTCGAAAAAAGCAAAACTTGGAAAAATTAAAATAATGGAAAAATACTTAAATTTTCAGAATAAAAATAGTTCTGTAGTTAAATCTACTGAAAAAATTATATTAAAAATAATCATCATTAAATGGTTTTAAAGTTAAAAAAAAACCGTCATTTGACCGCCTCCGGTATGTTTAGTATGTATACATAGTTAACAATTTTGATAACACTGTACTCTTTGAATGCTTAGTTTGATTTAATTTATTTTATTAGGAGGCCTGCTTGGTAGATTCGCCTCTATAGAATGCTTAGGGGAATATATACGGCGTGTTCGTAAATTGATTTTTTCTATCGAAGTGATTTTTTCATAGATGCTGCCGTTCGTAAATTGAACAAACTGTATTCAAAAGCATTGGAAGGTGATTTGACATCTACCAAAACAATCGATGCATCACCAAAACAAATCAGTTTACGAACACGCTGATAGTGATTTTATATGCATAACCTATCGGGGCAATTTTTTGTCCGATTTTCTTCAAAAAGTCCGATTTTCGAAGAATTACTGTACCTCTAGCCACACAAACTCCAGAAATTTAGTGGTATAGTAGTGTGATAGTTGATCTATCTAACGCAGGAAATTTAATCAAAAAATATCATCAGAGTAAATAGTTATGGAAGTTCAAAGTCAAAGTGATAGAGCGCGTGCTTTCAATTTCTATACAATTATAAACGGTACTGTATATACTTACATAAAGAAACCATAATTTCAATTTTTTATTTCGTTGCTGTTTGTTGGCTAGGGCCAATAAAGGTTTAGTATCAGGTAATGTTGTTAAAAAACGTTAGATTTTGACACATGCTAAAATCGCACCGTGACAAAATCGTGCGACGGCTGTACTTAAAAAAACCATTACCTAAATCTTTAGAAACGGTGTACAACTAAATGCATATCGATTTTTTTGTAGATAGCGATATAAGAACTTGATGTTTCTTAAATTTTGACTTACCTTCGACAGAGGCACTTTCAAAGCTACAAAAGGAGTTCCCTCGATTTGCTTTCCGAAATTGGAGTATTTGAGCCATCTTAAACATAAACAAAGAATTCAATTACAGTTTTCAACTAATAAACGAAAGCCTACCTGTCAGGATACTTGGGCATTTTTCAGTTTAGTTTAAGTAATAAACGGTTAAAAATTCACTTCGGATCTTCGATACCGTAATTTTGCGAAAAACGACTTTAAAATTTAATGCGAACTCAAGGCTCTAGCTTTTAGTTGCTCATCTTCGTCAAGCGACCACACAAAAATATAGAAAACGCATTTCTCGAAAGGTCATCCAAAAATGACGCGCCTTTGAAATTTCGAGCAAGTTTATAAGCAATCATCTTTTTAACAATTTATTTATATGAAAGGTTGTACCTCTGTCCGCGGTTTTCACATCAGCGGTATAGTCTTTGGCGGTACGCTATTTTGGTGGTTTACCATTTGGCAAAAGGTCCTAAAACGCGGCATGACAATTGGCGTTTTGGTCGATTTGGCGGTTTACCATTTGGCAAATGGTCTTGTTTGGCGGTGTTATATTTTGCGGTATGAGTCTTTCCGCGGTTTGTCTTTTTGGCGATATGCAACATTTCGCGGTAAGATATTTGCTCAGAAATATACTGAGCAAATATTGTACCCAAATCTTTTTTCTGGTTTCGAGGCGTAAAGCGTACATACATCATTCTAGTTCGAGCGCGCAGCGTGAGGAAGCGGCTCCTTAGCTCTAATCTATGTTTCTAAGACGGTTCCGTTTTTTCTAGGTCTACTGAAAACCTAGGAAGGCCCCGTGTTTCTAGGTTTACCCAAAGCTAGGGACAATCCCCTAGCCCGGTCCGCAACGCGAAGCGTAAGGACCATACTTCACCCTAGTTCAAACGCGTAGCGTGAGGAGGCGGCCTCTTGGTTTTGATCAACGTTTCTGAGACGGCCTCGTTTTTTTCTAGGTCTACTGAAAACCTAGGAAGACCCCGTGTTTCTAGGTTTACCCAAAGCTAGGGACTATCCTTGTAAGGACATCCTCGTAATTATGATCCATGTTTCTAGGCCGGACTTTTGAACATTTGAAACAGACCGCGAAGTGACTCAGTTGCCAACTATCCATACCGCTAAATAGTCTTATTCGCAAATTAGGAGACCGCGTAATGTTACAAACCGCTGAAAGGCAAACCGCCAAATGGTAAACTGCCAAATAGGTTCATACGCGAAATGTCATACCGCCAAAACGAATACCGCGAAATGGTTTACCGGGAGCTGTGATACAATCATATGAAATAGTTATTTAAGGAGGCTAACTTGCGTTTTGGTGTTTTCACAACTGCATTGGCTTTAAGATCACTGTAACGAAAAGAACAATGTTTCCAAAGAAAAAATTGATATTAAAAGGGAAGCTCATTTTTTTATTTAAAAAAAACGGTATTTACGGATGTCCCCCAAATTGACAAACAATACGCTTAGAGAAAGATACACATAATTATTATTTTTTTAAACTATATTTTAACTGAAACAAAACCCCTTGATTTTTTACCCCAGGGCTGATAGATTAGGGTGGTGTAAAATGTCAAAAATCCCAATCAGCCATGCTGTGACATTGTTTACAAAACAAGAAGGTATCAATTCTGGTTCCAGTTTAACTTTCTGCTTCAGTAGGGAGGGCGTTGAGGAGGAACTGCTGCTGGAGGCAGTGCTTGGAGATCGGGCTTCACGACTTTTGCCCGAGGAGCTAGGAGATTGTTTTTCCGTTTTGGCATTACAGTCACTGTTGTTTGTTGTAAAACAAAAACAAAAAAGATTTACATCAAGTTGGTGGTGACGTCATATAAAACACCACTACCAAAGCACGACTTTTTCGTCATACTTTTCGTTGATTTTCTTTGACACAAAACGTAAACAATGTAATAAGCTGTCAAAATTTTGGCATGCGTGCCCACTTCTCCACCTTGCCTACTTTGTGTCAAAGTTGTTCCACCCTAGATCTATCAGCCCTGAGATCTATCAGCCCTGTTTTTACCCTGCACGGTAAACAAAGTTACTCTGTTCTGTATAAAAATCCATACAGATTCGAGAAAAGTGTCTCCACTTAGTTTTAAGTTTGGGCGCTTTACGCAGAGCGTGAGCAAAAAGCTTTTATACATTCGAAAGCTTTCAGCCAGTTAGTCAATTCTGTATATTTTGACATGGGGATGCCCATGCATTTTTAAAATTTGTGTAGAAAAGTAAAATTAAAGAAATTTCTAGAAAAAAAAGGCTCTTTTCGAAAAATAAATCTTTATTTTATATAAATACATCATGATAGGCAGCAATATACATGATTTGAATGCGAAATGAAACTATCAAACATATGACCATCCTCGCGTTCCACACGGAAGGTGCTCCGTATGTGGTCACTCAGCGCATGAAAGCTAATGTGCGAGCTTTACTGGAAGGCTGATAGACGAGGGCTCTGCACCGGTTCCTTACCGACGACACCGCTAGGAAGCAGCTAGGAACGTGTCCAGAGGGAAAATATTCTGCAGTGCCACTCTATTGCTAGAGCATTACATTGCAGAGCCACTAAAAAAAACAAAAAAAAATTACTCATGGATTGTTCATCAGATTTTAATTCCAAAAACATACCATTTAAAAGTAAGCCGCCTGCTTCTCGCCATAGTCCATATAGAACGGGATCCAGACCTGGTAGGAGTACTAAGCGTCTTTCCGATCTCATCGAGGTTTTCTTTCGGAGACATTTATATTATCCGTAGTGCAGATAAATTTCACCTGTTGATTAAATTAAATTGTGGTCAGAGAAATAAAACCACATATAAACACAAAATATGATTAATGACGATGATTAAAGCAAAACTAATGGTTACCAAGAAAGATCAATACCTGCTTATTTCTCACTTGTTTCCCAAGAGCCATTGGTAAGGCTGCCATCGATCCTTTGAGCTGCATCGCCATAAATAGGATCTAACCAATGGATTGGAGTGTTATTTATGACACGTTACAGGATTCGATTTGTTTGGTGGTTTGAGCTAGCGCGGATCCGTTCTTCGCATTTTTCCAGAACTGTTGGCAGCTTCTTCCGATTCCGAAAAGATATCTCGGCCAATTTCTAAAATGAGATTTGTTTATAGGTAAACTAAACGGTATTTGGATTTAAATAGCTGCGATTCAGCCAACAGTAAACAGACAACAATACAACTGAATAATAAAAACTCACAGAAACCAGAACCAGGTCGATATTGTCTTCCGGCGGTGCCCTTCCAGCATTCTGTTGAAAGACATAATCCTCCTATGTCACATATCCATGGGTTCGGATCAAAAAAATAGCCTATGAATGATACAAAAAAGACCTAAATTAATGATCCCTGACTATACATAGAATACCTTACCAGAAACCCTTTCCGACTGCTCCTATTTTTGTTTCATCCTTAATCCGATTCGATGGTTTTCGATTTCTGTCTAGGAACGACCAAATCACTTTCCATTCTCAATGTTTTACTTTCCGGTGATCTCCTTCTACGCCTTGATGGATTAAAAAACAAAAACAAATTAAATTCTGGAAGGTCGGGAATGTTTTTTTCCTATCGGAAGACGGAAGAAAAGGAGTTTATATTTACTTACCAATTTCCGGAGCACAATATATTTAACACGTACGAACTTTTCATCTTGCATACAAAGAATTGATTAACAATTAATTCACTATTTTTTGGCAAAGAACAAAGAATGTTTACAAATAAATCCTTCACTTTAAATAATCTTCCCGACGCAACCATCAAAAAGCTTTTCCAGTTTGCTTGGGCATCCCTTTCCAACATAATTCCAACAACAGCAACTTTTTATACAGAGCTGCATAATCAAATTTTAGTTTACTTTTGCATATCGGCAGCCCAAAATTACCGAAAATTGAATTGAGGATATACAAATTTTGAACAACAACCGATTAGTTATGATGGAGGTATAATCGCAACACAATTTATGAATAACTCAATTTTTCCGTGTGGCGAAATTAAATTCACGCACGGAAAAATTGAGTTAATTATAAAATGAGTTAAGAATACACATTCATTGAGACTAATCGATTGATGCTCAAATTTTGTATATCCTCAAAACAGTTTTGAGTAGATTTGAGTTGCCAATATACAAACGTGAACTAAAACTCGATTACGCAGCTCTGTATAAAAGTTTGTTGTTGTTGGAATTGTATTTAAAGGGATGTCGAGAAAAAAAAAACAAAAATATTTAAACTTTTTTGAAGGATCATCAAGGACGATTGAAAGTGCGATCCAGTGCCAAGAACGCGCTTCGCAAGAAAAGGAACAGTAGGTCAAGGCACAGGCCTTTTGCACCGGTACGCGATAAATAATGCAGAAAAAGCTGAGAAACGCTCTGCAACAAGAGACGATGGATCTGACCGGAGAAATTTTCGGATCCAATCTGGACATGGAACCTTCGGCGTACCAAAAGTACCAAAAGATTCCACCAAAATAAGTAAGTTAATTGTTTATTAATTTATCTAAGTTGATAACAGTTTTTCAGCATAAAAAAACTGATTTGATGTACTTTCAACCATTTCAACTCAATGTATTTTCATGAAAGTCCAAGAACTATTCAAAAAGGTACGGGAAGCTCACGTAATGCTGCCTCCAGGTGAATCCGAAAGTGTACTGTGTGTTCCGAAACTAAACTAGAAACGAGAAGACGATCTTTGCTCATGGTACCTTGAATGAATGAACATTCATAACTGAAATGGTTACGTCATTGGCAGTGATCCAACCCGGAATATTTCAACGGTTCCGGAAAGTCATCGGCGGGTCCGAAATTTTTTAAAACCGACAGAAATTTATTGAGACCAACATTTATTTTTGTTTGTTTGCAGGATGCAACAAGAAGCGGCCGTTTAAATAAAATCCTGTGAGGAAACCCTATGGCATCCAGCTCATTATAACGTGGAAAAACTAAAAATAGGAACGAGTATTTTGTCGCTTACGATGGTAGAACATGGTTTTTGATGAAGACAACATCAAATTCAAGTACTTCGTCCCAAGAGTAAGTATCGATTTTTACAATTTATTGTTGGAAATATCGATGCCATTTGCATAATAGACTTTATCAAATTTAGTTATAAGTTATTCTTCTTTTAAAAACCGTACCCTGGGTTCCCATGGGTCACGGCGGCGGTGTGCATGCTTGTGATAATGATGGTTTACTATTATTGTCCTGAGAGGGTCGTTGCACACATCTTGTCAAGCATGGATCATAATATGACTCAAATTAGAAGGCGTGATGGACACCTTTATTTAAATTAAATTAGTAGTAGGTTCAATGGTGTCCCAATTTTTCATGATCCATGCTGATAAGATGAATGGGAGTTGAAACACTTGCCCTCCCTTCCGTTGAACAATGGGAAAATTTTGTAGTGAAAATATCACATTTTGCCGTCATAAAGTGATACTTTTCAATAGGGTATAATCTGTTTGGTAAGGTAGTTAGCTAATTTAGTTTCATAGAATTAGGAAGTTTCAAGTATTGCTAGGTTAGGTATAGGTAATGGCATTCGCCTCCCCAATGCTCTAGAAAGTGTGCATTTGCGGTTTATGAATTTCGTTGGCTTATTCTTAAATCAAGCATTTTACAAGAACTAGGGGCTCATTGGACGGGAATGCTGTTTTGACAAATATGATATTTCAGTTTGTAATACACTTTCGCCATTTGTTTTTATTTATTTATTTATTTATTTATTTACTTTTGGTAGATCTATACATTTTTCGGTTAGGATTGAAATTCATAAATCGAAGTTTGAAATAGAAAATATGATTTCGATAAGCAAGAATGAGTAGATAGTTCAGATCATTCATTTCGGGCATTAAAAAACAGGCACACGGTTTATTTGAATTGAACCCCTATCGTGTAGATTGAGTATTAAAGTTTGTTTGAGAAGTTGACCACAATTAGTGATAAGGTTTTAAAGAACTGCACTGTTATTTTCCTGTTCCGTTGATAAGTTGACGATAACAATAAAGCTATTGCTATTTAAGCTTACAGTTCATTGTTGATGAGTTTAAGAGACACCTTTTCTAGATTCTGTTTTTATGATATCCTAATTGAGTTATTGAATATCCGTGTAGTCGCGTAGAATCAATCACTTGAATATATCTTTTACTTAGCAAATCTATAATTATTTCTAAATCAAACTAGGAAGAATCCAAATTTATGAAAACGAGTAAGGTAGATGACAGGTAGGGAAAATTCAACTACGGTAAGATAGTGAACCCTTCTGACAACGATATCGAGGCGATAGCATATGATACCATATTGTTTGATACCATACTGCTATTGCTCGGTTGAATTGAAGGTTGGGTTAACTCGAAGTTCATATGGGGCCCACCAACCGTCCTAGTCCGTCGAGCACTATCTTAACGCTTCCCTAAACTGGTGCTTCAGAACCCTTGGGCTCTGTTGCCGCTATCCTTTTCTAAGCTATTCTATTCTCATTTAAAATTTTCCTCTTCTGTCCCCCGTTCTGTTTTTCCTTTCCGGGTCAGCCAGGCGCTCATAAACCCATAAAAAAAAAAAAAAAAAAAAAAAAAAAAAAGTTATTCTTCTTTTAAAAACGAATTGATTCTACTCAAAAGCGAAATTTTACGATAAAACACATTTCTAAAGATTTCCGTAACGTTTTATCCTTGACCTTGCATATTAGTTACGTATTACTGCTGTAATTTCAATAAATAATTAATTAATTTTTGCTTGTCTACAACATGAATACTGATTAAGTTGAAATGTGGTAGAACTTCTCTAGATATTCATTCTGATTTTGTCTGGATTTTATTTTAGAAAATGAATTCATTAATGGAATAAGTTCATTTTAAACAAAACCGAAATTAAAAACCCCACATGAAAAAAATAACCCTATTTTTTATTAAATCGTATTATTCTTGGTATGGTTTAAATTGTTCAAAACAATGGTTTCATATAATACAAACTTCAAATATTTTTCACCAAATTGATGTTTTTTTTCAATTCAAAGAAAAAACTTTGATTTCTGTTCCAGGTACATAATTCCTATCGGCATCGGAATCGGCGAATTGTGTTGCAGTAGGTATAATTCAACTTGGGACCCGGCAATGGGAAAGAAACACCTGCTATGGCTGAAAGGTAAGAAGTAGTTTCCGAAATTATTGTAACACTTTACAGAACCTAATTGATTGGTTTAATTTCAGCAACCGGTGCTGAGCAGGTTTATCGAATCCGGAACGGTATCTGGTTCTCGATTCGCCCGAAATTCTGCACCAGATGTTGGGTTATGATCCGAATGGTACCCGGTCAAAGAAGGTTGACAGATTCTCTCACAAAACTCACAAGCATCTACTGACGCGATGCTATGGATACGTTTAAATCGATTGTATTTCCTTTGATGACACAAATAAAGACTTAATTACTGCAAAGATACCTTTTTTTTCTAAGAAATTCTTTTCAACTTTACTTTTGTGTAGAAATTTCCAAAATGCATGGACATCCCCATGTCAAAATATACAGAATTGACTAACTGGCTGAAAGCTTTCGAATGTGTAAAAGCTTTTTGCTCACGCTCTGTGTAAAGCGCCCAAACATAAAACTAAGTGGAGACACTTTTCTCGAATCTGTATGGATTTTTATACAGAACAGAGTAACTTTGTTTACCGTGCGCCAAGGTTTTTTGAAACCAAAGGACTGAAGCAGCTGTCAAATCACATACAGACCGTATTGACTTTTTGGAACCAGAACGTCAGTACCCCTTTGATTTTAATGGCATTTTGGTACCAAAACGTCAGTGCGGTACAGTAATGTCAGTTCGGAAGCTCTTTCAGCTCCTTATTTGAAACACGAGGTTCTCCGAATTGGACAGTAAAAAGGCGAGGAGTGAGCGGGGCTCTCAATGATTTTGTTTACTAACATAAGATTATTTGCTCAGCTTTTCTGTGGTTTGTTGGTAAACGAACTCCTTGAGTTCCGCAGTTGCTTAGCCAAAATGGCTGAATCGGGAATTTGGTAACAGTAACACCTCCTATAAATATATACACACCTTGATTCACGCCATGCTCATCACGGTAAAAATTAAAAACTCAGCAGCAACTTTTTTGTAAGCAACTCGGACAAAAAGTGCAGGGACTTAGGGCATCCGCAGCAATCGCGAGCAAAGTGAAAATGCTCACGAGTTTAATCACTTTTATACCGCACCGGGGGTTAGTATGAAGGTGAGCAAAATAGGGCCCTTGCCGTCGGGACCGATAAAATCACCAAATTTGCTCACAAGAAAGGGGCGAGAGCAAACATGCACTGAAAAATTTCTGCCGTTTATGCTGGAGTTAAACAAACGACGTTCAGCGTGTAGAGTTTGTTTACATTTCATTATGCGCAGAGAAATTTGCGAGTCGTTCCGAGTTTTTTTTTTCCAAACAGGAGGAATAAGTGGTGTACTTTCTTTTGAGCTTTTCCCCGCAACATACTCAACGCTAATCGGCTGCTGCAGAAGAAGAGCAGGAGAAATAATTAGAACCTGATGCTGGTGGTGAACGGCTTTTCAATGACGGATCGGTTCGGTGCCGACTATCCGGTTAGTGGTCATCATTGCAGATTTCCCCGGAGTCCCAACCAACCGCAGCAGCAGAAGCTGTTGGAACATGTCTGGTATCTCCAACGATCATAAATTCCATTGAGGCTCAACACGGTCCTCAATCTCGCTGCAACAGGGTGGGCGGTTCTGACTCACTGGAGCCGGAACTTGGGACCAGCGGCGGAAGACCTTCTGCATGATAGTGGAACCAGCGGAACTCCGCAGCAGCTGGCATATTTCGCGCAGGTTCCGCTAACTTTCAAATGATTCCAGCTGCTGCTGCCCGGAAGTTCCTGCTGCTCCCGCCATTGGATCCGGTTGCTGGTCGATAGATACTGCTTGAACCTGCTGCGGAAAGAAGCTAACCATTCGAATCACCGCCAAAAACAATCTTAAGACTCAGATTACTCGGTCCGAAATAATTTTATCAAGATTTTTTGTAACTCTTATTTTTCAGTGCAATGCTAAATGCATACTTTGAATACTACCGCCCGGTGCGCGAAAGAGTGTGTATACCAAAACCGGTCCTCTGAAATGAGCAAAATCGGGCCTCGTATACTCACTTATTGGTGCGTTTGCTCTTAATGTTAAGTTTAATGCATTAAACTCATCTTTAAGTCTAGCGTATTTAACTCAACGTTAAGTTTAGTTCATTTTACTCAACAGAAAGTTTTTTCTTGTTTTCTCGCCGATGCGTTAAAATCCTTCCGGGGAATCAAATCATGAGTTTTTCGAATGGAAAGAAATGATTTAGGACTTGAAATGTGATTAATTTAATTTATTTTTACCTGGGGGAGGAAGACTGATTAAAAAAAGAAAAAAATCTTTCAAACGTCAAATTTCTCTCATAAACCTACCGACCAGTGCGGAGGTTCAAAATTTTACTTTCTATTTAGTGATTTTTAAAAGAACTTGTTTGATGCTGAAAAGCACTTGTTTTGTATAAAACAATGATTTAATTAGGTATTGTTTTGCTCTGGAAAATTCTGGTATGATATGGCGTATTAAATCGCTCAAATTTCGTCAAAGTTTTGAAGCTGATAAATAAAAATGATTTGATTAATTGTTGTTCTAAAAATTCAGCTAAATCTAAATTTAGCACCAAAACAACTGAGTTACATGACTCGCAACATGAAACTGATCATCTAAAGTTAAAATTTGAACGATTACAAATCTTTTCAACAATTGCTGGCTTTTTTCCGAACAGTAAAAAAACGATGCAGAAAACGATGCAGAAAATTTCAGTCTTCCTCCCCCAGATTTTTACAAAAAAATTTTACAATATCAGTACAAATTACGGTAAATATTTGGAGAGCGTCAAACGTCGGGTTGGAACACCGGTGCGATTCCTGAGTCTGATTGTTGCACGAGTGCACCTTGGCAATTTCCGAAAAACTTAATAATCAAATTTGGTGCGTTCTCGTGGAAATGATTGTTAGCCAAACAAAGTACTTATTTTTAATTAGGCGTGCAATCAGAGCGCGCAAATTCCCTGAACGCGCCCCTTTTTGTTGTGACAATATGAAAATTATTTTCGCGCTCGCATGTGTTCGCGTTTTCAGCTGAAGTTAGAAAATTTAATTACAGATTTGAAGCTGTTTTACATTGTCAATTCTGTATATTAGAGTGTTTCCTCATTACATTTCGTGTTCAAAATGGCTCAGAATGCAGATCTCATCCGCCAGGCCATGTTTGAAGAGTTGGAAAAAATCCTCAATCCGGATGGCGACATTCGAAGACAGGCTGAGGAACGATTGGCTCAGCTCAAATATACCGAAGGTATCAATTTCTACCTAAGTTATTGTTAAACTAATTCAAATATGTACTTATCTACATGTTTTTATTCCAAGGATATGGCATTTATTTGGCGGAAATAACAATAAATCAAAATTTGGCCCTCGCACTGCGGCAACTGGCGTCGGTTATGTTAAAGCAGTACGTTGAAGACTGTTGGTCAGTCGGAGAAAATGAAGAAAGCACCGGTGATGGAGCCTTATTGGTTAATAACGAGGCAAAAATTGCTATCAAAACTATCCTGCCGCAAGGCTTGTACGATCCAAATAGTAAGGTATGTATAGCTAGTTATTTTATATAATCTTATTTTTAAGTTTCAAGTTTCCTAATTTTGTCCGTAGATTCGTAGTGTGGTGGCTTATTCTATCTCGAACATAGCATGTTACGACTGGCCAACCGAATGGCAAGAACTGTTCGATATCATTGTCAAATGTCTTGGTGGAAATGAAAACTCCGTACACGGTGCCATGAAAGTTTTGGTCGAGTTTACACAAGACCTGGACAAACAGATAATCGATGTTGGACCGATGATCCTTTCCGAGGTGTTTCGAATTTTCGAAGCACAAAACGTTTACAGTGTTTCGACTCGAAGTACTGCAGTAGAAATTCTAAACTCATTGCTTAGGAGTGTAAACACGCATATTTCCTCTAAGCAAGAGCAAGCAAATCTCTTAAATCCTACATTACCAACGTTTATGCAAAAAATGATCGAAGGTCTTACAGTACCCAATGGGCCATATAGCAGTTTTCTTTTAAAAACCCAAATCGTGAAAGGTTACTAGAAAAAATGTGTTATTGAGTATTGTTATTTATTGATGAAACGTTTATTTCTAGCTCTCAAATATATGATATCTGATATGCCGAAATTCGCGAATCAATATTTGACTTCAATTCTGCCGCATATTTGGCAGCTTCTTACGCAGATGGCCGACGTGTATATTAAGGTTGTGGTGAATGAAACCGAAGAGAGTCCTTTCGTTACAAGTACCGATGATGATGAAAATGATGACTTTACATCTATGATTCTGCAAATATTCGAGTTTCTGCACACGATAATTGAAATGAAAAAGTACAAGGGTTCGATAACAGATGTTTTGACAGATTTGATATACATCATAATTCTGTACATGCAAATGACAGAAGAACAGGTGCAAAGCTGGCACGATGATCCAGAGAAATTTGTTGAAGACGAAGATGAGCAAGGGGTCGATTTTTCCATCCGAACGACAGCTCACGATGTACTACTTATCATCGGTCAAGAATACGAGGACAAATTGCTGCCTTGTTTTTCTGAAGCCTTGGCTAAGCATATTACTGTTGCCGATGCCGATCGGAATGCCGCCAACCCGAACTGGTGGAAGCTGTATGAGGCTTCGATGTTGGCAGTTGGATCGTTCAAGGAGCTGATAGTTGAGAATGAAGGAAAGTTTGATTTGGCACAGTATATGAATTTGGTAAAAAACACCATGGAATATCAGGTAAGAAGAAAAATAAATTGTAACAATTCAAAACTGTTAATACTTGAATGCTTAAGAATCGGAGATGATTTTGAAACCTATAAGTTTCTGTTATATCTACTAGAAAAACGTTACGTACTTGGCCAGAATTATTTTCAAGAGTTATGTGCATCTGAGCTTACATCTTTTTTTATCGTTTAAATTTTTTTCTGAACCGCTCCTCCAACACAAGGGGTAGGGTTTGATAAGCTGTTAAGCCTACTCGTTTTGCCAATAAACAACCATGACTTATTTTAGTTTATTTATTATTAAAGTTTAAAAAAATCTGAACTCATATTATTTTTTTATTTCTCTTAATAATATTTAAAAAAAATTTTAACACATAGTCGATATTTACGTTTATCACAATTTCAAAACATATATTTATAACCCAGCTTGCGAAAGGGCCCAAAGTAAGCATTATTTAATATCGTAAAATGAACGTTCCAATCAGGAAATTTAACGTCATTTTTTTATATTTTCAAGGCATCGCCCTACCTTCTAGGCCGTTGCATATGGATTATTAGCCGTTTTTGTGACTGCAATATATACGATCAGCAAACGTTGCAACAAGTTATCGATATAACCATCAGCAGCATGTCACCAGAAAAATCCATCGTATTACGAATTACCGCTTCCAGGTAGGTTTTGAACGTTTTGAAAGTTACACAATTAATAATCTTAACGTAAACTTTTAGAGCCATCTACGGATTCTGCACAAACCTCAAAGAAAGCAACGATGAGCGAAAAGCTTTGATGATTCCCAAGTTGGAACAAGTTTTCGAAAGCCTTTTGCCATTGTTCAGTCAATCTCAGAATACGGTCCAGGGGTTACTGTTGGAGACTTTGACCGCAGTTATTTCGGTAGTAGAATGCAAAGTTTTTTTCACTATAATTGGGAATAATGGCGTTTTTTTTTTCTTTTCAGTTTGATACAAACGTAACCGCCAATATATCCAGCAAAGTTGTTTCATTAATCATTGCCATGTTCCTCAAATATCATGATGATCGTTTCATTCTGGAGCTAGTGCAAGATATTCTCAAAATTCTTTCTCAGAATCCATTCTGTTTGATTCCTTTGCAAGAGAAAATAATTCCAACGATTGTCAGTATCCTTGGAGCACAAGGCGAGCAGTCTACATCAATGCAGGATATCGCTCTGGATATTTTGGGTACAGTGGTCAAATATTCACGTGGCCCGCTCAGTGCTGTCATGGTGGAAAGTGCGTTTCCAGCAGCTGTTCATTGCATTCTACGCTCAGAGGATCATTCAGTCATGCAAGCAGGTGGGGAATGCCTGCGGGCATTTCTCAGCGTCGATCCGGAACAAATCTGCGGCTATAAGAATGGTGAAGGTCTCAATTACATCATGGAAGTCACAACGATGTTACTAAATCCCATGAACACTGAATCGACCGCTGCCTTTATTGGAAGACTTGTCATCACGATCATAACCAAGGTCGGTAATTTGTTGGGGGAAAATGTTGACCTCCTTCTGAAAGCTGTCATCAGTAAGATGCAGTTGGTAGAATCACTAAACGTTATCATGAGTTTAGTGATGATTTTTGCCCATTTGATATTGGTACAGATGGATGCTGTACTGAATTTTCTGAGCACTGTTCCTGGTCCGACCGGAGAACCAGCCATGACTTTTGTGTTTGCCAATTGGCTCAGTCGACAGCACATGTTCTATGGATCATACGAGCGTAAAGTCAGCACAATGGCATTATGCAAGTTGTTTGAATACGGTGTTACAACGAAAGATGAGCGGTTGAACTCAGTCGTCATTAAAGAACCGGTAATTAGCCCGAGCCAAGGTCGGCGGACCCGTTCGGCCGCAGCCAAATCTAATCAAGAGTGGATTGACGTACCAATCCTGCTTAAAATCTTCAAACTTCTGCTGAATGAACTTTCCTATTTGAAGGAAGCTAAAGAAGCGAATGAACAGAATGATAATGAAGATTCCGATGACTCTAGTAGCGAAACTGATGAAGCCAAAACAGGAAATATGACAGCTCTCATGTTATTAGATAATGGTGAGTATTCAGCTTTATGTCTAATTTTAAAAGAATTCCGTTAAAATCTTGTTTTTTCTATTATTTTTTTCAAAACTGCAAAAACAACCCTTACTTTACATATCTTCAGATGAAGAAGACGAAGATGATCAGCAAATGATGCAGGAGCTGATGCAGAATCCCGTCTTCCAATGTGACATGCAAGAGTATTTGGTAAAATTTGTGCAGAGTTTCAGTCGCGACGAACATTTTAGAGTTTTTCTGGAAAAGCTGGAAGACACGGAAAAGCTTATCCTAAAAGGATATGGCATCAGCGTAGTTTAGTTTTTTTCTGTTATTCTTTTTGTAAGAAAAAGTACTCCATTGCATTACAAAGGCAGCGCCCTATAACCGTTCTTGTTTTTGCTTCTATCACATAAATATTAAAATTGGTTCTAATATGTAATCGTTAATCATCAAAAACCCCAGTACTAAAAAGTTGTAATAACATTCATATGGTTATAAGGTTTTCATTTTCTTTTCCGAACGATCCGTTATGCAGATTTTTACAGAAATAGAAGCCAGATCCAGATAAATAAGATTTTTTTACTATGAGCAATGGATTTGGTTTAAAAAAAAATAAGTCGAAGACTATCCTCGCTTTGAGGGCAACTCATCAATACATCGAACTCAGATAGTCTAAGGGAAGTTCGCAACCTAAAAGAGTCGAAATGCCTTCGAAGAAAATGTAACTTCAAAACACAAAGAAAAATAATTTTATGCAAAAATTTTATTTGATATGATCATATTGTCTCACACAAAATAAGTAATCGTACCAATTTGGCTGTTTACAACAATGAAAAGGAAAACTTTTGAATTATATTCAAAAAAAAAACAACCCTCTTAATGTCTAAGGAACAAATGCACTTTTGCTTTATGTAGAAGATAATCAGTAAAAGCTGGGAATAATGTCGAATCGAAAAGGGAATGTAGTAAACGTTGTTCATTTCAGGGATCAGTTTTCACTGGATCCCGGAATGAATTATTTTTTGTTTTGAAAAATGAGCCGACCGGCAGTCATCTTTAGATTTTGAGAATATCATTAACGGCTGCCACAACGCTTCGTGCCGAAATACCAAACATGTCAATAAGCACGGTCGGTGGTCCGGATCGAGGAACCTGCTCGACACCCAGATGCTTGACGACAATATTACGCTGATCAGCGACTGCCGACATAACAGCTTCGCCCAAACCGCCTTGCCTGTTGAAAAAAGTAAGAATGGAAAACGTTGACGATTTAGTTTACGAAACTCAGCAACGCAGTGGAATACTTACTTGTAGTGATCTTCTACCACAACAATACGCCCACCACACTGGATGGCGTTTTGCACGATGGTTTGCGTATCCAGCGGCTTGATAGTGAACGGATCCAGCACACGAGCATGGACGCCTGATTTTTCCAACTCAGTGGCTGCGTTCAATGCTTCGTAGAGAGTGATGCCGGCACCGATAAGCAAGACAGAATCGTTGGCGGATTGTTTGACAATCTTAGCCTTGCCTGCCTGAAATTTTCATAAGAAATTAACAATTTTATATTTGTTCCTTTGTTCGGATAATAGTAAAATATACCTGGAATGGTTCATTGTTGTCGTAGATAACAGCGGTGTTGGGACGTGATGTACGAATGAAACAGACGCCCTTAGTGTTAGCAGCCAGCTCAACAGCCCGTTCTGTACTGACAGCATCCGAAGGATAGAAAACGGTGCTACCGGGGATAGTTCTAAACATAGCAATATCCTCCAAACCCATCTGACTGGGGCCGTCTTCACCAATGCTCACACCACAGTGTGATCCGACAAAGTTAACATTGGTCTGGGAGATAGCACCCATACGGATCTGATCGAAGGCTCTGGTAAAGAATGTAGCAAAGGTCGAAACGAACGCCACGGTACGGTCTCGACAGGCTGCTCCAATGGCCACACCTACTAAATTTTGTTCAGCAATAAAACATTCAATGTAGCGCTCTGGGAATGCTTTGCGCAACTTGTCCGAGAAAGTAGAATTCTTAGTGTCGCCATCCAAAGCTATGACACGATCGTTATTCATCGCAATTTTAGCCAGGGCGGTGCCATAGGCCAATCGAGTTGCGACTGATTCACCGAGTTTGTACGATGGTGGTGTCGCTAACTTGATGTTACTGATGTTGACCTTCTTGGCATTTTCCTTCTGCGGAGAAGGTGGAGCAATCGCTACAGGTCCAGCATTACGGATAAGAGATTGCAAGTGTTCAATTACTGTGTTGGCAGAATCTCCCAAGGGTTTTCCATGCCAGTTGTCCAAATCTTCAATATTAGGGAAGTGTTTTCCCTTAAATGTTTTGGCAATGATGGCCGTTGGCCTGTCCTTTGTAGATGAAGCCTCGAAAAAAGCTTTGCAAAGTTCCTCCACATCGTGACCATCAACAACAATAGCATTGAAACCAAATGCATCCAATCGCTTCCGGTAGACTTCCATTTGATGTTGCAATGAAGTAGGTTCCGACTGGCCTAGCCGGTTCACATCAAAGATGACACAGAGATTGTCAAGCTTGTAATGACCAGCGAAATGAAGAGATTCCCAGACGGAACCTTCGGCGGATTCACCATCTCCAACCAAAACGTACGTGCGGTAATCGGCTTTGTCAAGGTTCTTGCCTATGTAAGCCATTCCGCTAGCAACAGCAACACCCTGACCCAAAGATCCAGTTCCAACATCAATAAAGTTCAGTCTTGGAGTCGGATGCCCTTCCAAGTCGGAATCTATTTTCCGGAGATTCATGAGTTGCTCAACCGGGAAGAGGCCAGCTTCAGCCCACGCGGCGTACAGGATGGGTGCAGCATGTCCTTTGGAAAGTATGAACCGATCGGATGAAGCGTCTCGTGGGGCCGAGATTTTGTAACGCATCGTGTTGAAAAACAACACCGACATAATTTCGGCAATCGACGCACATGATGTTGGATGCCTAAAAAATAAAATCGAATAGTATAAGATTTTAGGTAACAGCCAAATTTTCCATTGACTAAACACACTCGATGCGAAACTGAACCCATAACTTAATCAATGGAACCTCAGATCGTTGCGTGGTGTGATGAAGACGACATGATAAAATTTATTGTTTGAGGTGCAATGAAGATAAGGCTGCCTTTTTATTTAATCCTCGAGTTTCGGAGTTTTTTTTTTAAATCAATCTATTAAATGTGGAACTTCTCGGGCTATTAATGTAAATGACGATCTCAATCCTTGATAGGGTTTTGATAATCTCCAATTCATTAATTAATGTTTGATACAATTCAATCTTACGTATGTCTGAACATATTTTAACTGAGGACTTGATTGAATTCGTTTAGCAAATTCTCAATTAATCAAATCTTATCAAAACCTTCGATGTTTTCGAAGCATACAAAGAGGCACTTATGCAACACTATTAATTCGAAATCTCAACGAAGCTACCTGCTTTGAAGCTTCTTACTTTAAAAAATTATTTACAATCTCCCAGAACGGTACTTCAGCTCAGATTACAGTCAAGATCACTGGGGCAGCGTCAATGTTAAACGGACTTTATTGTAATTGTTTGGAAATATTTACTTATACATATGTATACTCGAGATTGATAGCCCCCACGACAAGCCCACTATCTGTCCTGAAAGCAAGGACGTCAACATCAGCTATAGTAATCTAAAAAAAAAGACTGGCTCACATAACGTACCCACCCAGTCTATAAGTTTTGATTTTAATTGACTTGAGGTTTCAATTTTACTCTCAAGCTGTCTGCTGCATGTGTCGTGAATAAACCGACGTGGATAAACGCATAATACTGAGCTTATTCGATCGTTCAAACGACTTTTCTATAATTCGAAAGGTGAACAACCCGTGTTTGTCACGTTTTTTCAAGCTTTGCTTACAGAACCGGTTTTTTTGGGAAAGTAAGTCCAGAGAACAAAATTATGTCAAAAAAAAATAGTTTTGATCCTATTGATAATCTTAAGTAGGTCGAAAGAGACATGCAAAACAGTCAGATCAAAATTGCCCTAATCTAAAATGTAAGTAGTTATTTCCTAATATGATCATGGGAATATTGGAATAAGATAACGAAAGATTTAAATTAAATGTTGATTTAACAAATAAAACATTGGAACTTAACTATCTAAATTTATCGCGAGATCGCGTTACTTTTCAGTCGGCATGTCAATTATAAGCCAACACGTTTTACATACACAATTGCATAATGAACAGCGATTGGCGAACGACTTGAACTGAACACCAGACGCAGTTTTTTTGCCTATGGCTTTCCAATACTAGTTGCCTTTCGAGCAAATAATGCATTATGTCGATTACCCGTCAACGCACAGACTTCCAGCTCCGTATTTGACCTCTCGATGACCTACACAGAACTCCGGCGTCTCTTCGTCCTAAATTATATAGTACGTCAAACATTCGATACTGATTATAAATTTTTCAACAGTATTTCAATGTATAGTTCGGTAAAAGAAAAATATGTCTAATATTTGCTTCATCACGCTAGCAATCCGCTAAAATAACGTGTCATTTAGAGACCATGGAATAGTTTTGATCATGGATGCCATAACTCCATGCGGTTTTTCAAACATCGCCATGGTATCGCTGTAAAAAAATAAACACTCACCCGGATTTAGAGGCTTGCGTCGAGGTAATTGAATGAATACGAAGCTTATGAGCAATATCCTTTAGCTCTTGGATGGTTTTGGATTCCGGCTTGTGATAAGTAGGCATTTTAGTAATTATTTGCTGTGTCACTATCACTGAAGAACTTGCTGATAAGAAACGTCACCGTTATTTTAACCACGTCCTAACACCGCGAAAGCTGCCTCTCGACTGGACTTAGAGTTGTTTCTGATTGGATCACGTTGGATTCGCTTCAGTCCAGCTGCACTGCTGCCAGCTGTGAAATTTACGAACAGAGTGAGTTCAAGTGTACACAAAGTGAGCATATTTATGAGGTTTTTCAAACAGTTATTTCAATAGTTTAAAAAGGTTTTTTTGGTACGTTTCTTCTACAAGTTCATTGTTTAACGTAAGTAGATTCAAATTTCGTATAGTTTGTAAAAATTTTCCAACGATCTAGTAACAGATGATTAAAATAAAATGCATGTTTAATTCATAGCTTTATGGAACCCCACAGAAAACATTATTTTATGGGGAATTTTTGCTTAGACCCTCCCCGTTTTTTTTCACTAAAAGTTAATAGAGATATAACTAGTTGCAAAACGATTTTTGGTAGAATTTTGAAATTTGAAACTACCTATTTTTTTTACATATAAAAATCACTGATTTTATTGACCAAAACAAGCATATTAGAACAAAACGAATTCTCTAGCGGAACCGCTTTGATCGTTCTGGAATGTAAATAAAGATCAAACGACCTAGAGTGTATTCTAATTTATTTACTTTAACAGTTTTGCAAAAGCCAAAAATTCAATAAAGTGTTTTTAAGCTCAAAGATACATGCAGTTCGAGTAAGCGAATAACGACTATATGCAAATGGAAGGTTACAGTTTGTGTTGTCTATGCACTAAGTTCATTCGGTTACAATTTGGTTATTTAATAAGATCTCATTTCCGAACACTTAATAAGTGTAGAAAAAGTTATAATAGTTATCAGGAATGAATGGAAAAAAAGTTCAGAAATTAAACATACTTTTATTTGAGAACGTTATTTCATCACATCTGATAATCAATTTAATAAGGCCTCACAATATGTTGGGCAAAAAAATTATGAAAAAAAAATCAAACTATCGGTTCAATATTAAATTACTTATAAATGAGATTCGTTTTCAAATTTGACATCAAGTATAACAAATAAGCATGTCTAAGATTTGTTGATATTATGGTTTTAAAATTATTTAATAATTTAGACATGAAAAGTACATTGTTTGAGTGAAGTATATAGTTTAATATTAAAGTAATAATAATATTGTATGATGAATGCTGATTTTTTTATTAATTAACTTACCTTTGTGCATTTTTTCAATTGAATCAATCCAAAAATAACAAAGAAAACCAAAAAAAATTAGTCAACTTTCAAATCGATTTGCCATACCTTGACGGCTTAACACAACCAAAACTCGCTCATATGTGATTATTCAACTATTTTTTATGAATGTTAAGTTGAAAAAAATTTAAAACTGACCATTTTTCATTGATAAATTCACTTTTTAAAAAAGCTTGTTTTTCAATACCATTTGAAAGCACTGACTTCAATCACATAATACTCACCTTGAGAACACATTTCAAAAAATTAAAAAAGCAAAAAAAGAATCTTGAATAGTTTCTCGATCTTTCCCTTTCACCAGTTTTTGTGAAAATTCGGCAGGTGTTTCAAAATTTCACTTTTAAAAGTGTTGATTCCATGCATCATTTGTTTACATTCTCCTTCACTCTGTTCAGCTGTCAAAATCCAGTGCGCCCGACCCCCATTGGTTGGATTCTGGGAGCAGCAGCGTTGCCAGATCGACAGATTTTAAGCATTTCAACGGAGCTACGAATTTTCAGCTTTTCCTACGGATTATCGAAAAAAATACAGGGATTCTGCGGATAACCGAAAATTCTACCTGACGACAAAAAAAAATCATCAGGTTTCATTTTGCCAAAATCAGTACATTTTTCAATTTTCGTCAAACCTATGGACTGAGCCTATAGTAAACAAAGAGACGAAATGTCACGATTGAAATTTTTGATTTTCTGTCAGTGTCATTCCAATCGAGCAGAACCAAGCAGTCTTAAGCCTAGTCCACACTGAGACGGTTCGTCTCGAGAGGTCTCAGCGTCTCCCATTTTCTTCGGGAGACACTGAGACCGTCTCAGGTTTCCAACAACAACAACAGACTAAGTTCGTCTCATAGCAAAAATCGCAGTTCATGTTGCCTAGTGTGGACTATAGGCTTTAGGCTTTAAAGGTAGCCCTACAGCAGGGTTGCAAGCTCATTATTTTGAAAGGGATCAGATGCCGCCTCTTTGTTTACTATTGGGCTTGGGCCTGCTAAAAAGAATACTTTTCTCTTTACTCTTACACTGATTTACATAAGAATGACAGCTAATCGGAGTGAAATTGAAGTGAAGGCTATTGCTTTCTCTATTTAACACTCGAGACATCGTATACCGGGATTGCGAGCGCGCCCATCGCCCATAGCCTCTTACTCTTTACTACGGACCAAGGCGTGACATCCATCTTGTGACAGGCAATCGTAATCGTAGGCATGGTAGGCGAACAATTCGCTGTCAAAAAGCGCTCCGTCTCCACCCCCCACCAATGAGAAACTTTTGGTACCCCTTGCCTACTTTTCCTCAATATGCAACCACCCGTAGCTGGAGGCACTCTGCTACGGACTTGAGCGGTTTGCAATCTGGCAACCTGTGTTGCCAGGTGCCCAGATTTGTCTGTAAAAGCAAGACTTTTGACCCTTCGTCCAGATATTGGTCAGACACAGATTTTGCCCAGATTTTTTATCAGAGTGCCCAGATTTTACAGACTTTTGAAATTGAGTGATGAAATCAGTATTCATGTATCGGATTTGATCCTGAAGTGCCAGATTAGACTGAAAATCTCGCTTGTATTCATGGGTATTCGACCAATCATTCATAAACATTTTTTTTGGCATGGTACGTGGTAGGAAACAGTGTTAGTTATGTAGTTCTCAACTCGAAAATAACCCGAATACCCACCCCCCCACCTCACACGCATCGAAAAACTTCTTGTTCAGTATCAAATTTGTGATCTTCCTTGTGCACAGACACACACAGACTTTTTTTCAAAATTGCCCAGATTTTTTATCCTCAACACCTGGCATCCCTGCTGGCAACGCTGAGCAGGGGTGCCAGGTGTCCTGATTTTTCAGGATTTGTCCTGATTTTCAAGAGGCCGTCCTGATTTTTCAAAAACGCTTGAATTCCCGCATAAATCAGTATTATACAATAACGTTTTCCATTATCTTCTTCCTAAGACACACGAAAGATTAGCTTTATAGTTTTGGATTATTAATGTACGATTAAGATAGTCTTTTTTCCATGAAATGGAATCGTTTGGACGCACTTGACGATACAGCGAACGGGTCGTTAAGTAGAGTAACCATTCATTTTTTTTTACTTTTTTCTACTCGTTTTGAAGCGAGTTGGATCATACGTAGAATCTTTAGTGAATGATCGTCTCATAAGAAAAAGGACGATACAGCATATCGTGTTGTATTGATAAAAAGATAAAAAAAATAATATCCAAAATTAGCTTTATAAACTTTTATTTTTCATATTATTTTACACCTACTAAACTTTTGAATATTCACCTTTTTTAATTAAAATTCTTGTATATGCGATGATCGCGTGTGCTACTGCTCCTGATGTTTATACGGTGGCGGAGAGGTAGATAAAACCGGAAAACTGAGATGTGGTGCTGTTGGATTGTCCACATTGTAACTTTTTCCGCCTGAGTCCGCGAACGTCTTCCTCCTCTGAGCTTTTGCCGGTTTTTTCTTGAGGTCACCTGCAGCCGTGGTTCCATCGTCATCGCCTGAAATTGCAAGGATTTTCCAGATGTTCACCATTTCGCTTTCTAGATGTTGCATGCTTGGTCTGAATTTAGCTTGCCACAGCTTCCGGTATTCCTTCTTCGCTGAGTTCTATCAGTGGGAGAGAATGGATTCAACTAATATATTTTCCTCTAAATAAAAAGATTTTTACTTTACCTTCATCACTTGTACCTGTCGTCATCCCCGGCGGCTTCCGCGTAGTCTTCGGTGGTTCCGTACGCTACTTCCCACAATTTCGGAACAGAAAACAAAAAATGGTGAAAATGTGGTCATGTTTGTTGACGTGACAGCAGGAAATACGATGCGCGTTGCAAAAAAATCTTTTAATTTCCAAAATGATTAATCTTATCTTTCCCGAATATTTTTCTATCATTTCGACGTGTTGCAAAAATAATCAATTTCCTTAAAGAAGTATTAACCGTATCTTTCCGAAATGATATTGTATCCATTTTAGCAAAGGCACATTTAGCCAAAACACAATGTGAAACGTTACTATTAAGGTAATCAGAACGAAATAATACTCAAGATTCAGCGTATCATATTTGATTATGCGGGTTGTCCTGAAAAATGACCCTTGAAATGTCCTGATTTGTCCTGATTTAAAAAAAAAAACTAAACTATAACTAAATTTATTGTTCAATGGTGATAATATCGAACAAATCTTTCATAAAATAGTTTAATCAGTTTAACCGATGATAAATCTTTGGTTCAAATGATATTTAAATAGTGTTTTTCGATATTCTCTTCAGGCCATCCAAGGTTCGTCTTGCTTTAGTTGCATAATTTGAGGCGTCTTCAGCACCTGTATTTCGATTTCGCCTTTAGTTATACAATCTAAGCAGAGCTGCATGTTATTTTCATTAATTTAGTGGTGTCCTGAAAAATCCTGATTTTTTCATCGCGGTGTCCTGATTTTTGTCAAAATCACCTGGCACCCCTGACGCTGAGCGGGAGAATGATGGTGGTCATGATGAATAATAGTATGGTGGTCTCACTCGGGTACAATCAGAATGAGTACAGCTACGGGTGTGTTAAGATACCAAAACACGGAATTGACCAACTGTGATATACACAGTAAATTTTTGCCTCGATTTCCAGCAAAAAAAATTGCTGGAAACGTTCAGCAATCCAAAATTTTGCTGGAAACCAGCAATCGGTTTTCCAATTGCTGGATTTTTCAGCATTCGGTTGTAGTCTTGTCATTTTTGCTGGAAAATCAGCTAACGATGTTCAAATTGCTGGACTTTCCAGCAATTGATCTAGTTTGCTGGAAAATCAGCAATCGAGTTGTCAAATTGGAGTCTGTTTGTTTTCGTACGCTGGAGCAAGGTGAGACTCTATTTTACGAATTTTGGTCGGATTAATATAATTATTTTTATTTTCCTCTATATTCTAGCAACCAGGCATCAAGTCAAGGGTAAGTTTTTATTGGACAGGTAGATATTCCATAAAAGATACTAATCAAAAATTTTTTTTTACAGGTGGCGGATGATCAACACCTTGGCACAAAGCTGCCACCCCAGAGTCGATGATAGAAATTTGTAAAAAATTGTGTTTCTCGAGATAAATAAATTCCTTATTGAAAAAATGGGAGAAAATAATTGTTTTTTATTGCTAATTATATGCACAGCCAATATTCTCAATTTAATTTTGAATTTAAATATAAATTTGACACTAAATACGGCCGGTTGTTTTGAAAGAAAAAGCTGGTTTCCAGCAATCTGGATTGCTGATTTTCCAGCAATTTGAATTGCTGGAAACCAGCATTAAAGTTTGCTGTTTTTTCCAGCAACTTAAATTGCTGGAAATTTTGCTGGAAAGTCAGCGGGACAAAAACCAGCAAAATTTTGCTGGTTTCCAGCAAAAAAAATTTGCTGTGTAGGTAATCGTAATGTTTACAAAAAGGAAGAGGCATCATCAGCGAAGGCTGGTTAGGCGTACAACTTGCTGTCAGAATTTCGTTTTTTGAGGTTAGGTATAAAAAAATGTCATCAAAACATGTTGTTTCAAAGATAGAGCTTTGACGTCTTCAACAAAGTTTTTTAATATGTGATTATTAGACCGCTGCAGGCTTTGTATGGGAAATCTGAAATTTATGAGTTATTACAACTCCCATACCATTTTTTGATGGTATTTTCACACACAAAAATCTCCGTAAAGTTTGGAAGCGATACATTGAGTCCTGATTTAGCGCAACGAGTTTTAATTTTGTATGGAGAATTACATGGAGAATCAATTTTTTTTATTCAAAAATCGTTACAGATTTACAGAAACTTCGGAAAAATAAAAAAAAGGCTGAATACTATTCCTCGAATTAATTTCTACAAATGAAGTAAAGGTACTATGATGCTTAGTTGTATCACAACAAAGATATTTGGAATTTAGAAAAGATTTATCAAAAATTCAGACGAGTTTGCTTCACTCATGGCATCGCTGGCTGAAAACTTGTATGCAAGTTATTCCTTCCCGGATCGAAGGAACGGTCCCGAATCGGTCCGAAATCGGTCAGAAATCAGTCCAAAGTCAGTCCGTTTAACAGGTGAAGATTTACAATGTTGAATTCTTCATAAACTAAGTTTAGTTAGTTTACTTTACACTATGGTGGTATTATTTAGAGAAAAAGCATCATTATTACAGTAAAACAAGCATAACTTATATAATTTTCAATCGATTTCGGTAAACAACCTCTTAAATCATTTGCTTTAACTAATTCACAGAATCAACAGGAAATGATTATTTTTAAATGTTATAATCCGGTCCGAAACCATAAATTAAGTTGATTTATTCTAAAAAAATGCGTTATTTATCGTGTTTTCAATCATTAATTCACAAAAACTGTATATATTGTGTTAAATTTACACAAAAATGAAGTTCAGATGATCAATTGCACATTTAACACTAAACATATCGACATTTTTTGTGTACCTGTTCATACCGCGAGCGGTCAAATGACAGCAAACACCTCTTCCGCTTAAACTCTCTTGTTTCTCGACCGATTTCTACAAAGTTTATAATTTTGGAAAGCTCGTGAATTGACTCAAATACAGTTTTCAGACAAAATTTAACTTCAATTATTTTTTCAAAGTTATTCAAAGTCGAAGAAAAAAACAATCGAAAAAACAGGCTTCGGGATAAAGACTATAAATCAGTTATTAAGTACTCGAAAAAATAAAATTACTTAGTGCCTGAGAACGCTGAAGTTGGAAGCTATATGTTACACATATGGAAATATTTTTTGAAAATTTCTTAAGATCATGGTCACTAAAAATGTAAAAAACTGGTAAACCGTAATTTTTAATAAATCAACCGCCAAAGCTGTTCCCGTTACATTAGAAAATTTGTGTAAAGTGAAATGGAAATTTGACGTAATTTGTGACATTTTGGCATCTTTAGATTTCTAAAACACGAAACACAGAATTTTTGACGACTTTTCAAAGGTAGCTGTTTCTTTTTTAACTTTTTATCAATCTGCCTTTTTTGAGACTATTCTAGCACCTAGAATTGGCTTTGCACTGGATCGCAACGTTCTCTGGCACTGAGTGAAATTCTTTTCGAGTCCTTAATAACTGATTTAGAGCCTTTCCCGAATCCTGTTTTACGAATTTTTTTTCTTCGACTTTGAATAACTTTGAGAAAAATAATTGTAGCTGAAATTCGCATTTAAGTCACATTACGAGCTTTCCAAAACTATAAACTTTGTAGAAATCGGTCGAAAAACAAGAGAATTTTAGGGGAAAGTGTTTACCGTCATTTGACCGCCCGCGGAATGAATAGGTATACCACATGCGTAACTTTATCTTATTTTTCAACTTGGTTGTGAATTTCGGGAACGTTTCACCACATCTATCACCGTATATCTTCAATGATCTCAAAAAGTTTGTATTTTACTTTCTACATAGTGCTGTAGTTTTTTTTTCTATCTGCGTTACCCGATTTAAAACGCCTTTGTGTATGCAACGCAGTAGCTTGTATTCAAGTATTTAGCCAGGAAAATTGCATGCAAGTTCATGATTCCAGTGCTGCTGACAGTTTTGACTGTTGATCTACTATGAATGATTTTTATTTTACAGATTGCTTTAACTTTTTTCTGGTAGCATCTAGCTGAAAGTAACCTTAGTAAAAATTGAAGTTTAAGAATACAGTAACCCAATGAAGAAGTTGTTTTTTGCATAAAACCCTAAATCGCTTCCCTAGCGAATTTTATCTAGAAAAAAAACTTTCCCCATACTAATTTCCATACAAATTTAAAAACCGTTGCGCTAATTCAGGGATGAACCAAATCATCTTATATTTAACACAGGTGATTGGAGAGCAAAAAGGAATCGGAAAAACACATGGGAGCAAAAAGTCAGTTTTTGCAGCGGTCTAGTGATTATCTACAACTTTCTTGAAGACATCATAGTGATAAAATGATGATTACAAACAATAGAAAAAATATCTCACTTAAAAAATTTACAATAAAATATGCGAATTGTGTGAAGCGTTCCACATTTTTAATCTCAGCTCATGCTAGGGCCTGTCGTAAAGCACTTGAGTCAACCCAGAAGGTGTTCCAAATTATGGGAAGTCGTCTAACTGGAGAAAACAGGAGATCGCTTATGAGAATCCATCAAAGCCTTACCATTCCGAAACTGTTCTACGGCATCGGATTTACCAGTATCGGCAGTGAACAATTCTATAGTTAGTCGGCATACAATTCTATAGTTAGAAGCATGGTCTCCAATTTTCATTCAATCATTTGAATCTAGACTGCTTTGGAAGTTCACAATCGAATAACTTTTTTTGCTGCCAAAAGAAAACTTATAAGGGGCCGTTCAGATACCACGTGGACAGAAAAATGAGATTTTTGACCCCCTCCTCCCCCTCCGTGGACAAGATTTTTTTTTTTTTTTTTTTTTTTTCGCAAGCTCTCTCCTCCTAGCCAAACTGGATGGAGTCATATTTCTGTGGAATTTCGAGGTCAGTCACATCGGTTGTTGTCGTTGGAATGCGTTAACTTATTCATCGTATTTAGAACACATATAATTTATCGAATTTACTAAGAGTGCTATTCAAAAATTTAGTGACGGAGGGGCTGACAGCACTGCTGAAGTGAAGGTGGTTTTTTAAATCGGTTAAAGAATTTCCGTAATTTTATCCGAACAGTGGATTGTAAACTATGACTTTGTGTTTCAAGTGGTGTGGTTTTGTGTGTTATATCAGAGAAATGTAAAGATTCGCGTATAAAAACGTACGTAATGTGTTTTTTCCGTGAAATGATTGTGTGGAGGAAGCTGGTATTACGCTTTGGGGCCGCAAGCTAGGTGCTGTTCTGAGGACGACCTGCCACATTTAGCAGAGGTATCGTGCATACCTGTATTTTAATAGTGGAATCAAGACTCAAGATAAGTATTTTTTTTAGCTTTTAGCTTTGTCTATTTATTTAACTTTAAAAATTTGAAAAGGAAAATAAGGATTTTGAAATGTTTAAAACCTTACCAGCATGGTTTGAAATATTTCATGATGGAAGCTTACTTGTATGGAATCTGGCGTACAAGCTATGATGCAAGAAAATAGTTCTTGTATCCATATTTGTTTTTGAATCGGACGTTAAATTTGTGGGCTGAAGAACTTTTTCGAGACATCGAGTTTTAAAGGACAAATTAAATATAATAGCCGAATAACATTAATTTGATACAACTTTATAACAACTTCAGGTCTTGTATCTAGGTATTAGTTTTTTTTTCCTCTGTTATATGGAATTCTATTCATCTCCGTAACGTTTAGCCGTGATTTGCAAATAATTCAAATGAAAACTATTAAAGTAAATTAATTTATACTACCCAAAATTTAGGTTATGGTTCATCAATGTACATATGTTTTCTAGAGAATGATCTCTAATATTTTTGTATTTACCTATGTGACGTTATCTTACTGGGGTCGATGCCACCAAGTAAAACTAATAAAATTTTGCAAACTTATGGTGAAGCAACATTAACAATCGTTGCATAATTTTGGGTAACCCATTTTATTATTTTCCCCCCATTAACAATAATGTAGTGCAACTTACGTGCTAATTCAATTTACTCATCCTGTTGGCCTTAACGTGTGCTGTGTTGCAGTAGCATGGTTCACTCATGTTCACGCTTCCCTGCTTGAACGGCTTGCACTCCGTTTCCGACCTCACTGGACTCTGCATTGGGAATGTTGTCCCGAAGATGAATGAGTGCACACCTCACTGGGTGTGTCCGAGACGCACCGCGATGGCTACGCCACTCGCCCTGCGCACGCTGCAATTCAGCGGATTACACGACACTATCCCGTCGAACACTGCCCGCATACGAAAAAACCATATCTCAAAAAGTCATCACGATACATCAACGGTTGTTGAAAAAGTGAAGTTTTCTGTAAACGTTACTATTTCATCTTACTTTAGCTCGAAAACGATTAAAACTATACTCTCACGTTCATGTTAAAAATTACGTTATAAGATAACGTGAATAATGGATATGAACGATTCATTTTCATTTTTATTAAACGTAAAATTGATCTCGAACCGTTACCAAAAGCGTTCATGCATGTTGACACCTGATGATCAAAACGTTGAGCAGAGATGCCAGGTGTCCCTTATTAAATAAATTGTCAGTACCCCTAAAGATTTTAATGTTAAAATTTCATTTTCAGATGGATATATCATGATGTGTATTGTAACTTAATTATTCATTGAAAAGTGAGTTTGAAATAAACTATGAATTTCGCGATTAGGTTATTGAAACTATACGATTAGATTTTATCTAGGTCACGCAAATAGAAATTTTGCTGCAGCATTTTTTTACTTTTCAACATAAAAATGAGCACTTTTTGAAAAGATTTGTAATCGTTTATGATAAAAATTCGTGCCGGAACCAAACAAATCAACAAAGCTGTTGTTTCATAGCACGCTCAGTTTGGTGAAACTTGTAAACTTATCCAATTCAAAACTCTCTAAACGAATTTTAATTTTACAATTTTAAGAATGGTCATTCTAATAAAACAAAATTTGATGCCTGCTCACTGGTTGGTGATTCAATCAGATCAATTTGATATTCGAGCGCTTTTTTTGTTTTTTGTTCTGTTTTCCACCCCTGGAATTTTATCTATCTCAAAATCTTAATCGAGATTTAAATGTACACTGAAAATCATGTATAACAGTTATACCCAAAATTATTACAAATGGCATTCATCATATCAACTAAACAACACAAATGGCACATTTAGTTGTATACAATTGTTTTTATGAATTGATGTAGAACAAAAAAAAAGTCAAAACTTGAAAGTTCAATCAATCTGGCACCACTGACCAGTTTGTTTTCTTTCGTTCCGCGAAATTTATGCATTTTTTTGTTGCAACCGCTTCGTGGATTGTTCCGGATCTTCTGGGTCAACCAGCATCAAAATCGATATAGTTTTTCAACGACGGTGATTACGGTCCGATCTCTTTCGTGAAAAAATAGGACCTTCTGTTCTAAAAGTAAGTGCCTACACTGGCGCACCGGAAGTTTTTCATGGACTCTCGGCTACGGCAGCGTAAATTCCCAGACACTACAAGCGTTCAGTTCGAATTCATGGAAACAAGGAATCAATCGAGGTAAACAAATCTGCGGGGAAACACCGGACCACTGTTCGGAAAAACTTATTCCATAAAAAACAAAATTGAATTTTTTTTTCTTTCAGGTTATGGTCTATTCGCTTTGCCGCATCTCCAAAAAAGGGTGCGGAAGGTGCGGGACGATTTAATCTGCTTCTGGCCCGAATTCCGGAAGGCCATGGCGTTTAAACTGAGGGCGGTGACGGCCATTTGCTTTGCTGTCGAACATCTATGGCATTTCTTCGGGTCCGGACATTCGTTTTTTGGGCATTATCGCACTGGATTTTGGATTCCCGAAATAAGTGAGGGTTATGTCTAGTGATTAAGTTTCTGTTAAAATAAGTGATATTAAGCTTCCAAAAAATATTTTAGTGAAAAGATTATTTTTGTATTTTGTAATTATGTGAAAAATAAATAAAAATTATCACTGAATTTAATGACATTTTAATACCTTAACCACAAGCGTATCCGGATCCTTCAGATGACATTTTCTATAAAGGTCTCTAAACAGTTATTAATAGTGGGGGTTTTCTCGACAACTGTGTTATGAACAGTATTTTAAAAACTTACGATTTATTTAAAGCGTAACACAGTTCTGATTATCGTGAGCAAATCATCGGAAGCACGTTGTATAGAATCGTTTTATCGCTTCCAATTGCAACATTAACCATAATAGTTCGATATGCTGCATACTTATAAGAATAGCGTTTCCTAAACCATTAACATACAGTTTGCTGAAAAGTTTTTTCATACAACTGTTTTAACAGTTTTTAACAGTTACATAACCTAACAACATATTTAAAATACAATCATTTCGGAATTCACGATTCAGGCAATGAATTTTACAATTTCTATGATCGTTTGCTAAACGTTTTTTTACTCTTCATCAAATCATCGTTTGATGATTTAAGAAATCGTTGGGTTATAATCTCCATTTATGCGGGTGGGACTGACACGCACTTGCTTTCCTTTTCTGCTGCAGATCGATGAGGAGTGAGCACAACGTCCTGTAGGTGCAGTCCTGTCCTTCTTGCTGAACTATTCTGTAGTTTCCGCTGGTTGCCAAATTGCGCCACCGTTTGTCTTACGCAACTCCGACAACCTGGTAGCGGACAACTCCGACAATGTGCACCGGATTCCAAAATTGCTTGCAGTTGTACTGCGACGATACTCGGCCGGTAAGCGTTCCTCAGCGCCGACGGTGTGCTGAATCGGAATGGCCAGCCACAAACAATGCCCAGAGATCTTTCTGCTTCTGTTATTACAGCTCCGTGACAAAGGAATGGAGCGCACGCTTGCACGATGGGCATGCAAACTCGAGAAGATCGCCTTTTGCCAGACGAAGAAAAGAATATTGGATCGGTTCTCCGAGAGAGCGCTTCTTTCCGGATGATGCGACTGATTCCAGTCGATGCTGAAGTCTGACAATCTGCACAGCTGCTTGATCGCGCCTTTCCGAGATGAAGTGGCACTTCCACCTTTTGCTTCGCTTGGAAAAATATTCCACCAGTGCCTTGAGCACGTTCCATGCAGTTCCGCTTAAGTGCGGGGCGTTCCAAAACAGCAACGTAGCAAAGCAGAAACGCTTTTGCAACTATTCCGCTTGGTGTGCACCGAATTTTTCCTCGAGAGGTGTTCTTTGAAGCGTTTCGGAACAGATTCAAAATTTCTCGATTCCACCAAATGAAAGGCAGTTCGACCCACCACCAGATGGCGCTCCGAACAAGTTTGGAAAGACCACCGATAGAATAAAAAAAGGGTCCTGGAGGAATGAGATTTCCGGTTAGGCCAGAGAATGTGATCAAAAAGGGGTTTTACTTACGCTGACGACCCTTTTGATTTGGTTGGCTCTTCTACCAAACTTCCTCTATCGCTTTTCTGTCTCAGTCCTTTCTTTTGTGGTGGATAGTGAGGCGATATCTGAGGATTGGGATTTGATTAGCATCTACTCCTTGATTGGCAGTTTTCTTTTTCTGCTTACCTTCGCTATTCTTGAGTCCTTCGCGATTTCAGAAATCGATATCGATGATCGACTTTCACCACAGTAGCTCCGGATTTCTCTGCTCTTGGCGTGCAGACTTCGAATGCTAGAAGCCCCGATACCAGATGTTTTTTCGGCCCTGTTGTGTTGCGAAAAATTAATGTTGTTGCTTCTATGCGGTTCTTTTTAAATTCCGCTTACCTATAGTGTTTTTTCCGCCTCGTTGTATGACAGAGAAGATTGCATGCGGATCTGCGGAGTCCCTTCTAGCTCTCACGCCTGTTTTGGGTGCTAATGGCCCTGTAGCGCGGTGGATGAGAAGCAATTAGTTGGTGCTTTGAAGGCGTTGATTTTGTCCGCTTACCTTGGATATTCTCCTCTTCTGTTTGTGATGGAGGAAATCGCATGCGGATGAGCAATCCTCTTTCCCGCTGTCACAATCTTCCTGCGCACGTTTCAGGTGCTGGCGGCCCGGTATCGTTACGCTTTGTGGTGGAGCGAAATCAGCGAAATCTAGATTAAAGGTGACGATTTTTAGCTGGCTGCCAGTTGCTAATTCTGTAGCTTACCTTTTCTTATCGCGCGGACTTTTTTTTCCGGGAGGATGCCCCTTTCGCACTGCACACTTCTATCTTCTTTTTCCGGAAGTGCTTATTTGACAGGACAATAATGCCAACTTGCCAAACTTAAATGATTTCACGTTGAGCGTTCCTGGTAGCTTTTCGCGACTCGTTTTTCTCATTTGTTTATTTTGCGAGGGGTGATTCGCGCTAAATTCTTATGCACGCTTCTAATTTGTTGATGGGGAATGGGTTAAATTTAAATGTTTGCAAATTCGCTCAAATATCGTATCGGAATAAATAACGAAAATATTAAATGTAACACAACATTGCTGCTTTGGTAGAAATTTTCATGGATCATGGCAAGGATCCATGAAAATTTCAAAACCTGTCACAGAGAATTCGATGGAGTTAAACGACAACTTTCCGATTCAATCTCGGAAGCAATATACCTTCTAGATAGGCGTCTACAGCTCAATAAACAAACTCAATACAAACGGTACTCAAAACCAACTAATCTTGGCAGATATTCTATTACACAAACAACTTTAAACCATCGAATCATGGTAGATTGTGTCGGTAGGCACCAGCAGATCTGGTAAAGATTTCCATCAAATTCTGAGAAACTTCAGCAATATTACTTCCACTTCAGCAGCATACAATTATTTTAGATCTAATAGCCATTGTAATGAAGAATGACTGAGATCTTACGAGTAGGACTTAACAAAATAAAACTAGGCGGTACTGGTTTACTGGTAAAAACGAAGCAACAGAAGTCTAGGGAAAAGAGGGATTTAGTCCTCTAAGTTACGAAGAGCCCAGATAGAGGTTTTACCGCGCCTCCAGATCGCGTTCCTTTTGAATTTTTCTTGGCAACCCCCTTTGACAACTGTGCATGATCCTTAACATACGAATTTAATGCGATTTCGCATTTATAGATGACAGTTTTACTGTCGGCACTTATACTAAACGATGTTCCTCTGCGTTTTTCGTGGCTTTGACCCTAATAGGTCTTCTGGCTTTTATAAAGCATGTTGGGAGATTATTTTGGTTTAGCGACCAATTCCTTGATCGGGAGGTCTCAATCGGGAAGTCTTAATCGGTGAAGTCTTAATCAGGATGTCTTAGCCGTGTGTTCATGGTCGGTTGAAGGTATTCTTGTTCGTGTAGTCTTGATCGGTTAGTCTTGATCGGGTAGTCTTGATCGGTTAGTCTTGATCGGGTGGTCTTGATCGGGTAGTCTTGATCGGTTAGTCTTGATTGGGATTGTTTGTAAATACCAGTATTCGGCTCTTCTTTCCTCCAGGAAGCTTGGTCAAACTATGGTCCTCCGGAGTAGGAGAAAGTCAAAAGGAATCCTGCAACCTCTTTCAAGCAACACTGGGCGTTGTCCTGTTGATACTGTGCCTGTTAAGCAGTGTTCGTGTTTGTGGGACAAAATCGGATGTTGATGCTGCTGCGACTGATCTCCTTCAGACGGTGCCTTCTTCCGGAGTCGTCGAGTATGGCAGATGGTGGTGGTGGTGACGATAGACGTGTTTTTGCATCGACGATGATTTTGTTGACTACCTTGGGTAGTGGACGTAGCTAGACTTGTTACTGTAGTCACGAGGAGGTAGATGATAGATATTGCTCGCTGCGTTTTCCAGATGCACGATTTTTCCCGATCGGCCTAACGGTATTTCCTGCGCTGTTGCGCTTGGTTGACAGGCATTGGCTGTGGTCATAGCTGGAGGTTTTTGTATTGATTCGGAGATTTTTGGGGTTGGTGGATGATCTCCTGTTTGTGGTAGTAACGACTGGCGTGTTTTGACCTCGTTAGGCTCTTGTTGACTACCTTGGGTAGCGGTCATAGCTGGATTAAATCGGCGTGTATTTCGATAGTTAGCGAGAGAAAGTCGATATGGTAGTAGCGGCCGTCATGATGTCTACTCCTCACAACTTCTTCGCATAACTGTGTTCTCTGGTGCTGAATCCTCTTCTTGATGTCCTGACAATCCTTTCAATTGCAGCGACGTGGTGTTTGGAGCTGCTGTACTTGAATTTCCGAACATTCCAATATCCCGAACCTGGATAGGTTCTCTGCGATGGTGTGTAGCGCCTGGCTACGGTGGCTCACCAGTACTACTATCCCCAGCGCTGCTACGCTGCTTCAGATGACAGGATTGCATTCTGAACAATGAGTGGCGGCAATCCCACGCAAGGTTGCCAGCCCTCTCCAAATTCTGACGAACTTCCTGGCAGAGTTCTCAGAGTCCATTCAGCCGACGCTGGTCCTACGCAAGGCCGTTGTCTCCTTCATAAACGCCTACTTCGTTGTGTTCGTCGGTGTCCTAGCGACGAATTAGCATCAGCTGTGCTTCATTGAGTTGTTCGAATGGAAGCGTTCTGCATAATTTACTCCGAGTTGTTGGGGGCGAGGTTTCAAAGATGATGTTGGTCCTTCAGCCTTCTCCATTTCGTGTTTTGTGCTCCGAGTGAGCTTCTGGTCAGCGTTGTTGCTTACATAGCTTGAATGTTTAATCGGGTTTGATGTCCTTCACATGGTAGCGCCCACGCTTTCCTGTGACGACATCCTCTAACACATACAAATTCGCTCCCAGCTTCTCCTTCACGATGGCAGCGATGAACTTCGGATCCAGCTTCTTGTTTATATGGTCCGCCTTCGACGATAGTACAAACGAACGACGCCATACTAGCTCGCCCGGTTGAAACGAGACAGTGCGCTTCCGTAGATCGTAGCGTTCCTTCGTTCTCTCGTGGTTCTTCTTGATTCGCTGCTGGATGAACTTGTGAATCCTGTTGATCGTGGACAACCTCATCTCCTGTGCGACCTTTGGATCATCTGACACGTTTAAGTCTTGCTGAGTGTAGAGGTCCGTGTGCAGCAAAAGTTCTCGACCGAAATTGGCGAAATGAGGGCTTACCCCGGTGGATTCATGCTTCGCACTGTTAATGGCGGCGGTGATGGCTGCCAGGTTCTTGTCCCATTCGCGGTGATCCTCCTCCAACAAAGAGCGAATACACGTGATGAGAACTCTGTTCACCCGCTCGGCGTTATTGACCTGTGGTGCGTAGAATGCTGTCTTCATGTGGATGATGTTGTGACGGCTAAGCAGCGCTCGAAAGACTTGCGACTCAAATTGCTTCCCGTTATCTGACAGTACTATCCTCGGCCTGGAGAATTTCAGAAAGACCTTTTCCTCGAGAAACTCGACCATCTTGGTTGAATCGGCTGCTCGCATCGGGTGGGCAATGACGTATTTAGTGATCCAGTCGACGATGACCAGAAGAACTGTGTTGCCCTTCTTGGATCTGGTGAGCGGTCCGACGAAGTCGATGGATATCAACTCCCACGGCACCTTTGCTGGCTTGAGTTTCCCCATCTGCGGCATCAATTGCTTGTTAGGAGCTTTGCTGGCTTTGCACGTTGCGCAAGCCTTCACGTAACGAGCGATGGTGTCCTGCATCTTTGGCCAATAATAGTGTAGTTGGAGTTTGTGCCATGTTTTGTAGAAACCTAAGTGCGCGGCTGAAGGCGAATCGTGAAAACGACGAATCAATTCTGCTCGTTCTTCCTCTGGAACGATCTTCTTCCATCGATGACTGATGACCCCCGTCTCGTCTTTGACCTGGCAATTCTTGTAGAGTTCTTCGTTTGCTATTCGGAAGTCCGGATATTTTCCGCCTTGATTCTTCACCTGCTTGAGAAGGTTTTTGTACCACGGATCGTGTACCTGCGTGATTGAGAAGACCACTGAACAAACTATCCTGGACAGTGCGTCTGGAACGATATTACAGCTGCCTTTCCTGTATCGTATCTCAAAATCGAACGCGTTGAGCCTCAATAACCACCTGCTCATTAGGGCCGTTGGGTTCTTCAAGGTCTTCAGGTAACTGAGGGCGGAATGGTCACAGTAGACCACAAAGCGTACTCCTTCGACGTAGCCACGGAACTTTTCAATCGCTCGTATTACGGCCAGGCATTCCTTCTCAGTTACGGTGTATTTCCTTTCCGAAGAAGAGAGTTTTTGTGAAAAGTAACAGATTGGGTGTTCGTCTCCGTCGATTGTCTGCGTCAACACGGCTCCAATTGCCATATCGCTGGCATCGCAAGAGATAGAAAATGTCTTCGTATAGTCCGGCATGGCTAAGACCGGAGCTGTTACTAGGGCCGACTTAAGTTTTAGAAAGGATTCCTCGGCTGCTGTTGTCCAACGAAACTTCGTTTTGGTTTTCGTAAGCTCGGTGATGGGAGCGGCAATACGGGAGAAATCGGAGATGAAACGACGGTACCACCCACACATTCCCAGAAACCGTTGGACTTCCTTCCTGGTTGTAGGTACGGGGAATTTGACAATACACTCTACTTTCTCGTCGTCCACTTTCCAGCCTCCTTCGCTGAGAATGTAACCGAGATACTTGATCTGCTGACGACAAAACTTGGACTTCTCGGCCGAAATAGTAAGCTTTGCACGATGTAGTCTGGCTGCGACTTCCTTAAGGACTGAGATGTGTTCCTCAAACGATTTGGAGCATATGATGATGTCGTCTAAATAATGGAAGACGTACGGCTCCATGTCCGCGAACAAGTGAGTCATAATCCTCGCAAGACCTTGGCTGGCTGTGCAGAGCCCAAAAGGGACTACCTTGAATTGAAAGTGCCCTCGGGAAGGTACAGTAAATGCCGTCAGTGGCCTCGACTCTTCGTGAAGCGGCATTTGCCAAAAGGCATCTTTGAGATCGATCGAAGATATGAATGAACAGCCTCCTAGATTGTTGATGATGGAAGAAATTTGTGGAATAGGGTAGCCCTCGTTGACCATAATGGAATTAAGATGCCTTGCATCCAAGCAGACACGGTAACTCCCGTTTTTCTTCTTGACTGCCACAAGAGGGTTGTTCCACGGTGAAAAAACTGCCTCCTCGATCACATCCAGGGAGATCATCCTGTCTACTTCGCGATTGACCTCCTCCAGGACATATTGGGACATTGGATAATATCGCTGCTTCCGTGGCGTGGCATTTCCCACATCTATACGGTGTTCATAAAGCTCCGTTCTTCCCAATTTCCCTTCCTCGGCTTTCGGAAATAGCTTGATTGTCTCATTCAGTATCTGGCGTTGTTCCACCGATAGTTCCTTCATCGGCTCTGCTTCAAATTCTTGCTCAGTAATCATTGAACAGCATACCGCTTTGACTCCGAACGTTTGCCAGAAGTTCATGCCCATAATGGCGCAGTCTGGCAGACTCGGCACAAGAAGGACTGGTAATATTTCATTTCGATTATTATACGATATCGGTAGACGTGTGAAGTGGTTGATTTTGTGTGGTGTTCCATCCGCTGTCTTGATACCACCGTTTAGTGCTTCTGTTCGAGGTTTTTTCTTTATATGAACGGGCGTGGGAGTGCATACGGTAAAGCTCCTCATCGCCAAATATGCCACAACTAATAAAATTTATGTTTTCATGATTGCATGTATTCAATAAAACGCTTTACTCACTCTGACTTTACTTCCGGCGCGGCATGCACATGCACTACTGGTAGCTGCTCGCCCATCGACTCGAGTGCCCACTGCCATCAAATTGCTGACTTGCCCAAAAGTGCTGGCTAGCGATGCAGTACGGATCGAGATGGTTGCCTTCTCGCCTCTCTTGCCTTGCGAGAGTGGTGTCGCGATCATTTGGTGGGTACTTCCCCTGTGATCGATGAACCAAAGCTGGCCTGATGTCGTGACCGGATCCAATTTTGCTGCTACGGTCGCCCGCAGGCCTCCGAGGAGCCCCAGCAAAGTCCGCTTCTGTGATGACTTCTTGTGACGGCTTGCGAAGCGTGGTTGTTGTTGTTGCTGATGCCAGGTTGGCCGGTTTGTAGTCACCGGACCACGGAACTCTGCTTCTGCGATACCCGCTGGCGACCAGGATGCGGATCGCCTGATCGGACCAGGCCCAGATGGCCGTTATTGTTACTGCTGCCCGGTTGGCAGACTGGTTATCACCAGACGACGGAACCTGGCTGCTGCGATGCCCGTTGGCAACCCGGATGCGGATCGCTTGATCGTACCCGACCCAGGTGACTGGCGAACAGTGAGGCGCACCGACGTGAGTTGACGTGGCGTGGCTACGGCTTGGCTGCTGGGGACTAAAGAGGGGAAACAAAAAAAAGCCCCGATATTGGGGCTGTTGTGCTGTGGGTCTTCCCTAATGCCAATGCGATGTAGTGCGCTCCGACTGACTGGCTCTGCCCGTTGGTCTTCGGCAATCAGCCCGCTCAAAGTTTTTTGCAGCTTTGAAAGGAGCGCTGTGTCTGAGCGTCCAAGGCCTTCCCCGCAGCGTTTTCCCAACCGTTTTGATGGGCGGGACAACCAGCAGCCGCCAGAACCGTTGAATTCTTGCTCGGGGCAATCCGGAATCGGCACCGGAGAGTGTCGAGTATCGTGGTGATGTCCGGATCCTGCTGGTCGTTCTCCGCCTTCCGGTTACGGTCGAACCGACGCTTTTCACCAACGCACTCAATAATAAAAGTGTCCGCGCGCATTTTCCTTCGAACACCACGTCAGCACTCCCAGAAATGATTTTTCCGTTTTTTTGTTTCCTTCTTTTTGACATTTACACCGTACGAGGGGTGTTCCAGAGTGATGTGAAAAGTTCCACACTGAGAGAATTTCAGCATATGTTTTTTTCTAATTCTGTGCTACTTGTGTGCGCAACATACGTTACTGAATACATGACTAATAAATACAACTGTTACACAATCCTATCATGGGATCAGAGTTTTTTGTGAGGCTTAGAAGAACCTCACAAAAAACTCTCTGCTTCCGCTTAGGTTCCGAAGCGCCGAGACTTAGAAAGATCAGAGAGTGTGGGTAAATCCCACGCGTAACTTGATTACGATGAGCGGCTGAACCGCTAAGACGATAACTATACTGTACTATACGGCAGCTGAACTGCAAAGCTATACTATACGGCAGCTGAACTGCAAAACACGGCCACACTGTGTGCCTAGATGGTGATCTCAACGCCATCTCATGGTGGCTAAACGTCTCTGAATGTTGCACTCTGATTGATCCCATGAAACATTTAACTAAAATCGTGATAGCTTAATAATCAAAAACTAGACGATTTAACAGGTAACAGATAAGAAGTTTGGCATTTAAACTAATCTACAAAAGATTTTAAGCAAGGCAATAGGAAAGGGAGTATTTAGTTCCCAAATCGTCAGGAGTCCGGAATAGAGGTTATCAACCGCGCCTCTAGATCGCGTTGCTTTTGATCATTTGTCCTGACGACCCCCAAACCGTACTTAATATTTGACTTGACCCAATGGATAGTATTTAAGAGTGAGTTGAATTAAATTGCATTATTAAAGCTTGAATTCTTCATTATGTTTTCATAGTAAGTGGGTTTTGTGTCCAAATTGAACAGATGTGCCATAGATGGGGTTTGTTCAGTAGTTCGTGGCCTCCAATCTTGGTTAGTGCTTATTTTAGCAGCATGTTGCTCGTCATCGTCAGTGATGGTACTGCGTGCATAGCGGGATAAACGAGTAGATGAGTGCCTTGGAAGTGCCACAGCCTACACTGAAGTCGATATGGCGGTAGCGGCCGTCATGATATCTACCCCTCACAACTTGCAGTGCAGTGCTGTATTCGATGGAATGTCGTTTCGGGATGTGCCTGCGTCGCTTCGCTTCTGTGGTGGTGACTTTGCTTCGCCGGTTCCTTTCCAGGGAGAGCGAAGTGACGGTTTCCTGACTTGACGTATTTGGGTGTTGTCGAATTCAATGTGTTGCTACATTCGGTGTTTCGTCATATTCGAAGGTTTGTTGAATGCGTCTGCTGACTGTTTCTCCGAATAGTGTGAGAGGCGAGGTTTCCAGAGTAGATGTGGTTCCGTCAGCCATCATCATCTCGTATTTAGGAGGCGTCTAAAGCTCGTGGTCTGCAACATGAAGTCTGCTTACATAGCTTGAATGTGTTCCGGCTGGTCGTTTTTGTGGTCTATGGTGTCCTGACAATCGTTTTAATTGCAGCGACGTGGTATGTAGCGCCTGGCTACGGTGATTCACCAGTGCTACTATCCCAAGCGCGATAACGCTGCTGTGAATGACAGGATTGCTTTCAGGACACTGAGCGGCGGCAATCCCACGCAAGGTTGCCGGCCCTCCCCAAATTCTGACGAACTGCATGGCCGAGTTCTCAGAGTCCGTACAGCTGACGCTGGTCCTACGCAAGGCCGTTGTCTCCTTCATGAACGCCTACTTCTTCGTGTTCGTCGGTGTACTAGCGACGAATTGGCATCAGCTGTGTTCCATTGAGTTGTTTGAGTGGAAGAATTCTGCATAATTTGCTCCGAGTAGTTGGAGGCGAGGTTTCAAAGATGATGTTGGTCCTTCAGCCTTCTCCATTTCGTGTTTTCTGCTCCAAGTGAGCTTGTGGTCAGCGTTAATGCTTACATAGCTCCAAAAAATCGTTCTTAGTCCGCTTTGATATCCTTAGCGTGGTACTGACCACGTTTCCCGGTTGACACATCTTCAAGAGTGTACAGGTTGGTACCAAGTACTGCTTTCACTATCGCTGGCAGGAATTTCGGATCTAGTTTACGATTTATGTGATCCACCTTAGAAGACTAGGTAAAAGTTCTTCGCCATACCAGATCTCCTACGTTGAATATCACAGATCTCTTTCGTAAATCATACCGCTCCTTCGACTTCGCATGGTTGTTCCGGATTCGTTTCATCACAAACTCCTGTATGCGCTTGATCGTTGATAAACGGATATCCAGAGCGATTTTTGGATCTTCGTCGGTGTTCAGACCTTCCTGAGTGTACAAATCGGTGTGCAGAATTAGTTCTCTTCCAAAATTTGCGACGTGCGGACTGGTTCCTGTTACTTCATGCTTGGCGCTGTTGATGGCTGCGCAAATTGCAGGCAGATGCTCGTCCCAGGTCCGATGATCCTCGTCGATCAACGATCGTATGCAGGTTACCAAGACTCGATTGACTCTCTCTGCGTTATTCACCATAGGACAATAATATGCCGTTAGCATGTGTTGTATGTTGTGCTTGCTCAAAAGAGATTTGAAGGCAGATGAGATGAACTGTTTTCCGTTGTCTGAAAGGATTATTCTTGGACGCGAGAACTTCAGGAAGACTTGATTCTCGAGGAACTCCACCATCTTGCCAGAATCCGCTGATTTCATCGGATGAACGACGATATACTTGGTAACCCAATCCACCACGACAAGCATAACCTTGTTATCAGAACGTGAGCGTGTTAAAGGACCGACAAAATCTATGGAAATTAGTTCCCATGGGGTGCGTGCTGGCTTTAGCTTCCCCATTTGAGGCATCATCTTGGAGTTTGCTGCTTTGCTACCTTTGCAAACATTGCACTGCTTGACGTACCGTGCAACCTCTTCTCTCATCTTCGGCCAGTAGAAGTGTACCTGAATTTTCTGCAATGTCTTTTGAAATCCCAGATGCGCGGCTGAAGGTGCGTCGTGGAATTTCCGCATGATTTCGACACGATTTTCCTTGGGTACTGCTTTCTTCCAACGATGCGTAGTGTTCCCGGCGTCATCCTTGGAGGTACAATTCTTATACAACTCGTCCTGAATGATCTGAAAGTCGGCGAACTTGTTCGGCGTTTCTTTAACGTTCTGCTTCATTCTAGCATACCAGTCATCTGCATTTGAACCTTGAGTGAATGTTACTGAAGCCACAATCCTGGACAGGGTGTCTGGAACCACATTTACCGATCCCTTTCGGTAGCGAATCTCAAAATCAAAAGCATTGAGTCGTAGCAGCCATCTGCACATCAGCGCTGTAGGATTCTTCATCGTTTTGAGGTAACTGAGGGCAGAGTGGTCACAATACACGATGAAATGAACGCCTTCTACGTATCCTCTGAATTTCTCGATGGCTCTGATTACTGCCAGACACTCTCGTTGCGTCACCGAATATTTCCGCTCTGCTGTCGATAATTTTTGTGAGAAGTAGCATATTGGATGCTCTTGACCATCAGTTTCTTGCGTGAGTACTGCTCCAATCGCTACATCACTCGCATCGCAAGCGATCGCGAACTGCTTCGTGTAATCCGGTGGCGCGAGAATCGGTGTAGATACTAAGGCTGATTTGAGTCGTAGAAAGGCTTCTTCTGCTTCAATCGTCCAACGAAACTTGTGCTTTACCTTGGTAAGCTCCGTGAGAGGCGCCGCTATCTCCGAGAAGTCTGCTACAAACCGACGATACCAGTTGCACATGCCGATGAAGCGCTGCACCTCTTTCCTGGTTGTTGGAATCGGAAAATTGACTACACAGCTTGTTTTCTCTGGATCTACCATCCAGCCATCTTGGTTTAACACATATCCCAGGTATTTTATCTCCTTCCTACAGAAACAGGATTTTTCAGCAGAAATTGTCAGATTAGCTGCACGAAGTCTCTTGGCCACTTCTTCGAGTAACTTTATATGCTCTTCAAAGGTCTCCGAACACACAATAATGTCGTCAAGGTAGTGGAAGACCTTTGGTTCCATATCCGCGAAGATGGTCACCATTACTCTCTCCAGTCCTTGGCTAGCGGTGCACAACCCGAAAGGAACCACCTTAAATTGAAAGTGGCCTCGCTGAGGTACCGTAAATGCCGTGAGTTGCCTTGAAGCTGTTTCAAGAGGTATTTGCCAGAATGCGTCCTTTAAGTCTATCGATGAAATGAACTTACAGCCGCTGAGGTTGTTCATAATTGCTGCAATCTGCGGGATTGGATAGCCTTCATTGATCATGATGGAGTTTAGGTGGCGAGCATCCAGACACACTCTATATTGGCCCGTCTTCTTCTTCACGGCTACCAGCGGGTTGTTCCACGGCGAAAAGCGAGCTTCTTCGATAACGTCTAGCTTTATCATTCGGTCTATTTCCTTGTTTACCTCGTCCAACACGTATTTCGACATCACATAGTAACGCTGCTTTTTCGGTTGCGCATCCCCGATTTCAATGCGGTGTGTGTATAGATTCGTGCGACCCAGACGACCTTCCGTTGCTGTAGGGAAGTTTGCTACTGTTGCTTCTAGGATGACTGATTGTTCCGGCCACAACTGCTTCTGCTGATGTCTCTTGCTCGTTACGTTGCTGTCGAAGTTACTGTTGACCTCCTCTTCATCGTTGCCCTGGACTTCACCTTGTAATTTCATGCTACAGCATATGGCCTTGACTCCGAATTCATTCCAAAAGTTCATCCCCAGAATCACGCAATCCGGCAGGGTCGGTAAAAGCAATACTGGGATTACTCGGGTCTTTCCATTGTAAGCAATAGGTAGACGAACAAACGTTTGGAAATGATGCTCCGTTCCATCTGCAGTCTTAATTCCTCCAGCCAACGATCCTTTCCGCAATTTTAGCTGCTCCACTAGCTGTACACAGCTTCCTCCGAGAAGCGAGCAGTTCGCCCCGCTATCTAACAGACCAGTGATGCTTTTTCCCAGGACTTCGATTACTGCATGCGGTCGATTGTCGTTGTTTAGATTGATGACTAAAGAGTTGATGTTGTTGAAATCCGGTATTTGGGAAGGATCATCAAAACATGGCGAGGAATTTGGTCCCTCCGTTACTAGTTCCCCGCCGGGGCGTTTCCCGAACGATGACGGCAACTTGGGCAGCTCCTTAACGAAAAACCTTTTTGCCCACACCGATAGCAGAATAGTATCGCTTGTGGTTTGGAACAATCCATAAAGCGATGTCCCTCCTCGTCGCAATTCCAGCAAATCATTGGTGGTCGAGTGTTTACGCTCGTTGGTTCTGGTTGCTCCTGACCGGACACGGCCGGTCGCGATTGATTTTCCCGCGTGTTTGTAGTGTTTTGCTCCCTGCGTTCAAATCTCACCCTCAATGCGTCGACCTGATGAATCAGTTCCTCCAAACGATCTTCCACCTTGTTGCTACTGTTGATCACCGACGATTCACCGTATGAACTCACTGCTTCTTCATTTCTGCGACTGTTCATTTCTTCTAGCACATTGACTCTTCCGTAGCGCTGATTCATCGGAGCACTGCGATTAGCGCGTTGTACTGGCACTGGCGTAGCGAGCGATGGTTCTAACAGCGATGCTGCCGGAAGTAGCATTCGCCGCTGCAGCTGTTGGAGCTTTCTGAGCTCGTCGAATTCCTTACATGCTTCTACCAGTTGTTCAACCGAAGCTGCTTGCTGTGCTGCTGCTACCGGAGCGTACGTAGAATTCATGTTCTTTTTTATTATAAACAATTTCTCTCTATCCGTTGCGGGAGGATTTGCATAGCTGAACAGTGTAGAAATGTCTGCGAAGAAGTCACTAAAAGTTTCTTGCTCCCCTTGGAGCCGATGATATGCCTCAGCCCTCAAAATGTATGCGTAGCTGCTTGGTAGGAACTCTCCCCGGATTAACCGCTTGAAATCACCCCAGGATCTCAAATCGCCTCTCAAGAATGCTCTCGCGTACCACTTTAAAGCATCACCTTTCAATAAGTGCTTGATGTTCTGCAACAAAACTTGCTCCGGAACCTCTTCTGACAATGCGAACACCTCCACGCTTTGAATAAATTCGTTCAACGACGCGCCATCCCTCTCACCTTTGTAGAAAATCTGCCAATTGTGAATCGCCTTGCTCGAAGAACGTCGGTCTTCCCAGCGCCGTTGTTGGTTTGCTTCCTGTTCACGTCGCATATATCGCTCCAGTAATTCATCTCTTAAACGGCTGTACTCATTCCTCGCAAATGACTCTCCCGCTTCTCTTGAAGCGTACGGTGGCGGAGCAGAGTCGTCTTCCTGAAACCCAAGCTTCTCGCTGCTTCTAGCTGCACGATGACGACTAAACTGTTGTGGCTGTGACCCAAAATTACGTTCTTCAGCGCCGCGCAGGTATGATGCTGCCTGCTGCGATTCGTGCACGTTGCGCTCTCGGTCTGAAAGCAGTTGCCTCTGCAGATGTCTCCTCGAAACTGGTTCTTCAACTGCGGCAACTCCGCTCACCCATGGTGAATTCCCTAAGTACGTGCTTTCGCGTCCTGAACTGAATGAGTTGGCCTCCGACTGCGATGCACTGCGAGCTGGCTGCTCCTTTCCGATGTCGACTAGCTGATTCGAGCTGGCTGCGATCCTGTCCCTCGAAGCTTTTGGAATGGTTCCTGTTCTGCTCGACTCGGCTCGGGATGCGCTCAGATCCACTGCTGCTGCACCATAATCCTCACTAGCACTTAGCACTTGTCCACTTACTTTCTTTCGCGGATTATTTAACACGTCTTCAATGTCCTCTAATGAACATTGAACCAGAAGAGTGAGAGTTTTATACATGTCTTCTAGCTTTGATGTTGGTTCAACTATCGCTAGACGATCCCGATAATGAATCAGACGCGAAATGGCTTGACGCATAAACTGATAATCGGCTGCTTTGTAGGCCGTTTTTAATTGATCAAGCAAAGTATGTACGCGTTCTTGACAGACACGAATATTTTGCTCCGCATCCATTATGTGCGAAGAATTGTCGTAAATTTTATTGCTTCTTATATCTTCTAGCATAATTTGCCGAAGTTTCAACGCTTTCGCTCTTCTAGGAAGAGAGCTTAAATTTGCTACGTGACGTAGCGCCAACTCATAACTCACCTCGTCTTCAGAAAGACAAGCTGGATCCATATCCATTTTGAAAAAAGGGTCTAATAATCTTAAATACAAATTGCCAAACTTTTAAACTTCAAAATATGCTGCATAAACTAAACAGCAACATAAAAATACCACAAAAACAATCAAAAATGTGGGTTAATTGTAGTTGGGCGCCAATGTTCGAGGTTTTTTCTTTATATGAACGGGCGTGGGAGTGCATACGGTAAAGCTCCTCATCACCAAATATGCCACAACTAATAAAATTTATGTTTTCATGATTGCATGTATTCAATAAAACGCTTTACTCACTCTGACTTTACTTCCGGCGCGGCATGCACATGCACTACTGGTAGCTGCTCGCCCATCGACTCGAGTGCCCACTGCCATCAAATTGCTGACTTGCCCAAAAGTGCTGATCCAGCAACACAGGATTCCGCTAGCGATGCAGTACGGATCGAGATGGTTGCCTTCTCGCCTCTCTTGCCTTGCGAGAGTGGTGTCGCGATCATTTGGTGGGTACTTCCCCTGTGATCGATGAACCAAAGCTGGCCTGATGTCGTGACCGGATCCAATTTTGCTGCTACGGTCGCCCGCAGGCCTCCGAGGAGCCCCAGCAAAGTCCGCTTCTGTGATGACTTCTTGTGACGGCTTGCGAAGCGTGGTTGTTGTTGTTGCTGATGCCAGGTTGGCCGGTTTGTAGTCACCGGACCACGGAACTCTGCTTCTGCGATACCCGCTGACGACCAGGATGCGGATCGCCTGATCGGACCAGGCCCAGATGGCCGTTATTGTTACTGCTGCCCGGTTGGCAGACTGGTTATCACCAGACGACGGAACCTGGCTGCTGCGATGCCCGTTGGCAACCCGGATGCGGATCGCTTGATCGTACCCGACCCAGGTGACTGGCGAACAGTGAGGCGCACCGACGTGAGTTGACGTGGCGTGGCTACGGCTTGGCTGCTGGGGACTAAAGAGGGGAAACAAAAAAAAGCCCCGATATTGGGGCTGTTGTGCTGTGGGTCTTCCCTAATGCCAATGCGATGTAGTGCGCTCCGACTGACTGGCTCTGCCCGTTGGTCTTCGGCAATCAGCCCGCTCAAAGTTTTTTGCAGCTTTGAAAGGAGCGCTGTGTCTGAGCGTTTTGGGATGAATCATCCAATAGGATGAAAATCCCTGAAAAAAAAAAAAAAAAAAAAAAAAAAAAAAAGTGTCTGAGCGTCCAAGGCCTTCCCCGCAGCGTTTTCCCAACCGTTTTGATGGGCGGGACAACCAGCAGCCGCCAGAACCGTTGAATTCTTGCTCGGGGCAATCCGGAATCGGCACCGGAGAGTGTCGAGTATCGTGGTGATGTCCGGATCCTGCTGGTCGTTCTCCGCCTTCCGGTTACGGTCGAACCGACGCTTTTCACCAACGCACTCAATAATAAAAGTGTCCGCGCGCATTTTCCTTCGAACACCACGTCAGCACTCCCAGAAATGATTTTTCCGTTTTTTTGTTTCCTTCTTTTTGACATTTACACCGTACGAGGGGTGTTCCAGAGTGATGTGAAAAGTTCCACACTGAGAGAATTTCAGCATATGTTTTTTTCTAATTCTGTGCTACTTGTGTGCGCAACATACGTTACTGAATACATGACTAATAAATACAACTGTTACACAATCCTATCATGGGATCAGAGTTTTTTGTGAGGCTTAGAAGAACCTCACAAAAAACTCTCTGCTTCCGCTTAGGTTCCGAAGCGCCGAGACTTAGAAAGATCAGAGAGTGTGGGTAAATCCCACGCGTAACTTGATTACGATGTGCGGCTGAACCGCTAAGACGATAACTATACTGTACTATACGGCAGCTGAACTGCAAAGCTATACTATACGGCAGCTGAACTGCAAAACACGGCCACACTGTGTGCCTAGATGGTGATCTCAACGCCATCTCATGGTGGCTAAACGTCTCTGAATGTTGCACTCTGATTGATCCCATGAAACATTTAACTAAAATCGTGATAGCTTAATAATCAAAAACTAGACGATTTAACAGGTAACAGATAAGAAGTTTGGCATTTAAACTAATCTACAAAAGATTTTAAGCAAGGCAATAGGAAAGGGAGTATTTAGTTCCCAAATCGTCAGGAGTCCGGAATAGAGGTTATCAACCGCGCCTCTAGATCGCGTTGCTTTTGATCATTTGTCCTGACGACCCCCAAACCGTACTTAATATTTGACTTGACCCAATGGATAGTATTTAAGAGTGAGTTGAATTAAATTGCATTATTAAAGCTTGAATTCTTCATTATGTTTTCATAGTAAGTGGGTTTTGTGTCCAAATTGAACAGATGTGCCATAGATGGGGTTTGTTCAGTAGTTCGTGGCCTCCAATCTTGGTTAGTGCTTATTTTAGCAGCATGTTGCTCGTCATCGTCAGTGATGGTACTGCGTGCATAGCGGGATAAACGAGTAGATGAGTGCCTTGGAAGTGCCACAGCCTACACTGAAGTCGATATGGCGGTAGCGGCCGTCATGATATCTACCCCTCACAACTTGCAGTGCAGTGCTGTATTCGATGGAATGTCGTTTCGGGATGTGCCTGCGTCGCTTCGCTTCTGTGGTGGTGACTTTGCTTCGCCGGTTCCTTTCCAGGGAGAGCGAAGTGACGGTTTCCTGACTTGACGTATTTGGGTGTTGTCGAATTCAATGTGTTGCTACATTCGGTGTTTCGTCATATTCGAAGGTTTGTTGAATGCGTCTGCTGACTGTTTCTCCGAATAGTGTGAGAGGCGAGGTTTCCAGAGTAGATGTGGTTCCGTCAGCCATCATCATCTCGTATTTAGGAGGCGTCTAAAGCTCGTGGTCTGCAACATGAAGTCTGCTTACATAGCTTGAATGTGTTCCGGCTGGTCGTTTTTGTGGTCTATGGTGTCCTGACAATCGTTTTAATTGCAGCGACGTGGTATGTAGCGCCTGGCTACGGTGATTCACCAGTGCTACTATCCCAAGCGCGATAACGCTGCTGTGAATGACAGGATTGCTTTCAGGACACTGAGCGGCGGCAATCCCACGCAAGGTTGCCGGCCCTCCCCAAATTCTGACGAACTGCATGGCCGAGTTCTCAGAGTCCGTACAGCTGACGCTGGTCCTACGCAAGGCCGTTGTCTCCTTCATGAACGCCTACTTCTTCGTGTTCGTCGGTGTACTAGCGACGAATTGGCATCAGCTGTGTTCCATTGAGTTGTTTGAGTGGAAGAATTCTGCATAATTTGCTCCGAGTAGTTGGAGGCGAGGTTTCAAAGATGATGTTGGTCCTTCAGCCTTCTCCATTTCGTGTTTTCTGCTCCAAGTGAGCTTGTGGTCAGCGTTAATGCTTACATAGCTCCAAAAAATCGTTCTTAGTCCGCTTTGATATCCTTAGCGTGGTACTGACCACGTTTCCCGGTTGACACATCTTCAAGAGTGTACAGGTTGGTACCAAGTACTGCTTTCACTATCGCTGGCAGGAATTTCGGATCTAGTTTACGATTTATGTGATCCACCTTAGAAGACTAGGTAAAAGTTCTTCGCCATACCAGATCTCCTACGTTGAATATCACAGATCTCTTTCGTAAATCATACCGCTCCTTCGACTTCGCATGGTTGTTCCGGATTCGTTTCATCACAAACTCCTGTATGCGCTTGATCGTTGATAAACGGATATCCAGAGCGATTTTTGGATCTTCGTCGGTGTTCAGACCTTCCTGAGTGTACAAATCGGTGTGCAGAATTAGTTCTCTTCCAAAATTTGCGACGTGCGGACTGGTTCCTGTTACTTCATGCTTGGCGCTGTTGATGGCTGCGCAAATTGCAGGCAGATGCTCGTCCCAGGTCCGATGATCCTCGTCGATCAACGATCGTATGCAGGTTACCAAGACTCGATTGACTCTCTCTGCGTTATTCACCATAGGACAATAATATGCCGTTAGCATGTGTTGTATGTTGTGCTTGCTCAAAAGAGATTTGAAGGCAGATGAGATGAACTGTTTTCCGTTGTCTGAAAGGATTATTCTTGGACGCGAGAACTTCAGGAAGACTTGATTCTCGAGGAACTCCACCATCTTGCCAGAATCCGCTGATTTCATCGGATGAACGACGATATACTTGGTAACCCAATCCACCACGACAAGCATAACCTTGTTATCAGAACGTGAGCGTGTTAAAGGACCGACAAAATCTATGGAAATTAGTTCCCATGGGGTGCGTGCTGGCTTTAGCTTCCCCATTTGAGGCATCATCTTGGAGTTTGCTGCTTTGCTACCTTTGCAAACATTGCACTGCTTGACGTACCGTGCAACCTCTTCTCTCATCTTCGGCCAGTAGAAGTGTACCTGAATTTTCTGCAATGTCTTTTGAAATCCCAGATGCGCGGCTGAAGGTGCGTCGTGGAATTTCCGCATGATTTCGACACGATTTTCCTTGGGTACTGCTTTCTTCCAACGATGCGTAGTGTTCCCGGCGTCATCCTTGGAGGTACAATTCTTATACAACTCGTCCTGAATGATCTGAAAGTCGGCGAACTTGTTCGGCGTTTCTTTAACGTTCTGCTTCATTCTAGCATACCAGTCATCTGCATTTGAACCTTGAGTGAATGTTACTGAAGCCACAATCCTGGACAGGGTGTCTGGAACCACATTTACCGATCCCTTTCGGTAGCGAATCTCAAAATCAAAAGCATTGAGTCGTAGCAGCCATCTGCACATCAGCGCTGTAGGATTCTTCATCGTTTTGAGGTAACTGAGGGCAGAGTGGTCACAATACACGATGAAATGAACGCCTTCTACGTATCCTCTGAATTTCTCGATGGCTCTGATTACTGCCAGACACTCTCGTTGCGTCACCGAATATTTCCGCTCTGCTGTCGATAATTTTTGTGAGAAGTAGCATATTGGATGCTCTTGACCATCAGTTTCTTGCGTGAGTACTGCTCCAATCGCTACATCACTCGCATCGCAAGCGATCGCGAACTGCTTCGTGTAATCCGGTGGCGCGAGAATCGGTGTAGATACTAAGGCTGATTTGAGTCGTAGAAAGGCTTCTTCTGCTTCAATCGTCCAACGAAACTTGTGCTTTACCTTGGTAAGCTCCGTGAGAGGCGCCGCTATCTCCGAGAAGTCTGCTACAAACCGACGATACCAGTTGCACATGCCGATGAAGCGCTGCACCTCTTTCCTGGTTGTTGGAATCGGAAAATTGACTACACAGCTTGTTTTCTCTGGATCTACCATCCAGCCATCTTGGTTTAACACATATCCCAGGTATTTTATCTCCTTCCTACAGAAACAGGATTTTTCAGCAGAAATTGTCAGATTAGCTGCACGAAGTCTCTTGGCCACTTCTTCGAGTAACTTTATATGCTCTTCAAAGGTCTCCGAACACACAATAATGTCGTCAAGGTAGTGGAAGACCTTTGGTTCCATATCCGCGAAGATGGTCACCATTACTCTCTCCAGTCCTTGGCTAGCGGTGCACAACCCGAAAGGAACCACCTTAAATTGAAAGTGGCCTCGCTGAGGTACCGTAAATGCCGTGAGTTGCCTTGAAGCTGTTTCAAGAGGTATTTGCCAGAATGCGTCCTTTAAGTCTATCGATGAAATGAACTTACAGCCGCTGAGGTTGTTCATAATTGCTGCAATCTGCGGGATTGGATAGCCTTCATTGATCATGATGGAGTTTAGGTGGCGAGCATCCAGACACACTCTATATTGGCCCGTCTTCTTCTTCACGGCTACCAGCGGGTTGTTCCACGGCGAAAAGCGAGCTTCTTCGATAACGTCTAGCTTTATCATTCGGTCTATTTCCTTGTTTACCTCGTCCAACACGTATTTCGACATCACATAGTAACGCTGCTTTTTCGGTTGCGCATCCCCGATTTCAATGCGGTGTGTGTATAGATTCGTGCGACCCAGACGACCTTCCGTTGCTGTAGGGAAGTTTGCTACTGTTGCTTCTAGGATGACTGATTGTTCCGGCCACAACTGCTTCTGCTGATGTCTCTTGCTCGTTACGTTGCTGTCGAAGTTACTGTTGACCTCCTCTTCATCGTTGCCCTGGACTTCACCTTGTAATTTCATGCTACAGCATATGGCCTTGACTCCGAATTCATTCCAAAAGTTCATCCCCAGAATCACGCAATCCGGCAGGGTCGGTAAAAGCAATACTGGGATTACTCGGGTCTTTCCATTGTAAGCAATAGGTAGACGAACAAACGTTTGGAAATGATGCTCCGTTCCATCTGCAGTCTTAATTCCTCCAGCCAACGATCCTTTCCGCAATTTTAGCTGCTCCACTAGCTGTACACAGCTTCCTCCGAGAAGCGAGCAGTTCGCCCCGCTATCTAACAGACCAGTGATGCTTTTTCCCAGGACTTCGATTACTGCATGCGGTCGATTGTCGTTGTTTAGATTGATGACTAAAGAGTTGATGTTGTTGAAATCCGGTATTTGGGAAGGATCATCAAAACATGGCGAGGAATTTGGTCCCTCCGTTACTAGTTCCCCGCCGGGGCGTTTCCCGAACGATGACGGCAACTTGGGCAGCTCCTTAACGAAAAACCTTTTTGCCCACACCGATAGCAGAATAGTATCGCTTGTGGTTTGGAACAATCCATAAAGCGATGTCCCTCCTCGTCGCAATTCCAGCAAATCATTGGTGGTCGAGTGTTTACGCTCGTTGGTTCTGGTTGCTCCTGACCGGACACGGCCGGTCGCGATTGATTTTCCCGCGTGTTTGTAGTGTTTTGCTCCCTGCGTTCAAATCTCACCCTCAATGCGTCGACCTGATGAATCAGTTCCTCCAAACGATCTTCCACCTTGTTGCTACTGTTGATCACCGACGATTCACCGTATGAACTCACTGCTTCTTCATTTCTGCGACTGTTCATTTCTTCTAGCACATTGACTCTTCCGTAGCGCTGATTCATCGGAGCACTGCGATTAGCGCGTTGTACTGGCACTGGCGTAGCGAGCGATGGTTCTAACAGCGATGCTGCCGGAAGTAGCATTCGCCGCTGCAGCTGTTGGAGCTTTCTGAGCTCGTCGAATTCCTTACATGCTTCTACCAGTTGTTCAACCGAAGCTGCTTGCTGTGCTGCTGCTACCGGAGCGTACGTAGAATTCATGTTCTTTTTTATTATAAACAATTTCTCTCTATCCGTTGCGGGAGGATTTGCATAGCTGAACAGTGTAGAAATGTCTGCGAAGAAGTCACTAAAAGTTTCTTGCTCCCCTTGGAGCCGATGATATGCCTCAGCCCTCAAAATGTATGCGTAGCTGCTTGGTAGGAACTCTCCCCGGATTAACCGCTTGAAATCACCCCAGGATCTCAAATCGCCTCTCAAGAATGCTCTCGCGTACCACTTTAAAGCATCACCTTTCAATAAGTGCTTGATGTTCTGCAACAAAACTTGCTCCGGAACCTCTTCTGACAATGCGAACACCTCCACGCTTTGAATAAATTCGTTCAACGACGCGCCATCCCTCTCACCTTTGTAGAAAATCTGCCAATTGTGAATCGCCTTGCTCGAAGAACGTCGGTCTTCCCAGCGCCGTTGTTGGTTTGCTTCCTGTTCACGTCGCATATATCGCTCCAGTAATTCATCTCTTAAACGGCTGTACTCATTCCTCGCAAATGACTCTCCCGCTTCTCTTGAAGCGTACGGTGGCGGAGCAGAGTCGTCTTCCTGAAACCCAAGCTTCTCGCTGCTTCTAGCTGCACGATGACGACTAAACTGTTGTGGCTGTGACCCAAAATTACGTTCTTCAGCGCCGCGCAGGTATGATGCTGCCTGCTGCGATTCGTGCACGTTGCGCTCTCGGTCTGAAAGCAGTTGCCTCTGCAGATGTCTCCTCGAAACTGGTTCTTCAACTGCGGCAACTCCGCTCACCCATGGTGAATTCCCTAAGTACGTGCTTTCGCGTCCTGAACTGAATGAGTTGGCCTCCGACTGCGATGCACTGCGAGCTGGCTGCTCCTTTCCGATGTCGACTAGCTGATTCGAGCTGGCTGCGATCCTGTCCCTCGAAGCTTTTGGAATGGTTCCTGTTCTGCTCGACTCGGCTCGGGATGCGCTCAGATCCACTGCTGCTGCACCATAATCCTCACTAGCACTTAGCACTTGTCCACTTACTTTCTTTCGCGGATTATTTAACACGTCTTCAATGTCCTCTAATGAACATTGAACCAGAAGAGTGAGAGTTTTATACATGTCTTCTAGCTTTGATGTTGGTTCAACTATCGCTAGACGATCCCGATAATGAATCAGACGCGAAATGGCTTGACGCATAAACTGATAATCGGCTGCTTTGTAGGCCGTTTTTAATTGATCAAGCAAAGTATGTACGCGTTCTTGACAGACACGAATATTTTGCTCCGCATCCATTATGTGCGAAGAATTGTCGTAAATTTTATTGCTTCTTATATCTTCTAGCATAATTTGCCGAAGTTTCAACGCTTTCGCTCTTCTAGGAAGAGAGCTTAAATTTGCTACGTGACGTAGCGCCAACTCATAACTCACCTCGTCTTCAGAAAGACAAGCTGGATCCATATCCATTTTGAAAAAAGGGTCTAATAATCTTAAATACAAATTGCCAAACTTTTAAACTTCAAAATATGCTGCATAAACTAAACAGCAACATAAAAATACCACAAAAACAATCAAAAATGTGGGTTAATTGTAGTTGGGCGCCAATGTTCGAGGTTTTTTCTTTATATGAACGGGCGTGGGAGTGCATACGGTAAAGCTCCTCATCACCAAATATGCCACAACTAATAAAATTTATGTTTTCATGATTGCATGTATTCAATAAAACGCTTTACTCACTCTGACTTTACTTCCGGCGCGGCATGCACATGCACTACTGGTAGCTGCTCGCCCATCGACTCGAGTGCCCACTGCCATCAAATTGCTGACTTGCCCAAAAGTGCTGATCCAGCAACACAGGATTCCGCTAGCGATGCAGTACGGATCGAGATGGTTGCCTTCTCGCCTCTCTTGCCTTGCGAGAGTGGTGTCGCGATCATTTGGTGGGTACTTCCCCTGTGATCGATGAACCAAAGCTGGCCTGATGTCGTGACCGGATCCAATTTTGCTGCTACGGTCGCCCGCAGGCCTCCGAGGAGCCCCAGCAAAGTCCGCTTCTGTGATGACTTCTTGTGACGGCTTGCGAAGCGTGGTTGTTGTTGTTGCTGATGCCAGGTTGGCCGGTTTGTAGTCACCGGACCACGGAACTCTGCTTCTGCGATACCCGCTGACGACCAGGATGCGGATCGCCTGATCGGACCAGGCCCAGATGGCCGTTATTGTTACTGCTGCCCGGTTGGCAGACTGGTTATCACCAGACGACGGAACCTGGCTGCTGCGATGCCCGTTGGCAACCCGGATGCGGATCGCTTGATCGTACCCGACCCAGGTGACTGGCGAACAGTGAGGCGCACCGACGTGAGTTGACGTGGCGTGGCTACGGCTTGGCTGCTGGGGACTAAAGAGGGGAAACAAAAAAAAGCCCCGATATTGGGGCTGTTGTGCTGTGGGTCTTCCCTAATGCCAATGCGATGTAGTGCGCTCCGACTGACTGGCTCTGCCCGTTGGTCTTCGGCAATCAGCCCGCTCAAAGTTTTTTGCAGCTTTGAAAGGAGCGCTGTGTCTGAGCGTCCAAGGCCTTCCCCGCAGCGTTTTCCCAACCGTTTTGATGGGCGGGACAACCAGCAGCCGCCAGAACCGTTGAATTCTTGCTCGGGGCAATCCGGAATCGGCACCGGAGAGTGTCGAGTATCGTGGTGATGTCCGGATCCTGCTGGTCGTTCTCCGCCTTCCGGTTACGGTCGAACCGACGCTTTTCACCAACGCACTCAATAATAAAAGTGTCCGCGCGCATTTTCCTTCGAACACCACGTCAGCACTCCCAGAAATGATTTTTCCGTTTTTTTGTTTCCTTCTTTTTGACATTTACACCGTACGAGGGGTGTTCCAGAGTGATGTGAAAAGTTCCACACTGAGAGAATTTCAGCATATGTTTTTTTCTAATTCTGTGCTACTTGTGTGCGCAACATACGTTACTGAATACATGACTAATAAATACAACTGTTACACTTCCTTTCGTAACCCTAGCTCTTCCACAATTTGTGCTTTACTACCACCTAGCAACGAACAGTTCGCTCCACTGTCCAATAAGGCTGTGATTTTCTTTCCTAGGACGTCCAGAACGGCGTGTGGACGGTTGTCATGTCCGGGATTGATGATTATAGAGTTGATGTTTTTTAAATCGGGAGGTATTGAAGGTTGATCGATGTGTTGCGAAGAATCTGGCCCTTCGTCTACCACTTCCTCGCTGCGGCGTTTTCCGCTTCGCTGTTACAAACGAGACAGCTGCGTAAAGTGTAACCTTTTCGACCGCATCTGTAGCAAAAGAGAATTGCCTGTGCCTTCGTGCAATCCGGAAACCTATGCCCCTCCTCATCGCAGTTCCAGCAAAGCGCTGGGCGGTACGCTGTATGCTGAACAGGATCTATATCGTACATGTTGCTGCCTGCTTGCTGAAGCTGCTGGTTCTGGAGCTGTGGTTGATAGTGCTGTTGGAATTGCCGTTGAAGCTGTTGCTGTTGAGGCTGCGGCTGTTGAGGCCGCTGCTGTTGTTGCTGCTGCTGCCGCGGCGCCCATTTAGCTTGCTGTTGCAACGGATGTTGTATTCGATAGTTCTCCGCTTGACTGCCTTGCCGATTCATAAAGTTGTTCTGACCTGTTGAAGTTGTAGGCGGTTGCGGACGCTGATCCGGTCGCTGTAGAGAGTTTTGCTGCTGTAGCCCTGTATTGAAAAGATTTGGTCTGCGTTCCAGCTGAAGCTTCATGGCACAAACTTGCTCGTACCACTGTTCGTATTTCTCCTGCCAATCGATGAAGTCTTGTGGAGTCGTGTGCTCCTCTGTCTGGTGATAGGACGTAGTCGGATGCTCCATTACCACTCGTTCTTGATTATCGGCTTCCACTGCGTGAACTCTGTTGAAACGCTGCTGTTGATGCTGCGTCGCCTGTGCCCGACCCGGTGCCGGTGTAGCGAAGTTTGGTTCCAATAGAGCTGTATGGGGTATTGGAATCCTACGCTGTCTGCTTAACAATAACCTGGTTTCATCGAAGTTGCTGCATGCATCCAATAACTCGACTAGTGTTCTCGGCTGTCGTGCTGTAACGATGGTAGCGTACTCCATGTTCATGTTCTTCTTCACAATGAACATCATTTCCTCTTCGGTAAGCGGCGGCTCGATAAACCGGAATAAAGTTGAAATGTCACGGTAGAATTTGCCAAAGGGTTCATCGGGACCTTGATATCGGAAACTAGCTTCTTGACGCAGTATTTGTGCATATCCACTTGGCAAGAACTCACGACGGATCTCTCGCTTGAATGCTGACCACGAAAGAAGAAGACCTTGGGCTAACGCTCTGGAGTACCAATCAAGTGCGTCTTCCAAAAGAAGGTGTTTTACTGAAGCGAGAATGGTACGATCGCTTAGCCCTTCGGATCTGGCGAACGTCTCGACCCTGTCGAGGAAGATGTTGAGTGAAGTTGTGTCCTTTTCACCCCGAAACTTGAACGGCCAGTTGTGAATCGCCTTCACCATTCGCTGCTCTTCGTGTCCAAAGCTTCTGGTGGAATGTGGAGAACTGCCACCCAAATTTCGCTGCCTCCTCTGCCGATGTTGAAGATCAACTCGCAACTCGTCGATAACATCTACGGATCTCAAACCCACTTCCGCTTCAACGTTGAAGTTCGTTGGACTCCGGATGTCCTCCTGTACTTGCTGCCTTCCAGCTAACCCTTCGACCTGCTCTCGTGCTGGATTTTGTTGACCTGTGGCACCTCTTCGTCGATTTGGGACCGCTTGACCCCAGCTAGGATTGTCGTCTTCATCTCTGCCTTCCGCTATTTCACTGCTAGGCTCACTCAATCTGCCGCTTAAATTTCCCGAATCACTGCGCACCACTTTGTTGACAGCACTGTTTATTTCGGAAATTAACATCTCGACCAAATCGCTCAAAATTTTCCGCGCTTCTTTAACCGAAGAGACCGGCGGTATAATCGATAATCGTTGTCGGTAATGTAGCAATCTCGACCGAGCGCAAGCCATTTGCTCCGAGTTGCCATTCTGAATTGCCAAATCTACAAAATTTTTCAATTCCTGAAGTGCCATTTGACAGGCTTCAGCATTTGATTCCGGAGACATCGCGTATTCAGAGCTAACGTAATTAGTTTCTCTTAATATGTCCTCTTGGACTAGTGCCTTTAATTTTACCACCTTCGCCCGTCTGGTGCTAGGGGCTAGGTTTGTGACATGGCGCAAGGCCAGTTCGTATGATATTTCCTCATCGCTGAGGTGGAATAACTCTATTCGAGAGTTCATCTTATGGATCAAATAACCAGTAGAAATGTGTTACGATACGACAATATAACGAAGAAAGATACGATATTTCAAAAAAGAGCGATAATAATAGTGATTACTAACGAACAATAATAATCATAAGAATCATAAGCGTATTCACAATAATAATAAAAATGATTGTGATTACGAACATTAACATTTAACGAACTTTTATTGAATAAACAGGTTCGTTTTGTTGGGCGCCATTTGTGACGTTATCTTACTGGGGTCGATGCCACCAAGTAAAACTAATAAAATTTTGCAAACTTATGGTGAAGCAACATTAACAATCGTTGCATAATTTTGGGTAACCCATTTTATTATTTTCCCCCCATTAACAATAATGTAGTGCAACTTACGTGCTAATTCAATTTACTCATCCTGTTGGCCTTAACGTGTGCTGTGTTGCAGTAGCATGGTTCACTCATGTTCACGCTTCCCTGCTTGAACGGCTTGCACTCCGTTTCCGACCTCACTGGACTCTGCATTGGGAATGTTGTCCCGAAGATGAATGAGTGCACACCTCACTGGGTGTGTCCGAGACGCACCGCGATGGCTACGCCACTCGCCCTGCGCACGCTGCAATTCAGCGGATTACACGACACTATCCCGTCGAACACTGGGACTGACACGCACTTGCTTTCCTTTTCTGCTGCAGATCGATGAGGAGTGAGCACAACGTCCTGTAGGTGCAGTCCTGTTCTTCTTGCTGAACTATTCTGTAGTTTCCGCTGGTTGCCAAATTGCGCCACCGTTTGTCTTACGCAACTCCGACAACCTGGTAGCGGACAACTCCGACAATGTGCACCGGATTCCAAAATTGCTTGCAGTTGTACTGCGACGATACTCGGCCGGTAAGCGTTCCTCAGCGCCGACGGTGTGCTGAATCGGAATGGCCAGCCACAAACAATGCCCAGAGATCTTTTTGCTTCTGTTATTACAGCTCCGTGACAAAGGAATGGAGCGCACGCTTGCACGATGGGCATGCAAACTCGAGAAGATCGCCTTTTGCCAGACGAAGAAAAGAATATTGGATCGGTTCTCCGAGAGAGCGCTTCTTTCCGGATGATGCGACTGATTCCAGTCGATGCTGAAGTCTGACAATCTGCACAGCTGCTTGATCGCGCCTTTCCGAGATGAAGTGGCACTTCCACCTTTTGCTTCGCTTGGAAAAATATTCCACCAGTGCCTTGAGCACGTTCCATGCAGTTCCGCTTAAGTGCGGGGCGTTCCAAAACAGCAACGTAGCAAAGCAGAAACGCTTTTGCAACTATTCCGCTTGGTGTGCACCGAATTTTTCCTCGAGAGGTGTTCTTTGAAGCGTTTCGGAACAGATTCAAAATTTCTCGATTCCACCAAATGAAAGGCAGTTCGACCCACCACCAGATGGCGCTCCGAACAAGTTTGGAAAGATCACCGATAGAATAAAAAAAGGGTCCTGGAGGAATGAGATTTCCGGTTAGGCCAGAGAATGTGATCAAAAAGGGGTTTTACTTACGCTGACGACCCTTTTGATTTGGTTGGCTCTTCTACCAAACTTCCTCTATCGCTTTTCTGTCTCAGTCCTTTCTTTTGTGGTGGATAGTGAGGCGATATCTGAGGATTGGGATTTGATTAGCATCTACTCCTTGATTGGCAGTTTTCTTTTTCTGCTTACCTTCGCTATTCTTGAGTCCTTCGCGATTTCAGAAATCGATATCGATGATCGACTTTCACCACAGTAGCTCCGGATTTCTCTGCTCTTGGCGTGCAGACTTCGAATGCTAGAAGCCCCGATACCAGATGTTTTTTCGGCCCTGTTGTGTTGCGAAAAATTAATGTTGTTGCTTCTATGCGGTTCTTTTTAAATTCCGCTTACCTATAGTGTTTTTTCCGCCTCGTTGTATGACAGAGAAGATTGCATGCGGATCTGCGGAGTTCCTTCTAGCTCTCACGCCTGTTTTGGGTGCTAATGGCCCTGTAGCGCGGTGGATGAGAAGCAATTAGTTGGTGCTTTGAAGGCGTTGATTTTGTCCGCTTACCTTGGATATTCTCCTCTTCTGTTTGTGATGGAGGAAATCGCATGCGGATGAGCAATCCTCTTTCCCGCTGTCACAATCTTCCTGCGCACGTTTCAGGTGCTGGCGGCCCGGTATCGTTACGCTTTGTGGTGGAGCGAAATCAGCGAAATCTAGATTAAAGGTGACGATTTTTAGCTGGCTGCCAGTTGCTAATTCTGTAGCTTACCTTTTCTTATCGCGCGGACTTTTTTTTCCGGGAGGATGCCCCTTTCGCACTGCACACTTCTATCTTCTTTTTCCGGAAGTGCTTATTTGACAGGACAATAATGCCAACTTGCCAAACTTAAATGATTTCACGTTGAGCGTTCCTGGTAGCTTTTCGCGACTCGTTTTTCTCATTTGTTTATTTTGCGAGGGGTGATTCGCGCCAAATTCTTATGCACGCTTCTAATTTGTTGATGGGGAATGGGTTAAATTTAAATGTTTGCAAATTCGCTTAAATATCGTATCGGAATAAATAACGAAAATATTAAATGTAACACCTACTTGTTTTTTTTGTTTCATTAAATTGAGTTTAATATAAATTATAAATAGGTATGCTTTAATTTCATCAAATATTATCATCACATTTTCGATGTGTATTACAATTCAGAATATTTGAATAAATTTAAAACCAATTTAAAAAAAAATATTACTTTTGTACTTTTAATAAATAAAGTGATTATTCGTAAACACACATACACATACTGAATTAGTATCAAGTTGGTATGAGGTAGCGAATGTTAACCACTAATGTACTGAAATTTTGTTATATGAGATAACTCGATAATCGGTTGACATTTCAGATGAAAAAATGGTAAGATAGAGTGATAAATATCAATTCAGTGTTAAATATCATGGAGTTTAAAAAAAAAATGATACATAAGCATTTTCACGAGTTTTGCTTTCAGCTCCTCGGATCAGCAAGTTGCAGTTGTTAACAACTTATTTTCATTTTCAGCCATAATATAAATCATTCATTCACTATTATAATTATCATATTTGTATCAAATCATGAACTAAATACATGTCTATCTTTTATTGGACATATTAGGGTACTAATTTTATATAATTTTGAAATTATATTCATTTAGTACTTCGATGTGGCAACAATAAAAGATGGAAAGTCTAATCATAATCATATGACCCATTTGGTCATGTGGCTATCATTGGGCGGGGCTTATTGATAAGGAAAGTAACCTCGGAATGTGCAGCTAGGTCTCTGTCATTCTGAAATGGGTTTCTGGAATTTCAATAGAGCTAACACCACCAGCACCCGCAATTGAACAATATTAATCAAATTGATTAATATTGACTCTTTTGCATAACATACCTGCCAGCTCAGGGGGTCGTCGGTTGGAACACACACACACACACCTCCTCCCCCTCCGTGGACAAGCGTGGACATTTGGCAAACCCCTACCCCCCTCCCCAGATGTCCACGTGGACAGATTTGAAAAAGTTTTTATTTTAAATACCTTTAATTTGACAGCTAGAAAACACCACTTTTTGCCTTTTTGTTATTGAAATGGCTGATTTTGTAAAACCGAATAACAATTTCCTGATACAAAAAAATTAAAAAAATTTAAATTTCTTTATTATTATATACATATATCACTTGCTTGTTTATACTTAAACTGGAAATGTGTGCCATTTTAAGATTTTGATTTTAACATCTTAATATTTATTCACCTTAAAATAGAAAATATTTTGAAAGTAAGTATGTCCACGTGGTCATGACCAAAACCCCTACCCCCCTCTCCGTGGACAAGCATGGACATTTCCATACCCCCCCATAACCCTCATCCGCATTAGATTTCATTACCCTAATCAGCACTAGGAGTGTCAATTTGACACTCCAAGCTAAAATCGTCATAACTCTTTTTATATCAAAGCGATTACAATGAAACTTATATCACTAGAAACCTTGTAATGTCAGTAAAATTATTTAGAACATTATATATAGCTAAAGCTTATAGTTTTCTCATTATTCAGCATGAAAGAAAAAAAAAATCCAAAAAAATAATACCTCAGGAAAAATGCTGTAGTTTATATATTACATGTTCAAAAAAATATTTGCTTTATGCATATGAAAGCTGAAGTTAATGTCTACATCATGAAGCCAAGAAATATTTTTTTTAATGAAATGGTCACATTAGTTTTAGAAAATTGCCAATAACTTTTCAGGATCAACTCAAATCTTTTTCCAGTCTTCGACAAAGTTGTCGGGCATGAAATTTTCTACAGTCATTGAACTGGGTGATTGTCATATGTAATAAGTAGTCAGAAAAATCCATGGTCATAGAACATAAGGGGGCATCCATAAATTACGTAACGCTCCTAGGGGGGGGAGGGGGTAAGCTCGAGCGTTACGAATTGTGACATAGGGGAGGGGGGGAGGTATGCTCATCGTTACGTAACGATTTTTCTATAAAAAAATCATTTTCATCGCAGCTTTTTCATGTCATGCAATTTTTGCAGGATGATATGCAAACCAAAATCAGTTTAAAATTTGTAAGCTTCAACATGATTGAAACTGGTTTGTAACCTTTCCTCTTTTAAGATTTATAGGTAGATTTCTTAAAATGTGTTTTGAATATTCGTGAAAAAACCGTTGCAAACCGAATATGAGGTACATCTACCCCCAAGAACTCAATTCAACCTTAAGACAGAAATTTTACTATTTTTTCTAAATTGATTTAAAAAATGCAATTTTGGTTATTCTGACAAATATTACTAAGTTGAGTATATCTTGCATAACAAGCTATGCTCTTGTCACAAAATAAAGTAAACAAGGTGGATCATCAGTTAACAAACACAGAGCAACTCGTAATAAGACAATCAATTTATTTTATGAGAGAGTTTTCATCAATGAGTACTAAGAAGCAATTTGGATAGATATTAATTCCGCTTTGAAGAACGTTAAAAAAATTTACGATAATTTTTTTTTTACTTCGAAAATCAGTATTTAAAAACGTGAGAAGATGGGGGGGGGGGGGGGTAATTATCAGCGTTACGTAATTTTCGTAGGGGGGTACGTCGAAGCGTTACGATTTGTGACATACGGGGGGGAGGGGGTCAAAAAAGTGCATTTTTTGCGTTACGTAATTTATGGATGCCGCCTAAGGTCGAAAAACCCCATAGGAAATCTTATGCAAATTGACTTAAATTTAAAATCGCTCTATTTTCAAAAAAGCCCGATGAAACATTTCCAAATTTGCAGGATGGATGCCTGAATACTATATCTTCCGAATGCCGCGTGCCGTTTTGGTGGTCATTTTTATTTTTTAATAACGTATTTTGGCACACCGTGAATACCTCTTTTCACTGAACATATCAACCGAGAATATTCAAATCATCTACACATCTATACTGATGGTTCGATAGCTGACAACCGGGTAGGTTGCGTAATCTGGTCCTCAAGTATCCAAAAACTAATGCGACTCCAACCGGACTGCTCCATATTCTCGGCTGAAACCTACAGCATATTCAATGCGATTAAAAGTTTTTATGACATCGATTCACCTCTAGTAATTTTCACGGATTCGGCGAGTGTTATAACCGCAGTTCAAAATGGGTCCTCCAAACATCCGTGGATTCAAAAAAGTGATGTTATGATTTTTCAAAACAAAAAACATCAACAAAGCGGACCAATCTGTCTCAGGAAATGAATAGGTACCTGATTGGATTGTATAAAAATCCATAAGGTTAACTTGCCCCTAAAAGTTTGCACACAAGTTGAACTTGGTGCTTGTTTTCGTGAAGACTGATACTGAGTTAAGAAAAAAAAAATTATAAAAGTTTAATTTTAAAAGATCTTGAAATTACCAGCTTTCCAACGAGCTCTGAAATTTTAAGATTTTGAGAAACTGAATATATTGGCGTTTTGAGATTAAAACGATAAGTAGGGTTTTAATTGTGTCGGTCACTGTATAGGTTTAAACAAAAACACAGATTGATTGGTATGTTTAGTTCACTTTTATTTAATGAAATAGAAAATAAACTAATGCAAATGAGAAAACGGATAAAAACAGTAAATTTCCATAGAAATCTCTGTCTCGGTGTCTACTAAGATGTTTTTTTTCATACGACGGTGCTCCAAAGACGTTTGTTTATGCTTTATTTAAAGTTCAACCTATACTTACTCGGTGAATTTTAACTGCTAACCGCACACAAACTTTTCTTAACCAACTAATGGATTCCTCAAATCGTTACTCAATGCTGTAAATCCCTCTTATTTTTAAAATAAAATTACACAATTCGTTAGTTGATTTTGACTGTCTGTTTAATGTTTTCCAGTAGCTTTATTATTGGCGCATCTGCATTTTAGTACGCAAACTGCAGACAGCGGGATATTTCGGTCACAATCGATCCATTTTATTTTTTGTCTTCCTCTTTTTCATCTTTATCCTCGGTTAAACCAGGCATCGCCTCATCATCCGAATCTTCCTGATCATCGTCCAGGTCGTCGAAGGATAGTTTGTTGTCATTATTCGACCGCAACATGTCATCCAGTGACATTTGATTATCGAATTCATCTGTGGAATAAAAAAAATACATATAACTTATTGCAACTCTTACAATCAATTAAGTAACCAAATTTAAATTACATTTGGAAGATAATGCAAAATTTTTCCCCCATCTCTCTTTCCCTCTGCGAAAAAATAATTATTTCAAATCGAATCAATCTTATGCATCAAATATTGCACACAGTTCACTGAATAGAACTGCACACTTCTTAACAACGTATTTCAAAATAAGTGATATCAGTCAAATAAATGATAGTTTTATTCATCATAGTTTTTTTTATTAAGGCATTTCATTTCAGAAGTTTCGATTTTGTTTGTTATGAAGAAAAAATTTGCAACTGAGCCAGTGGAAAATAAACGAAAATGCTTAAAAGTAAAAACATTTTTTATCGTTAGAATAGAATACATAGAATTTTATCAACCCATTAATCACAAACTAAAACAATTCTATATTGTGAAATATCTCTTGGGTATATCCAGCCCACAAAAGTAAAACTATTGAAATTTTTGAAATTTCCAGTTTCGCCTTGAACAATGGCCGCCATGTCGCTAGAACGAATTTGATAGACTCCCTTCGGGCCCGAGGAAAACCACCCTATGTTCCAGTGAGAGATGTGCTGGCTGTGATAGACTTGGACTACATGTTCGAAATATATCTTTTCCTAAAAGCTATTGATCTTCGTCAATAATTCTTTTTATTTTCATATGTTCCTATCTATTTCCTTTTCTCTTAAAACAAATGTACTAGAAGTAAGAAAACTGTTCAGTCCGACAAGCGGACTGAGAATCAGTGATTGAAATCCTCACCAATTTTCTCATCAGAGGCTCTCAAAATACATGCTTTGAGGCCTCGCATAGTAATACAGGAGACGATACATATACATTCATTCAAACCTCCCCTCATGAGGAGGATCTGCTCTGAGAGACACTATTCGTTTGCTGCCCCGAACGAACTCTCTCAACGTTTGGTTGCTACATGATGCATGAAGAAGACTAGGCACACATACTCATTAACGTTATTGAATTTGATGGACTCAAGCCGATAGCTGTTGTTGAGGAGAACATCTTAAACCTCGCCGCAAAGGTTGAGGCAACAACGACAACAACCGAACTTATTGCATTGCATAGGCCCGCAACGTATGGAGCAAGGAGGGGGGAGGAAAAAGAAACGAAAACACTAGCTGCCTGCGTGCGGTTGCTGTGCAATAATAGCAACAGCAGAAAAACCTCGGGTATTCGATCCAGGCACCAACGAGGAGACTCGGGTTTGCTGTGCCTTTTGAATTCGGTTCCCTCAAGAATGTAACAGCAGATGAATGAGAGACATTCGTTTGGTTGTTTGGATTCGCTGCCTCGAATGTATAGTGCTTCGTGAAGGCGGGCAAGTTGAGAGCGTATGCATCACCGGTTTTGTCGTTTTCGCTGCCTCAAAGCAACCTTTGCTTCCGAGTAAAGCGTTGAGCGAGAGAAGGTTGATCAATTCATTCTCAACCAAATACAACCACTGCTGAGAATAGACGCGAGAGTATACCGCACCGAGAGAGCACGACGGCTGCTCTCACTGAAAGCGAAATGGAAAGTTCTAAGCGGTTCCATCTGGCGCGAGAACGTGCTTGCAGGGTTGCCAACTATTTTTCGAAAAAGTCTGAAAGATTTTGCAAAAAATGTCTGGATAGCTTACTTTTGAAGGTGGTGACCTCTTTTTTTAGTCGACAGATCTCCATGTTGCAGATAGCCACAAATCGTTTGTTTCTGTAACTACCATCTCACAACTCAATCGAATCAGCTATGAAAAGACGAGGGTGCCACACAGCAATTGTTGACTGGACTAGTGCCATGCTAATAAATAGAACCATTTATGCAAGCTTGGGAGGACTTACAATCAGTGCCACTCCAACGAAGGGATGTCCCCAAGGTGGGGTTCTATCTCCGTTGTTGTGGTCACTGATCGTGGATGACCTCCTAAACAAACTTGTATCTATGGGATTCGAAGTTATTGGCTTTGCAGATGACGTAGTTATAATAGTTCGGGGAAAATATGAGAACGTGTTGTCAAATAGAATGCAATCTGCGCTAAACTTCGCACTATTCTGGTGCAGGGAAGAGGGATTGAATATAAACCCTTCCAAAACTACTGTGATAGCATTCACTACGAGACGAAAAACTGCACTAAAACCTCTAACATTAGATGGGGAAGTGCTAAACTTCGAATCACAAGTGAAATATCTAGGAATCATACTAGACTCAAAACTATCATGGAACCCACAATTAGAGCATGTTATAAGGGTATATACGGACGATAGTATTGGCGAAAAATTGGCCTCAGCCATAACCTCAAATTTTGATTTGCTGGCGGCCTCACCAGTGATGCTAGGTGCGTTACTAAAATGGGTATTGGCTTGTAAATGAATGAAGATATGCCATCTTTTGCTAATGAATTTTCAAGGTGAATTCAAAACAACTTATATGTTTTATCTACTGTTTGGTGGATTAAAAAAGAGTTGTTTCTAACTTCTAAACGAATGCAAAGTCATTCATTGTTACAAACAAGTAAATTAATGAAAGCCCCGTCTATGTTGACTTTGAAAATAATCGCCTACATCAGGCATGTCAAACTGGGGGCAGTGTTCTGAATATCACTCATTTTCAATGAATGTTTCTGATTGCACTTCGCACCTGAACGTACAGCGGTCGGGTTTCGTTATTGATTGCTACTGGACCTACCCGATCATCGATCGTTCAATTCATCGCTAAAATACAGATCACCTCGCACGATGCTTGCTGTCAAAACAGTGCAGCACCATCATCAAATTGGAATATCACCAATGCGCAATGCATATGGCGAATCTTGTTGGTCTTCGATCAGGAGTGAATGGATCAGGCAGTGAGTGAATGATACATGAAGCCGATCATTAGCGTATTTTGTTTGATTTGATATAAAGCAAATTAATAAATTTATTTGTTGTTATAACGTTTTTTAACATCAGTATGATCAAAATCAAATTGCAGTTGTGTTTGTGAGGGAAAGATGTTCACTTTCGCCGTGTTTTTCAATTTTTACAAGTTCTCTTATTAAAATGTCGTACGTCACGTTAAAACTACTGAGAATTTATGGTGTCCCGCACAACTGTTTGATTTTTCTCGTCCTGCAAAAAATAATTTTGAATTTCATATAATTCAGGCAGATACTGAGTGAGCTACATTCAGAATGGATCAGTTTGTATCTCAATCATCTCCGATATGCGATGTTTGCTGAACCGATGATTCTGAATGATGCGACTCGGTTTGCATAGCTGATAGGAGCGCTGATCGAGATTGCATACCAGCCAGGCGAAGCAGTAGCGAGAGGCGCTATCCCATTATACAATCGGAATGTTTCCAACAGGAAACGCATCCTGAGTGTTTGTTTTGATTGATTTTCGGACCATTGACTGGGGGTTCGCGGGACGCATGCGGTCCGCGGCCTTGGTCAATGCGGCCCGCGTAGCCCCGTCTTAAATTATCACAAAATTCCCTACTACACAGAAGTACGCTGGCTTTCCTGCCACAAAATATTAAAAAGATTTTTTTTTGCTACGAGAGGAAATAATATTATTTTTGGAAATGAAAGATTTTTTTTGCGGCCCGCACACTTAAACGAGTTTGACATGCCTGGCCTACATGCTCTGATTATTTTAAACATATCAACATAATTCGCTACATCGTTTAAGTATCGATACAGTAAGTTGTTTTTTCGTTTAGATAAATGATGCTTTTAATTTCACATTCGAATAGAAATCTACGGGAAAGTTGCAAATTCTCAGTACTGATGAAAATGTTTTTCAATAACAATGCAATTAAAAAATTGTAATCATTTTTCAAATATCAATACACTTGGCAGCCCTGAACACCCAAAATATCAAAACATGAACATCTGTGTATCGCTTTTCGACAGGGCGAATTTGTCGATATTAGTACCGGGAAATCGCTTTTATCGTGCGCCCTTCTCAAAAATCGATTCAGTTCTCCCATGGTTTGAGGTTAGGGCTGAGGCCTCCTGCTAACGTGGTGTTCGTGTAGAACTGTCAATATATCCTAATAGCCAAGGCTACAGCATCTCTGTGGGTCTGCCTCAAAGGAGTAGGGAAAAAATGGGGACTACGGCCGAAAATTATCCATTGGATATTTACAGCTATAATAAGACCCAAAATCTCTTATGCTTCTTTAGTATGGTGGACCAAAACTGTGCAAGCTACGGCCCGGAAGAAACTAGCGAAGCTTCAAAGAATAGCAACCCTAGCTATAACTGGCGCCATGCGAAGCACATCAAACGAGGCCCTTAATGCACTACTAAATATTCTGCCACTACATCAATTTATTGAACTAGAGGCAGAACGCAGTGCCTTGAGACTCTCCAAACATAAAACTCTCTATGAGGGGGATCTTACAGGACACCTAAAAATTCTGAAGATATTTAAAATAAACTCACTTATTGTAAAGAATGATGACTGGATGGAGCCCGTTTTCAACCTAGACATACCATACAATGTAACTATCAACGATAGGGACGTGTGGGAGTCAGGTGGGCCTGCGGTTCCTTCCGGATCGATAAAATTCTTTACTGATGGTTCAAAAATGGATAAAAGAACTGGGGCAGGGGTGTTCGGACCTAGACTCAGGATCTCAATTCCTATGGGAAACTGGCCAACAGTATTCCAAGCAGAAGTTCAAGCAATTCTAGAATGCACTTTAGCCTGTTTGAAAAGAGGGTACAGGTACACAAGTATCTATATATTCTCTGACAGTCAGGCCGCTCTCCGAGCACTAAGTACATTTACATGTTACTCCAAGCTAGTATGGGAGTGTATTGTTGCACTAAGAAACCTGGCCATACGAAACAGAGTATTTTTATTCTGGGTTCCAGGCCACTGCGGTATCCTAGGGAACGAAGAAGCAGACCAGCTAGCTAGGGAAGGGTCTCAGGGCCTGTTTATTGGACCTGAACCTTTCTGCGGAGTATCGAGGAGTGCCTTGAATATGGAACTCAAGAACTGGGAAAGCACCACTATTGTCTCCAACTGGAGAACAGCAGAGGGAGCAGCTCAGGCGAAAAGATTCATTGAACCAAGCGCACGACTCTCCAAAAACATGTTGAAACTAAGTAAGCACGAGTTAAGTACTTACACAGGTCTCTTGACCGGACATTGTCCATCAAAACAACATCTAAAACGGATAAACATTATTCAATACGATGACTGTCGGTTCTGCGGGTTCGAAAAAGAAACTGCAGAGCATCTTCTATGCAACTGCTGCGCCCTCCTAAATAGGAGAGAGCGTGTACTTGGGGCAAAGTTAATAAGCGCACAAGACATATGGTTGCATATCAGCCCTAAGAAGGTTATATCGAATGTTGGTTAATCGCCGCGATATATTGTTGTTGAATTTAATCGACGTTTTTCGGCGAGTTTTACAAATTAAAAACTGTTTTTTACCAGTTGTCCAGACGTTTCGAGCTACTTTGGCGTTCGCTCCTCTTCAGTGGACACTAAAATATATTTTAAATTACAATTTAATACTACAATTACAATTTTTGATTTCAAACTTACAAATTACTGGCTTTCGTCTATACTACTGTGCCGGCTTAGGAGAAAAACTAGCCAGATATCTAAGGCAATTTGATATTAATGTTGCTTTCCAGCCATTAGACAAAATAAAAAACGTAATTTTCACAAAAACAAAAGATAAAATTCCAAAAAATAAAAACATTAATGTGGTCTACGAAATAAAATGTGGAAAGTGTAAGAAATCATACGTTGGTGAAACTAGCCAGTTTTTAGAAAAACGAATCAAACAACATAAAACAAATGTATCAACGAAACAAATGAGCACTGGTTTAGCACAACACAGCTTAGAAACTGGTCATGTTTTTGATTTTGAAAACACCAACATTTTAGAAAGAGTAGCAGGATACAACGCAAGAATAACTACAGAAACTTTTTACATAAAACTAAGAGGGGACAACAATGTTGTAAACAGACAACGGGATTCATGTAATTTTAAAACAGCATACGACCCCGTCATTTCCAAATTAACACAGACACTGACACACAAATGTAAACGAAAACCAAAACAAACTGAGCCAGAACAAATTAGTATGGACGAAAGCCAGTAATTTGTAAGTTTGAAATCAAAAATTGTAATTGTAGTATTAAATTGTAATTTAAAATATATTTTAGTGTCCACTGAAGAGGAGCGAACGCCAAAGTAGCTCGAAACGTCTGGACAACTGGTGAAAAACAGTTTTTAATTTGTAAAACTCGCCGAAAAACGTCGATTAAATTCAACAAGAAGGTTATATCATACATCTTTGATATCATACCCGATTGGGATAAAATGCTTAATCAGCAATCAACTGTCACTTCAACCCATAGTGCAGGTGAGCCTGATAGCATACAGTAACGCGGGGTAATTACCACAATAGATCAATTACTGGTCGCAGTGGGCTCTCCCCTACAAGGAAAAAAAAAACTACCATTACACAATAAACCATTTAGCCCTGTTATAAGTCGCATTATATTAGGATATATTGACAGTTCTACACGAACACCACCTTAGCAGGAGGCCTCAGCCCTAACCTCAAACCATGGGAGAACAGAATCGATTTTTGAGAAGGGCGCACGATAAACGCGATTTTCCGGTACTAATATCGACAAATTCGCCCTGTCGAAAAGCGATACATATGATGTTCGTGTTTTGATGTTTTGGGCGTTCAGGGCTGCCAAGTGCATTGATATTTGGAAAATGATTACATTTTTTAATTGCATTGTTATTGAAAAACCTTTTCATGAGTACTGAGAATTTTCAACTTTCCCGTAGATTTCTTTTCGAATGTGAAATGAAACGCATCGTTTATCTGAACGAAATAACAACTTACTGTATCGCAAACTTAAATGATGTAGCGAATTATGTGGATATGTTTAAAATGGTCAGAGCATGTAGGCGATTACTTTCAAAGTCAAAATAGACGGGGCTTTCATTAATTTACTTGTTTGTAACAGTGTTTGTAACAGTGAATGATTTTGCATACGTTAAGAAGTTAGAAACAACTCTTTTTTAATCTTCAAAGCAGTACATGAAAATATATTTCAGATAATTTGAATTCACCTTGAAAATTCACTAGCAAAAGCTGGCTTATTTTCATCCACTTAGGGACGCCCCGTAATGAATTCAAACGTTAAGCTGTTTTTTTTTTGTAAATTATTTATTTGAAACGGCTCATACCTTTAGGCTTTAAGGAGCCAAACTCGTTTTGTTTGATTACAATTGTGTACTTAGATCTAGTTCACTTTTTTTTTTGAAGAAAAAGAAAGATAGAAAGTGAAATATGAAAATAAAGAGAATTATAGTCGAAGATCGATAGCTTTTAGGAAAAGGTATATCTCGAACATATAGTCCAAGTCCATCATACCTAATACATCCCTCACTGGAACGTCGGGTGGTTTTCCTCGGGCCCGAAGGGAATCTATAAAGTTCGCTCTGGCGAATAGGTGGTCCTCACACGACCAAACAATATGCTCGATGTCATGGTAACCTAGACCACATCCGCATAAATTGCTGCCAGCAATATTTAAACGATAGAGTACCGCATTCATGGAATAATGATTGGACATGAGACGGGAAAATATACGAATAAAATCCCGAGTCAGGTTCAATCTATTAAACCAGGGTTTAAGGCTTACCTTTGGGATAATCGAGTGGAACCACCGACCCAACTCATCCTCGTCCCATCTACGCTGCCAGTTGACAAGAGAGTTTCTTCGAGCCAAGAAGTAAAATTCGTTGAATACGATTTCACGCTGGTAAATGTTGCCTTCCATCGCACCCACTTTTGCAAGGGAATCTGCCCTCTCATTGCCTGCTATTGAGCAATGTGTGGGGACCCAGATAAAGGTGATAGAAAAGCAACGTCTTGATAAAGTGGTCAATATATCTCGTATCATTTCGAGGAAGTACGGCGTGAATTTTCCTGGTTTTATAGAGCGGATTGCTTCAACAGAGCTGAGACTATCAGTTATAATATAGTAGTGTTCAATAGGTCGTGTGGCGATACTATTCAAAGCCCAGTGAATAGCTGCTAACTCTGCAACATATACAGAGCATGGTGACTGGAGACTGTGAGATGCGCTGGATATTTCGTTGAACACTCCAAATCCTGTTGTTTCCTCTATAAGTGATCCATCGGTAAAGTACATTTTATCAGCATCGACGTGTCTATATTTAGCTTCGAAAATTCTTGGAATCAGAAGAGGACGATGCGGATCCGGGATTCCACGAATTTCCTGCTGCATAGACAAATCAAACTGGACAGAAGAATGATCGTAGTCTGGGCTACAAACACGAGTTGGAGAATACGAAGAAGGGATTACCTGCATTGACATGAGGATATGGTATATAGACATAAATCTGGTTTGAACATTTTGCTCAAGTAACCTTTCGAAATTTACAATCACCAATGGGTTCATGACCTCACACCTGATGAGGAACCGAAGTGATAGTAAATTGAATCGATCTTTCAAAGGGAGTATTCCTGCCAAAACTTCAAGACTCATGTTGTGTGTTGAGGGCATACAGCCCAAAGCGATACGGAGACAACGGTATTGGATACGCTCTAGTTTGATGAGGTGAGTTTTGGCAGCTGACTGGAAACAGAAGCTACCATATTCCATAACGGATAGAATAGTTGTTCGATACAATTTGATAAGATCTTCTGGATGGGCTCCCCACCAGGTGCCAGTAATTGATCGGAGAAAATTGATTCTTTGTTGGCATTTTCCTTTCAGATACTCAATGTGGGCTCTCCAGGTACACTTGGAATCAAACCAAACCCCAAGATACTTGAAACTCCTCGATTGAGTGATCGTTCTGCCTAGGAGTTGAAGCTTAGGTTGAGCAGGTCTACGTTTCTTAGAGAAAACAACCATTTCCGTTTTCTGAGGGGAAAACTCAATCCCAAGCCCCAAAGCCCAGGAAGACAATCTGTCTAAAGTATCTTGTAAAGGCCTGTGCAGATGAGACTCAGTAGATCCTGTGACAGACACTACTCCGTCATCTGCAAGTTGTCTTAGAGTGCAGCCTTCAGAGAGACAGCTGTCGATGTCACTCACATAAAAGTTGTACAAAAGTGGACTCAAACATGAACCCTGTGGGAGGCCCATGTAAGATGTTCTTCTAACTGCAAAATCTCCGTGAGCAAAGTTCAAATGTTTCTCACAAAGTAAGCTGTATAAGATGTTGTTCAATAGAGGAGGCAGACCCCGGGAGTGCAACTTGTCTGACAAAACCTCTATTGAGACTGCATCAAAAGCTCCCTTTATGTCTAGAAACACTGAAGCCATTTGCTCACGTTTTGCGTACGCCATTTGTATCTCTGAAGACAGCAAAGCAAGGCAATCGTTTGTCCCTTTGCCCCTTCGAAACCCAAATTGAGTATCTGAAAGAAGACCATTTGTTTCTACCCATTTGTCCAAACGAAACAATATCATTTTCTCCATCAATTTGCGTATACAAGACAACATCGCTATTGGACGGTAAGAGTTGGGATCAGACGCCGGTTTTCCGGGCTTTTGGATAGCAATGACTCTCACTTGTCTCCAATCTTGGGGAACAATGTTATGCTCCAAGAATTGGTTAAATAAATTTAACAAGCGAAATTTTGCAGCATCCGGAAGGTTTTTCAACAAGTTAAATTTGATTTCATCAATTCCCAGAGCTGAATTGTTGCAAGAGAGGAGGGCAAGTGAGAATTCGACCATCGAAAAGCTTGAGTCTAGACCACTATCAGACCTATCAGGAGGCACGTTCCGGATTATTTTTTGCACAGGTGTAGAATCTGGACAGACTTTCCGTGCGAATTTAAATATCCACCTATGTGAATATTCCTCACTTTCATTTGTAGATGATCGATTACGCATGCTTCGTGCCACTTTCCACAAAGTACTTAAGGATGTTTCACGCGATAACCCACTAACAAAATTCCTCCAATACACCTTTTTCTTCCCCTTGGTTAACTTTTTAAACTGATTTTCAAGGGAAACGTAAGCTTCAAAATGGACAAGAGTTCCATGTTTTCGAAATTCTTTAAATGCTGTTGATTTGTCCTTATAAAGCTTAGAACACTGAGGGTCCCACCATGGATTAGGAGGCCTTCGATGAATAGATGATTCTGGGATGGGTTTTGTTTGAGCGTCAACTGCACTATCGTGTATCAGACAAGAAAGAAAGTGGTACTCCTCCAAAGGAGGTAAAACGTGCATAGAGTCGATGGCGGTTTTAATTGTGTCCGAGTACTTTTTCCAGTCGATGTGTCTTGTAAGGTCATATGTCATATTTATTGTGTTCGAAGAGCTGACCCCATTGGTGATAGTAATTTCGATAGGTAAGTGATCACTACCATTCGGATCATGGACTACCTTCCACTGGCAATCAAATGATAGTGAATTTGAGCAGAGTGAGAGGTCAATTGCACTTTGTCTTGCAGGAGGTTTAGGTACCCGTGTTTTTTCACCCGTGTTCAATACTGTTAAATTGAAACTGTCGCAAATGTCATAGATAAGAGTAGAACGACTATCGTCAATTTGTTCTCCCCAGACAGTTCCATGTGAATTGAAGTCACCCAGGATCAACCTTGGCTCAGGGAGCACTGAGCACAGGTCCTCTAGGTGATTTCGATCCACTGCAACTCTCTGAGGCCAGTACAAACTGACAACACATAAGTCCTTACCTCTTATTGTTGTATGACATGCAACAGCTTCAATTCCGCCTGATAAAGGAAGGTGAATTCTATAAAAAGAGTGGCACTTATTGATCCCCAAAAGCACCCCTCCATAAGAATCGTCACGATCCAGACGGATAATATTAAAATTGTGGAATGAGATGTTAGATTGAGAAGATAGCCAAGTTTCGGACAATGCAAAGATATCACAGTTTGTTTTATGAAGTAAATAATTCAATGAATCCAATTTTGGAATAAGACTACGACAATTTCACTGTAGTACAGTGATATCTCCGACCTCTCGGCGTAAATTAGCCATCGAGAGATACAAACACTGAAAGGACGGGCCAAGTTTGCATCAATTGCTTTAAAAATGTCTTTAATACAGGAAGCATTGCAAATACAATGTCTTTCACGGGTTCTGATACATTAAAACAAGAAAAAAATCTGTTCAAAATGTCAGTCAACTTAAAGAGCCCAGACTGAGTCGTTGATTCTGGCATCACGTTTGGGGTTTGGGTTTGCGAAGCTCCCGCAGCTGTTGGTTTATTCTGCAGTGGTGCATTTCCGCGGAAACCTGGAGGAACTTGTTTTTCCTTTTCAGCAGCAGTCGACTTTTTCTCGTTTCTATTTGAAGAGACAACCGTAGCTATTTTAGCTGGTATTTTCGGAGAAGGCGCCTTTGTTCGCTTCCGAGAGCCTCCTGCAACGAAGACTGGCTGAACTTCATCAGCCGTATCTGTGTCTTCATTGTCAACTGACAGCACAGAAAAAATGTTACTGGTCTGAGGTTGGACCGGTGGAGAGGCGCTCTTTAATATGGCGGCATAAGAACGCTTGGAGCGTTCTTTTAAAGAGCGCCTCTGTTTATCCCAGCTTGCCTGAAATGCCTCGCAGGAGGAGATATCATGGGGTGAGCCCCCGCAATAGACGCATTTTTGCTCAACTGCTGAGCATGCTCCTTCCCCATGATTCTCCCCACAATGCAAGCATCGCTTCTTGTTGCAGCAATGCGAAGCAGTATGCCCCAACTTGATGCAATTCTTGCATTGCATTGGGCGAGGCACATAAAGGCGTACTGGAAGCCTTAAAATTCCGTCAATCAAGACGTAATGAGGGAGGGCTGTTCCTGCAAATGTAACCCGAATCGAGGCTGAAGGCGAATACTTGGTAACGCCATCAACGACGGAGGCAGTCATGAGTTGGCGACAATCCAAGATTCCGACCGAAGTCGAATCAAGGCTCTTGAACTTACCTACGCCGTGAGACTTAACGTATTCAGCCTCCAAACTCGATTCGGTGATCACACCCTCGATCTCTACGTCTCGAGATGGAATATAGAGCTGATACTCTAAATTAAAAAAATTACTGGCAAGAATTCCGTTTGCGGCCTTCCGGTCGGCCACAACAACGCGCAATTTGTTCGGACGTACTTTGGAAACACTGGTAACGGAGGGCCACCTAGCCAGATCTTTCGTGATCTGCACTAAATTTAATGGTTTTCCGTTAGCTTTGGGCCGGATGAAAACCACCCCCGGCCCAGAAGAGGATGAATTATCAGGATAAACTCGGAGTCGGGTTGTTTTTCCCGCAGCTGCAGATGGAGTAGCAATATCAACTGGCGGAGAAGGATGAGCATTCAAAGAACCAGCTACAGCTGAATCCTCCAGATGCTCCTCATCCTCATAGATGATTTGCTCACCATCCACCTCTGGCGGGTCCGACCCCCCGCCTTCGCTCATATTTCATGAAAATAAAAGCGAAGCTCAATTTGATCGAAATATATAATAGAGAAAAAATAGAATTAGAAATAGAGAAAAGTAAGAAAAGTATAACAAACTTGATTTTTGTTTTGATTGGCTCCTTCAGTGGTGATCCCAACCACGTGGTCCTTCTTCGAAGATGGCTGCCACGTCAAGTCTCGGCTCGAGCAAGAACGACCAGATTGATGATGATGATGAGTCAAACAATGGCGGCGGCCCTCGTGGTGACCAGTTGAGGGCAGTCAGCTAGCCAGAAAAAAACCTTTTCTTTTGTCGACCAACACTATAATAGCACCACTTTGGCAAGCTGGGGTCTGCCTTTGGCAGAAAAACGTATAGCGCGGTACAAAACACCGTATTAAACGCCCGAACGGAACGAAACACCCGGATATATTGGACGAAATCTCGAAACGCGACTGTTCACTATGAGCGATACGAGACGAATGTGAAACGTTAAGCTGTTGATAGTTAAAAAATTCAATCAATTCAGAAATATTGTAATTAGTTTGAAATACTGATTTCTGTAAAGCACCTAGCATCACTGGTGAGGCCACCAGCAAATCCAAATTTGAGGTTATGGATGAGGCCAATTTTTCGCTAATACTATCGTCCGTATATACCCTTATAGGCCCTGTGGGATGAAAAAAAAAACGAAATAAGCCGTATATTGGTTCTTTAACCCTCATCCGCATTAGGGTGTCATTTTGACACCATTGCAAGTTTGAAGGCTTGTAACTTTTTTCAGAAGCTTCAAAATACAAAAATTTCTTCGGGGACCCTAAATGAATTCAAAAGTTCTTCAATATTGCATCTTTACTTTTTTTTATGGACGAACCTTGGAAGCCTGGACAAAAAAACTCCCTTTTCCGACTTTTGGTGTCATTTTGACACCACAAAAGTAAAATCTATTTAAGTCGTTTGAATTATTATGAACTTCATATAAAACTTATATCAATAGAAACCTTGTAATGTCAGTAAAATATGTTTAGAACATTATATACAGCTAAAGTTACAAGTTTTCTCGTTATTCAGCATGAAAGAAAAAAAATCCGAAAAAACATGCCTCACGAAAACTGCTGTAGTTCATATGTTCCACGTCCAAAAAAATATTTGCCTTATGCATATGAAAGCTGAAGTTAATGCCTACATCATGAAGACAAGAAATATTTTTTTAAATTTTTTTTAATGAAATGGTCACAAAAAGTTCAAAAAAGTGGTCTAAAAAACCTACTTTTCATTCGATTGCTAGTAAATACTGTTTGAGCGATGGTAGACGAAGAAATGCAAGACACGCATCGTTATTTCGTCTGTCGGCTTCGCTCTCTGACCAAATCACCACCCACCGTACCAACTCGGAGAGCAAACAAACACGTTTTGCTGGACGCGGTGCTTGTAGTTCTAGAAATTCAGGAATGATTTTACGTTTATAATTTTCATATTTTTGTGAAATCTCACAGCGTGATTTGTTGCACCTCACTAGAATGTAGATTAAATTAGCTTTCCAATGAATATACTTTTGATTGGTCCAAACAAAGTAAAAGCACTGAAAATCCGGGTACAACCTGATGGTGGACCACAAAAACAGATGAAATTTCAATTTGTATAAAAATTGCGCAAAGTAGTAAACTTTGAAAAATTCTAGTTCTTTCATTATTTACTAGCAATCGAATGAAAAGTAGGTTTTTTAGACCACTTTTTTGAACTTTTTGTGACCATTTCATTAAAAAAAATTTAAAAAAATATTTCTTGTCTTCATGATGTAGGCATTAACTTCAGCTTTCATATGCATAAGGCAAATATTTTTTTGGACGTGGAACATATGAACTACAGCAGTTTTCGTGAGGCATGTTTTTTCGGATTTTTTTTCTTTCATGCTGAATAACGAGAAAACTTGTAACTTTAGCTGTATATAATGTTCTAAACATATTTTACTGACATTACAAGTTTTCTTTTGATGTAAGTTTTGTTTAAATCGGTCTAACACGTCCAAAGTTACAACGATTTGAGCTTGTGGTGTCAAATTGACACCACAAGTGCTGATTAGGGTAATGAAATCTAATGCGGATGAGGGTTAAGGATTCGAAATTACCTCGGCTCGAACGTAGATGATTGTCCAAAGCGAATCTCGACTACATTAGGACGGAATTAAAAGTATTTACTGTCATGCGAAAATCAAAGCATTGAAAACTGTCAAGAAGATGTTCCCAAAACTGTCACGTAGCTTAAAAAGCTTTCATATCTACGAACAAACTTACGCATGAAGTGAAACAAGGCATCGTTGTACATCGTACAACCGCTCCTTTTAAAACTGTTGGGAAAGAAATATTCGGAAAGCTTTCATCGAGGTGTATGTGAGCATCCCGAGTCATCCGACCATTCTTCTTCATCTTCTGCTTAACAATTGCCCAATATTTTTCGATAGGGCGGAATTGAGGGCAGTTGGGTGGGCTGAAGTCCTTTTCGACAAAACCCACCCCGTTGTCCCGATACCACTGTTGTAGTACATCTTGCTGTAGTGGCAGCTTGCCAAATCTGGCCAAAACTTTTTTTTTCTCAGACACTCCTCCTTGTACATCTTGGAGTCCATGGTCTTGTTTGTCAGAACGCTGCACACGGTCGATTTGGTCATTTTAAACGATTTCGCGATTTTTAAACGTGTTTTTTTTTGTGGCGTTTAAATAGCTCGGGGAGCTGACACTGGAAATGAAAATTAGAGATAGTTTGGAGAAGAAAATTTTAAAGTTTAGAAAAGGCAGCGTAGAATAGTAAGCGATCATGAGACGTTGGTTAGACCATCAAGCACTTCATTATATCCATTCCGGCTGGATATGGACAGAATGCAGTTCAAGATAACAAACCAAACCCTCCTGATACCAGTTGTAGGAGGGTGGGTTCGAGACTGGCCTCTACTTACTCCCCAAGCATCTCAGGATTCGAACCCAAAAGTTTTTCTTGCCGATACCGGGAATCGAACCCAGTACGCCTGGGTTAACAGACTCGCGCCAGTCTATCCACTAGACCACATCAGCGCTGATTTCGCGATTTTTGAACCCGACATCACGTGTAACTTTTTGGAAACAAAAAGAATCGTAATGAAATTTTAAACACTGATAGAGGAAACATTCCAAAACAATGTAATGTAAAAACATTCCAGATCCGACAACTAGGAGCACTATGGTATAATAAACAGTGCGTCCAGATATAAGACGACCCATGCTTTAGAAGGAAATTGAAATACCGTAATCCGGGGTAGTATAATGCCATCGTGTGTATTTTTTTCGAATGCGTTCGGAGAATGGCTTACCTCAAAAAATGAGAGAATTATTTTGTTTTCGTCGTTTAATTCGCCAGTCACCATCCTAAAAGCGGGGTAAGTGAAGACACCAGAAGTCCAGTCCATAACAATTTACGTGATAACTTTTTTCGCTTCGCGTCTTTCAAGCTCTCTTCAGCATTTGTAAACAACATGTTCTGCATCACATTGAACGTAAATTTATTAAAATTGATCCACTGCTAATTTTTTAAGGATTTTTTTTATAATTGAACTATACGAAAAACCGTCCCCACTAACCCCGGTGTACCTTATTATTTTCATTCCTGAGTGCACGTTACAAACCCAACGGTACTGTCGGCAATAGTGTGGCCTGGTGGAACCCCATCTGGGTATCCGACCGCCGACCGCTTCCGCTAGTGCTCACTCGGTAGTGTTAGACACTCACGTGACAAGTACACTAATAATGATCCTCCCCGTACCGCATCGAAACATTAGAATTTAACCCGACACACTTAGGCCATGTTGTCGCTCGGCTTGCCCCAAGGGGGTGAGCTGCTCTGTTCCTGACTCTACATTCCGGAATCCCGTTACGTCGTAGCCAAGGTGTCCCCCCAGAACGGCCGCAACGAGATCCCGAAAGAAGAACACATTATAAAAAAAACAGGTTCGAACACAGTGCAAATTGAAAAAAAAAACCCTTTTCTTAAGGTTAAAATACAACACACATTTAAAATTAATTTATAACTGTAAGAGCATCTGTATCCGTGATCTATTTTTGGGTCTAATTTATACAAGAATTGAACCAACGGAATAACATCCAATCCAATGAAAAAACGGGCAACCCCACTCGTGTTTCATTTACTGTCAAACGGTTTAGAACTGCGTCAAATTGGATCCAAATTTCATAAATTTTGGAGCAATAGCCAGTTCTAAAAAAATGTGTAAAAAAAAACTTCCCCTTGAGCTAGCGCAGGGAAGTAGGGTCTCTACGACTCTAACAGGTCAGACACCTAAGAATTTGTGTTTGACCGGATGGGATGACCATCAACTTGCCAGCTATGCGTATAGTTATGGCGTTTTTCAATGTGCATGTCTTTATTTTTGCAGATTCCTGACACTTGGAGCTTTACTGATGAATTCGCTCTCAGGTTGTTATCTATTATTTTAAGTTGACTTGCTTTAAATACCTACTGACGTTCCAATGATTTTTTTCAAGATTTGTTTTTGTTCTCAACTATTTATAGATTCATGCTATTTAACTTTTTACGAGAATATAGCACTTTTGTGCGTATTCATCCTTTTTTCGATATGTTAAAAAATAAATTTTAAAGCGTGAAAATTGAGCCCTTTATCGCTTCTAGAACTTACTTGTTTCATCATCGGATCCTTCGTCTTTCCATCGGTTGAAATCAACTTTGAGCCAGTGGGGTTTGTTCTTGTCGTTCGTAAGCTTTGGCCAGTACGATTCCTTGGTATCTGCCTTGGAGATCACGAATTCAATGCAACGGCTGGTGTTTTTGCTTACCACTTTGTCGGGATTTATTTTGCTGTAGAAGTTTATGGTCACTTCGTGGTTCTTTTTTTCTGGCAAACCGACACCTTTGAAGTACATGGAGTCCTCTGTGAACCTATATAATGTTAAAAAAATGCAATAATATAGTTAGTCACTGAAAAATAATTATTCTCTAGTAAAAAAAACTTACTTGAATGTAGGATCCGGACACTCTACATTCAGTGTCAAATATATAACATCGTTCCTCTGGGCCCAAATCGCTGGAGGGGGTACGCTGTAACCGTGGAATGACAGAACATAAGTAGATTAACATAAAACGATTTCATTTACATAGGTCAAAGATCACCGTCATAATGGTCATAACCAACTTTGATTCTAGATTGTTCTAGATCAGTGCGGGGTAGGTAAATAAAGGTTATGATCAAATGAATCATTGTGGATACGAGGTTTTGTGTGTTTTACCCAGGAACTCTTTTGTCGATTTTACGATCAATAAGGACAATACGGTCACCGGACATCGTTCCTGTTAACTAGTTCGCTTCCGGTTAAGAAATTTATTGAAATATATGCGAGCATTCATCGCCGCCAACCAGGATCGATAAAAATGGACGACGCCGCAAAACACGCTATGAGCAACCATCGCAGAGAGAAGAAAATGAAACCTCCTGTCCAAGTTCAGGGTACTTACACAACTTCGGAGGACATGTTTGGTTCTTGTTTTGTGACCGGCACGGGTAGATTATCGGTTGATTCACAGAAACTCAAAACCTTTTAAGCAAGGCGTACGAGACACGATCCGAACTGACCGCAAAAGTTACTGAACGAAAACCTTTTTCTTCTTCTTATTCTACTTTTTAAATATAGCTTTTTTCAGTCCGCTCGAAAACTTCAAACACTGTCATTTTTGTTCGAAATAAAAAAAACGAGGTGCATGCAGAGATGCCAATGTGCCTGATTTTTCAGGCATTGCCTGATTTTTCGAGGCTCTGCCTGACAACCTGAGGCCGATGACATAGTAAGAGCGATGCGATGCGAATTGGCGAACGCGGCCAATGCGAACTCGAGCGGCGGAACAAATTGATATCTGCTTTGCCGCGTTGTGTATGTCAGGTTTAAGCGATTCACATACATTTCCATCATATGTGGTTCGCCGCATTGAATCGCATTCGCCGTTTCGCATCGCATCGCACTCACTATGTCATCGGCCTGATAAGCCATTGAATTTCCCTGATTTTTGAAAATATGCCTGATTTTGCCAGCGGCCGAACAAATTGACTTCTGCTTCGCTGCGTGAGTATGTCTGTCAGGTTTAAACGATTCACATACATTTTCATCAAATCTGGTTCGCCGCATTGAATCGCATTCACCGGTTCGCATCACATCGCACTCACTATGTCATCTGCCTTATTTGTTGCCGAACACTGTGGGAGTTATAATAAATAGTTTTAGATTAGATTAGATTTATTTATTTCGTACATCAACAGTGGGTTTTTGAGAGGGTGTTGCCTTTATCGACCATATGTTTTGCAGATAAAATTTAAAAAAAAAAGTCGAGGTCGAAGATCTGGAAATCCATAGAAAAATTTAGTGTTGCTGTATTTATAAATATCTGTTCGCCGGTGCGTTTGCTCTAAAAAGCTATTCTCGCGGAAAGATTAGATGGATTCTGGTATTTTTCTTTCGGATTCGCTGCTGGCAATCCGAATTCGAATATCGATTTGAGTTCGACTGACAAAATTTGATAAAAATAAAAAAAAAGGAAAATTTTGCTCGTCAGTCATATTTTTCCATCGTGCATCAAGGCAAGTGCTAATAAATACCGAATAGGTACGGGTTTGTTACTTAACCAATCCTAAATTACCACAAAAGAAACACATTGGTCAGAATATAACGAAAACTCATATGGTACTCTTTAAATAATCAGTTGTGTGACTTTCCTCTGTAGATTGAAACCATGCTTCGGTCAGCGGCAGGCCAGTTGTTGGGAGTCCTCCGCGGAAGCGTCGGATTGACGGCCTCCCGCCTTGGTGCCACTGGGGCGGTCCGTTTCTCACACAGTGAGGAAAGCGCTGAAGAATTTGATGCTCGCTATGAAGCTTACTTCAACCGTAAGGACATCGACCATTGGGAAGCTCGCAAGGCTATGAACGATCTTCTGGGAATGGATTTGATTCCGGATCCCAAGATCATCAACGCTGCATTGCGCGCCTGTCGTAGATTGAACGACTATGCCCTGGCTATTCGTTTCTTGGAGGGTTGCAAGGACAAGTGTGGTAATCAGGTGAACACCATTTACCCCTATTTGCTGCAAGAGATCCGCCCGACGCTTACGGAACTTGGAATTGATACGCCCGAGGAACTCGGCTATGACCAACCGGAACTAGCTTTGAAGTCCGTGTATGACATTCATTAAGCCGGATTCGGGATGCATTCGTTTCCTTTGCATTAGAAGAAAGTTAAGAATAAAATGCTGCGGAAATATTCCGATGATTATGTAATCTTTTTATTTGACGTCGGCGAAAAAAATAAAAAAATGCTTCTGAGTATTAAATCGGCGTTTATAAATTATTATTGAAAATATTGCTATCAAATTTTCCTCAAATTGGAAATAAAAATTTTAGGTGTATTTTATGTAGGTATATATTTTTGGAAATTCACCGAAATGTCAGCACTAACACACTCTGTTCATTTTCAACATTATTGTAGATCTGGATAAGAATAGTAGATCTATTTAATTTGTGTTTTTTACTATTAGTGCGAGGCTTGCCTCAAGCGTCATCCTGACTCCAGGAAACACTTTAGGCAAGTAATGTATGTTCAAATAAACTCCAAAGACCGAACGCATATCTCATCCGAGCAAACATTCCAGGCCTGTAGGAGTTACTGGGGTCAAAACTACTAAGTGAAATTGAACGAGTCACGGCACGTGACTTGCGGAATAAGATAGGAGGTATGTATTTTGATTATTTTCTGTTCTTTTTAAATAATCTTTGAACGATTTTATTCACGATCGCTATCTGCGACTCTTACTATTCACCTGATTGATTAGGAAAAGGTTTTTTTGGTGATTCTGTGAAAGAAACGTTTTACACCTAAAATCAAAGTAGGTAGAACCAACAAATTATTCTATATCCTATAGAGTTTGTATGTTAAAAACGCTAAGCCCATTCAAAGTAAACAAGCTATCTGAGGCAAAAGTGATGTGATATAAGAACAGATTTGAGTGAGATGTTATGAAAACGTTTAGAGCAAAATGTGGAAAATCAAGGAATTTAATAATGATGACACAATACCTGATTAAACACTAGAGTGCCCCAAATGACCCGACTTTTGAAAAAGTTATACGCTGCAGGCTCAAATTGATCCTAGGCCTGGTACAAGATCTCATGCCAAATTTGGGCCAGATCGGATCACGGGAAGGGGTCGCTCAACGAGCCTGAAGTTTGTATGGGATTTTGAGACATTTTGTTCGGGAGAAACATGAAAAACCAGTTTTTTATCAATAACTTTCGATCCCGTCGGCCGATTTCTTTCAAAAACGGTTTTTCTTAAAGTCTAAATTATGAAAAATATTTCATCCGAAGACTGTATATCGATAAGAGTTAAGATAAAAAAGTTATTAGGCTTCAAAAATAAGCTAACTTTTTTAACGGTGGTATTCAGCACTGGTAATGGGGCGTCAATATGTTCGACCGCCTCGAGTCATTAACAGTGATGAATACCATCCTTAAAAAAGTTAGTCCATTTTTGAAGCCTAATAACTTTTTTATCTTAACTCTAATTGAAATGCAATCTTCGGATGAAATATTTTTCATAATTTAGGCTTTAAGAAAAACCGTTTTTGAAAGAAATCGGTCGACAGGAACCAAAGTTATTGATGAAAAACTGGTTTTTCATGTTTCTCCCGAACAAAATGTTTCGAAATCCCATACAAACTTCAGGCTCGTTGAGCGACCCCTTCCCGTGATCCGATCTGGCCCAAATTTGGCATGAGATCTTGTACTAGGACTAAGATCAATTTCAGCCTGCAGCGCATAAGATTTCACAGGTTTTGAATTTCCCATACAAATTTGGGGCAGTCTATTAAACACCACTTTGTTTATTTTTATTTCTATTTTTTTGATTCTTTGTTTTACTTCCCAATCTATCTAGATATTGAGAAAAAATGCACACCTCCATGCCTTAAGACAAATTAGCAATTTTTCCAATCGTTTAATATTTTTGCAGCTTTTTCCAAATTTTCGTCCTTTTTGAAAAAGCAATATCTTACGAAATCTTCTCCCAGATGTTTGTTAGGTTCGCTGTAAAACGCAGATGGAGGAATACCCTGCAAACCGATGGATTTCGTCATCCATTTAGTGAAGCGATAATCCTTCCTGGGATCAGTCTCGCCAGACAAATCGACCTTATCCTCCAAGGAAGACCAATTGGCGACCATAAAATAGCCGCCTTGAGGCACAGTTGGACACATACCGACATCCAATAGGAACTTAGCCATGTAGTCTCGTTTGGCCATCAATTCTCCGGAGATACTGTTGAAATAGCAATCGGGACTATTCAAACGCTTCAGCTCCGTCTCAAATCCGACAGCTATTGCCTCCTGGATTGGGGTAGCGCAAGTGTAAACGCAGTTCTGGTGAACCATTTGAAGGTTTTTCAGTAGATTTTCTGGCCCATAGGCCCATCCGATCTTCCAGCCAGTGAGGGAGAAAGTTTTTCCTAATAAAACAGAACAATCAATCAAAAATGAAGATGAGATCAAAATCAGATGAAACGATGATCTGTAGATGAAAAAGTAACACCTGTATGAACAAACAGTTTGGGTATAGAAGCATGAGTAAATAATACACATCGACATCTGGTGTTCGGTGTAAGCATTTTTAGCCGGAACAAAGATTAAATACTTGTAGTATTTGAAATATTACTATAGTTTTTAGCCATAAGAACTATGAGATAACTGGTTGATTAGAAAAAAATGGCATGTACTGTATTTATGCTAATTTGGATATAATTGATGAGATTAGGTACATAAACTCACCTGCTGATCCGATAGTAATAGTGCGTTCCCACATGTCTGGCAGTGTGCAAATGCGTATATGCTCGAATGGCGCAAACACCATATGCTCATAAACTTCGTCCGAAACGCAAAGCACGTTCCACTTACAGCATAGATTGGCAATCGTTTCTAGCTCCTCTCGGCTCATGACCTTTCCGAGAGGATTATGCGGTGTATTGACGATAATCATTTTCGTTTTGGCGTTGAAAAGCGACTCAAGTTCAGTATTGTCCAGAACCCAATCGGCAGACGAAATGGAAGAGGCTCCGGTTATGCGCTGTGGGGGAATAATTGAATGTAAAAAAAAGATAAATAAAAATACATGACGATTTTACCGGCTTGAGAGGGATAAATCTAGGAATTCCACCGGCTGCTTTCACCATCGGTTCATAGCAATCGAAAAATGGTTCGATGATGATGACTTCATCGCCTTCATCCACGTGACCTTGGATCGTGGCATACAAGGCTTCATAGGCACCAACAGTCACTAGGATTTCCGTCATAGGATTAATGATCCGATCAACAAGCTGGGAGTACAAAGTACTCAGAGCTTGAACGAGTCGAGGATGGCCAAAACCTCTGGTGTATTGGTTGGCTAAAGGATCACTGCTATTGGCAGCTGCAGCCAGTGCGTCTGTAGCATATTTTGGTGCGTGATAATCAGGAAATCCTTGGCCAAGATTCAAAGGTTTATATTGCAGAGCAAGTTGAATATATTCCACCCTTAAAGAAAGATCGAAAAGGATAAAGTTAAGAGAATAGTCGCTATCAGTTAAATGCTAATCTAAGCATCTGATAACGATTTGTAGATGCCTACCAAACACTTTTGGTGCTTCCTTGATAGCGCTTGGGAAGGTCAAATTTATTGTGCGTATCGCTCGACATTTTTCGTCGGGTCAAACTTGTTGATTCTGCTGATCGGTTGCTGACAATCGGTTGAACGGATGAGAAATAGGATCCCACTAGTGACGCGACGTTTCGAGATTTATAAACCGACGACAAACGGTGCAACGAACTAGCTATCACGCCGACCGCGTAAGTTTTGTGATTTCGGCACAGAAACATCTGCTGCGCAAGATTATAGGAATGGAAAAAATAAAAAGAATAATAATTATTTCAAACCGCACAATTATCTACACGGTAAATTCTGATGATGCACTTTCATACTCACAGAAGATGGCAACCAAAAATTCCGCCCCTTAAAAAAATGCTAATCTCACGCTCGATTTTGTATAACCATTTATGGTTCTTAAATAACCATTTTATGATATTTACTTTGAAACCGCAAATATGGTTATTTTTCAATAATTTTTCCTGAAAGGATTTTAACCATTTTGGTAGTTTTCGAGTATAAACCAGAAAATGGTTGAGTAATTTGATGTTCTCTGTATCGCCATTTTGAAAGCGGTTTACATTGCAGCTGGACTCCCTTAAAGCAATTTTTTTTCTCCGCAGAAGTGCATCTTGTTTTCCAATTATTCCTTTTTTGAAATTGTAGAAACATCGAATTTGTAATAGATGGGGAAAGGTAAGTGATTTATATCGATTATTCAAGTGATTTTCGAATTATTCAAGTGATGTAATTCAATTTTCATCATAAACAATTGTAATTGTAATTGTGAACGAAAAACTTTCAGGGTACCTATTGGACGATGCCGGTTCAATTCCGTTTGAAACACCAACAAAATTGACGAGGACGAGGACGAATTCACCGGTCAAGGCTACAAAATGAAATGGTTTCTAAGAAGTTCAAAAGGGATCGTTTTTTCACCATCCGGAAGGAGCTGGAACGGGCCGGAATGTTCGAAAAACATCTCCCGCTGGGCGTAGATGAATCGACCCCCCTCTCGTTAACGGATAGTAAACTAATGATAATGGCATTGGCCATCCGCAGCACTCGTTGGGGAACTTCACTTCGGCTACCGGGTGATTCGGCTGCTTTTAGTATTTGCCCAAACTGGGCTGCAATATTATAAAAGGCAAATAAAACATAATGAGCTATATAGTTTATAAGTATAACGTAAGAGAAATGAAATAAATATTCTGACAAATCTTTTTTTCCAAATTCTTTCAACAATTGTAATTTATCTTACAAATCTTGCAAAACTGCTCTTACGGTTGAAATATAACCATTTTCTAATTGCTATGGAATCTTTCTTACGGTTAAAAAATAACCATATTCCAACTTCTCCCCGAAAAGTCATTTTATGAGTTCTCATGGAGAACTCATAAAATGACATTTCCTGGGAAAAGGTCAAAAATGGTTATTTTTGAAACGTAAATGGTTTAATGATTTCTAGCGTGCTGAGAAATTATATTCCTACTTGTTATTCGTACAACGTGCAAAAGGTCCAGGTGGTCGTAATGGTATTTATGGGATATCCTTTATATCTCGCGTGAGCTTTCATTACGTCGAATGAAACAAAATTTGAAAAACTGAGATATTCACTAAAAAAGCTTCATTATAACATTATCTACCTATGCGATTGATAAAACAATCAATTTAAACCCTTTTTTAGGGCATCCGCAGCAATCGCGAGCAAAGTGAAAATGCTCACGAGTTTGATCACTTTTATACCGCACCGGGGGTTGGTATATGGGTGAGCAAAATAGGGCCGTTGCCGTCGGGACCGATAAAATCACCAAATTTGCTCACAAGAAAGGGGCGAGAGCAAACAGGCACTGAAAAAATTTTACCGTTTAATTCTGAGTTAAACAAACGACGTTCAGCGTGTAGAGTTTGTTTACATTCCATTTTGCGCATCGGGTCGAACTGGTCCACTGAACACCGGCCGTGGTGGAACCGGCAGACTCGTTTACGGGAAGAGCAGAAATTTTTCCAATCAAGGTGCATCTCCCAGGGTTAACAACAACGGAACTCCGAACCAGAATCATGGCCTTCAATAACTTCAAATCAATCTTCGAAGTAACAGCAACATCAACCACAATCAGTTCAAAAAACAAAGAAATTTTCATTCGTGATTTCATCCGAAGCTCCATGGTTCGCCGATTCGACCCGAAGGATTGCTAAAAGGAAAAAAGTCTCCGTTCTCGAATTTCAATATTCGCTGGTGGCCGATTCTGATAAACATTGTTCCGGTCGTGTAGCTGTGATTTTATTGGTCTGTGTGCTCTACGCATAGCGAACCAGAATACATACAAAAATAGGAAAAATGAAAATCAGCGCTTCTAAAATATCAGGTAAATATGATAAAATAAAATTGGTTCAGCACATGCCAACTATATTTTTGTATTTTGAAGGTTCGTCTGCAAAATGCTTTCGGGGATACAATTTGATATGGTTTGTTGGCATTGGAAACGTCTTCCGGAAAGTCGAACAACTTAACCCAGTTGAGAGGACTAGGTCAGCTTCAAATTGGCCTTCTAATCAGTGAGCAGCTAATCGATTGAGACAGTGGCTCAAAAACATAATAGGATGGCGTACTGGATGATGACGTATGTGTTGAACAACAGTGCAAACATGTTAAATTTGAAATATTTGTAGTGTTGTTTTCTACTATTGAACTGTAATAAATAATGTATCATAAAGTGTTTCGAATATTAATGAAACGTGAAAAAAACTTGATTTTCATCATATAGGTTTATAAATAGTTTATTTCGAAGGTTTTCAATCTGTCCATATTTGTTTTTTTCTGGAAAACTTCCAATCTGTACATTTTCTAGAAAATCATTATGATCGGAGTTAGAAAGCTTCAGCAAACTGTTCAAAATGAATATTCTTCGTTTTAGGATTTTCCTGTTTTAAGCATCTCGTCCATTACGATTTTCGTGGCGGTTTCGGTGACGTATTAGTCGCTTCCTGATGAGGTGCATCAAATCGAGGATGCATCAGATAGGCTTGAACCGGGGCAATGACGAAAACGGCCCTTCATCTCGCTCCAGGCCGGACGGGTCCAACTCACAGAAACCGAAGCCTCTGACCAGCGGTGGAATACTTTCTACTTGATGATAGAACTCCACAGCACCTGGAATATTTCGCGCAGATTCTGCTGACTTTGATTCCGGCTGCTGCTGCCCGGAAGTTTCGGCTGTATCCGCCACCGGACCCGGTTGCTGGTCGGTCGAAGCTGCTTGGCCCTGCTGATGCTGAGATGTCGACTATGACTTAACTTTTCGAAAAAGCACCAATCGAAATTTAATCGAAAAAACTCACGGCTAAGAAAATTTACTCGGTCCGTATAATATTATTTGATCAAGATGTTCTGCAAAAAGTTTTCTCAGTGCAATGCTAAATTTAAAATAAATATGCTAACGCCTGGTGCGCGAAAGGGTGTGTATAGTCCTATTTGCCGCTGATAGTGTTGGTGATATTATGCTGGTTGTTTCACCAACACTTTTTAGTTTTGGGACAATCAACCTAAAAAACGACCATGTTTGTCGACCGTCTGTCCGTTTTTTGTACCGAGAGTTTTGGAGGTTAATTGTCCCGTCTCATCTGTACACGCTCAGCAAGTGTGCGTAAGAAATGTCAAAAACAACTCTATAGATATGGTGGTCATGATGCCTCTAGTATGGTGATCTCATATGCCAAATCGCCATTCCGCCATATTGAAAAAAGTTTTGACAGCTGGCTGTAGTGTTTACGAAAAAAGGGGTCCAGGGATGCCAGGTGTTTGAGATAAAAAATCAGATGGCAAAAAAGTGTGTATGTGCACAAGCCAATCGTAAACGAAAGATCAAAAGATTCAAAACCGTACTGGGGTTTAGTTTATTTTATTATATTTAAATTGAGTTTTCGGAAAAAAAGCAATGATATGAGTATATTCAATGAATTAATTTGTATTCTAAACACTTTTTTATAATAAAATTACAATACAGTTCGGTCTATCCGTATGTTCCGAAAAAGAAAAACTTTTCATTGACCGTTATAATACACACAAAATTTTCGAGGCCGAAAATTAGCAAAATTTTGCTCAAATTTGACCAGCTAGAAATTTAGCAATCAATTTAGCAATATTTTTTTGCTAAAATATCAGCAAATATGGGAAAAAGTTAGCCGCCGGAATGTTTTACTGAAATTTTAGCAAAAACCGGTGATAAAGATCGTGCAGGATTTGAGCCTGCAAGATTTATTATTTTTCTTCTGGAAACACATGGAATGTATAATATTTTCAATCAAATACAAAAACTGTGTGATTTTCATATTATTTTTATTTTTTTCGGAATTTGCACTAAACACTTTTTTGTCACTAACATTTCGATAACTTTCCAGCGGGGAACGGGTTATTTAACGCCTATTTTCGGATGGTTACATCTACGGCCTACATGAACCATCCTTTCCGTACATTCGCGTTGATGAAGTACCGTCACTAGCAGCAGCAATCTAGTCGAAAAAATAGAGAATTAAACACATTAAAACCGGAAAATCTATTTTCCGAATGTAATGTGACCTGTATGCTTCCGTTGTCGATTTGGCCACCTTTTCGTTGTCCACTTGGCCACCAAAGGAACCGTCGGTATCAAACTTCCAAACAGCACTGACTTTTTTCTTAGCGGCGGCAAAAACGGCTGCTGCCAAAATCAGAAAGCGGCCAACGAACTTAGTTTTTACTAAAATCAAGCAAAAATCCCTTTTTGCTATCGTGTCAGTAAAACGAGTCCAATTGCTAATCGAAAGTAATCGACTATTTTTGCTAAGTGGAGGCTCAGAAATTTTGTGTGTAGAAAGGATCTTAAAGGGTGGAACAAACAACCAAAACCCTAAACCGGATGTTGCTTGTTCCTTATTCTTGTTACCTTATCCTAAGAGCTATTTTGTTTCCCTCTAATCGAAAAGTGTTGGATGAAAATAAAAGTAAATCGGTTCTGCTAAAGGAATGCTATAAATTCTGCTATTGATAATTTTCATGATTCAATGATAAACGATTTTAAGGTTCGAATTTTTTTTTCAAATAACTGTTGCATCATGTAAATACTGCTTAAGCCTTTTTCAATATTAACATATTCAGTTAATCTACCTTCACCACCACCCACGAGCAGCGCTGAGCTGAAGCTTTGCTGCACTTGAGGATGACTAGCAATTGGACAGCATCACCTGCAGAATCCTTCAAGGGCTCAATCCATTCCGGACAATCAACAGTCTGCAGTGGATCGAACTGATTCCCTAACCCACTCATCGGACTTATCGTCATGCTGCTCAGGCGCCTAACGTTGCGCCTATTTTCCTATTTAAGCTCATCGGTCCCATCATTCAAAAGTGCCAAAAACTTCATCTGATTTTCCCAAATGCTACTCGATTGGATCTTCTGGAGCAGCGATGGCAACAGACGGGGGTCCTCCTGAAGCAGCTTTTTCATCTCGATAAAGATCGGATGTTCCTGCAGGAGGGCGCTTCTCGGACGATGGAATGTAACGTCTCGCCATGTTACCATCCGATTCGATGACTTTCTGCTGCTTATAGATAGCTCTTGAAAGAAAAAAGTGTTGAATAAGCATAAATTTGTCATAAGTAATGCAAAATTAATGTTACTCACCGCTACCGACAAAGCTGGCACCGTCGTTTATAGGCCCAACTTCTTCCAGCTTTGCTTACCAGCCCGGAGCTCAGCCGGAAGATTTTGTTTCGATTCTATGAATTATATTTGCAAAAATCAAGGCGAAATCTTTGTCTAAGCAATATCTTGGTGATTGGCAAAACTTCGTGTTTTACAAAAAATCAGAGCACCTGGCATCCCAGCCAGCCAGCAGCCAGCCGAACAGCCAGCTGTCAAATTTCGGCTCCTCCTCCGCATCCAACCCTCGTCTACTTTTTGCCAAAGAGAGACCACCATCATGATGCCTCTAGATATGGTGGTCTCTCTTTGGCAAAAAGTAGACGAGGGTTGGATGCGGAGGAGGAGCCGAAATTTGACAGCTGGCTGTTCGGCTGGCTGCTGGCTGGCTGGGATGCCAGGTGCTCTGATTTTTTGTAAAACACGAAGTTTTGCCAATCACCAAGATATTGCTTATGTAGTGACCTCTTGTCACATTCACTCTAACACTACACAAACTAGACATTTTGATTATATAAAAACGCGAATTTCACAAATCACAACCAGAATTTCGCATCGATTGGAAACGTGACTTTTGCTTTCAAAATTACTCAACTGAATGATCTTGTTAATTTTTCTATTACACGCTCGTACTATGTATTCAAAATTTGGGTAAATCGGAAATGCTTATTACAGCAGAAAATAACTCATTTCCGAAACGAATGGAATTATTAACACATGATAACGAATTCTCATAAAGCGTTAACTAGCTATTACTCTGTCACTCCCCTCTTAGTCTTACTTACTACATTACCCCCTTTCTGTACCGTTATGACCAATAGCTATTCTTATCTTTTCTGTAATTATTATTTTGTTCACTACTATTTGTCAAAATTTCAAAATATTTTTTTTTAATTACAAAGTGAAATACAATTAATCTTCAACAATCGCTGATGTTTTCTAAAACCGAAATACGAGAAACGTTAATTATGTCATTGTTTTATTGAAATATTATTTTGGTTTTTATACATCTTCCATAACACATTTCTTTTTTTTTATCTTAAATATTTGTCTAAAGATTTAGAACTTACTGTTTTGTCTAGTTATTATTTATACTATTTTGTGGAATTTATTGTTTCGTCCATCTTTGGGTTTTTCTTTATAGAAACCTTGTTACTCAACTTTTTTAGAAAATACTTCTGTTCTGTTGGGAATTTATAAACTATGGAAACCCATTGTTACGGAATCAGTAAACGCGCCTCCGCTACCAAGAAGACCCCACCAGCAATCGACGTCAATGATAGGTATAGATAAGCCTTCCGGAAAGGGAAGACAAGAGAAAACAAAGAGGAAGATATAAAACGCCACAAATCAAAACGTTTACCACGTATCGTGAAGTGGAGTTTTATTTCGGGAAAAAGTTGTAGTCTAGTGTAGACAGTTGAATTTCTTTGAAGTCTATAACAGTATTAAATACCAGGGAATAATTATCTTCAGGTAAACTAGAAATTACAAATAATCTTACACTATAGTTATAAACACAAAACTTAACCTAATTATCACAGATTGGCTATCACAGCACGTTTATAGAACTTCTATCACAGTTCGTACCGTAGCAAGGTCACGAAAGGACATTATACCTATAATTTGAATAAGGCATCGCACAGGTAACATATTACATATACTATTCAATGTGTGAAAACTAAAATGTAAATTTGATAAACAGTATATGATACAACCGTACCAGAAGTGAACACCGGCAACAAGACTATTTAATTACAAAACGCAGGCACTAAACGTGAGTACAACACAATCAAACTTTGAACATCAATTCAATTGTAAAACACTATTGATAGGAACCTAAAATAATGTCAGATATTGGTTACAGGTAAAATTTAACAATTCATCAAATACATACATTGTTCAAATTTTCGGAAGTTTCCTGTTTTTGTTGCCGATTCACCAACACCCATGAAATAAATAAAAGGGATCGCAAAATTTCTAAACTGATTCTTTTTGCACAATTTACGCTTGTAATCTTTTCACTTATTTATCAAGAGAAAGTTACCCCGAAAAAATTTGCATCAATACTGTGATTTATGCATTTATTTAAATGTGTTGCTGTCTAGCACAAGGATAGAATTTTATGAATACGGGTGTTTCAACTTAGTTTATGTTTTTACGCACAATATTGTAAATGAACTTTTTAAAAATTGAAAATGTGAGTTGATTCGATTTAGTGTGTATTTCCGTGAGCCGAAAACATTCCCCTTGATGCTGCCCTGAATAGCCAACAAATCGCGAAGCAAAAAATTCATTTTGGAAGACAAAAAATTCAAAAACTATTCACACAAGTAAGTCTTTGTTGAAAAATCTTCCGGATGCCGCTAAATTTCGCTTGTTGAATTTATTTAATCAATTCTTGGAGCATAACATTGTTCCAGAAGATTGGAGACAAGTGAGAGTTATTGCTATCCAAAAGCCTGGGAAACCTGCTTCCGATTTTAATTCATACCGTCCAATAGCGATGCTGTCTTGCATCCGGAAATTGTTGGAGAAAATGATTTTATTCCGACTGGATAAATGGGTGGAAACAAATGATCTCCTTTCAGATACTCAATTTGGGTTTCGAAGGGGCAAAGGAACAAACGATTGTCTTGCTTTGCTGTCTTCAGAGATACAAATGGCGTACGCAAAACGTGAGCAAATGGCTTCAGTGTTCCTAGACATAAAGGGAGCTTTTGATGCAGTCTCAATAGAGGTGTTGTCAGACAAATTGCACTCCCGGGGTCTGCCTCCTCTTTTGAATAACATCTTATACAGCTTGCTTTGTGAGAAACATCTGAACTTTGCTCACGGAGATATTGCAGTTAGAAGAATCTCATACATGGGCCTTCCGCAGGGTTCATGTTTGAGTCCACTTCTGTACAACTTTTACGTGAGTGACATCGACAGTTGTCTCTCTGAAGGCTGCACTCTAAGACAACTTGCAGATGACGGCGTGGTATCTGTCACAGGATCTACTGAGTCTCATCTGCACAGACCTTTACAAGATACTTTAGACAAATTGTCTTCCTGGGCTTTGGGGCTTGGGATTGAGTTTTCCCCTCAGAAAACGGAGATGGTTGTTTTCTCTAAAAAACGTAGACCTGCTCAACCTAAGCTTCAACTCCTAGGCCGAACGATCACTCAATCGAGGTGTTTTAAGTATCTTGGGGTTTGGTTTGATTCCAAGTGTACCTGGAGGGCCCATATTGAGTATCTGAAAGGAAAATGCCAACAAAGAATCAATTTTCTCCGATCAATCACTGGCACCTGGTGGGGAGCCCATCCAGAAGATCTTTTAAAATTGTATCGAACAACAATTCTCTCAGTGATGGAATACGGTAGCTTCTGTTTCCAGTCAGCTGCTAAAACTCACCTTATCAAACTCGAGCGTATACAATACCGTTGTCTTCGCATCGCTTTGGGCTGTATGCCCTCAACGCATAACATGAGTCTCGAAGTTTTGGCAGGCATACTCCCACTAAAAGATCGATTCAATTTATTATCACTCCGGTTCCTCATCAGGTGTGAGGTCATGAACCCATTGGTGATCGCAAATTTTGAAAGGCTACTTGAGCAAAATCTTCAAATCAGATTTATGTCTATATACCATGTCTTCATGTCCATGCAGGTAAATCCTTCTTCGTACTCTCCAACTCGTGTTTTCATTCCAGACTACGACAACTCTTCTGTCCAGTTTGATTTGTCTATGCAGCAAGAAATTCGTGGAATCCCGGATTCGCATCGTCCACTTTTGATTCCAAGAATTTTCGATGCTAAATATAGACACGTCGACGCTGACAAAATGTACTTTACTGACGGGTCCCTTATCGAAGAATCAACGGGATTTGGAGTGTTCAACCAGATTACTAGTGCTTCGTACAGTCTTCAATCTCCATGCTCAGTATACATTGCGGAGTTAGCAGCAATTTATTGGGCCTTAGAAAATGTAGGCTCACGTCCCGTTGAACACTACTATATTGTAACGGACAGTCTCAGCTCTGTTGAAGCTATCCGTTCAATAAGACCAGGAAAGCACTCACCGTATTTCCTCGGGAAGATACGGGATATTCTGAGTGCTTTATCAAGTAGATGCTTTGTCGTCACCTTTGTTTGGGTCCCCTCACATTGTTCGATAGCGGGCAATGAGAGAGCAGACTCTCTGGCAAAGGTGGGGGCGATGGAAGGCGACACGCATCAGCGTGAAATCGTCTTCAACGAATTTTACTTTTTAGTTCGAAGAAACTCTCTTGTCAACTGGCAGCGCAAATGGGACGAGGATGAGTTGGGTCGGTGGCTTCACTCGATTATCCCAAAGGTTAGCCTCAAACCCTGGTTTAATAGGTTGGACCTGAGTCGGGATTTTATTCGTATATTTTCCCGTCTCATGTCCAATCATTATCCCTTAGACGCGGTACTCTTTCGTTTTGATATTGCTGGCAGCAATTTGTGCAGTTGCGGCCAAGGTTACCACGACATCGAGCATATTGTTTGGTCGTGTGAGGTCCATCTTGTCGCTAGAACGACTTTCATAGACTCCCTTCGGGCCCGAGGAAAACCACCCTATGTTCCAGTGAGAGACGTGCTAGCTGTGCTAGATTTGGACTACATGATCGAAATCTACATCTTTCTAAAAGCTATCGATCTCCGTCTATAACCCTATTTTATTTTCATATTTCCCTATCTGTCTTCTTTTTTCTTTTAACAAAAGTGCTAGACTAAGAAAATGATTGTAAAAAACAAAAAACGAGTGTGGCTCCTTAAAACTTAAACGTATGAGCCGTTTCAAATAAAGAATTATATATAAAAGTAAGTCTTAGGTGTGTTCAACAAAACTCAATCGAAATCAATTGAAATGGATTGACAGCTGATCAGCTGTTTTTCCAATTGACTTCGATCGATTTCTATCAGGCTGCTGAATGAACAGTCAGACACTAATACTAACGTACAGGCGCAGTGTTTTCAGATTGTTTGTCAGCTTCGTTCAGAATTCGAAAAGGCGGTTTACTCAAGGCAAATTGGAATGAATCCAACATTTTGGCCATCTCAATGGCAATTCTTTCCCGTACTAAAGCTGTCTGAAAAATTTTAGATTAGGAAGTTGTTGTTCGACTCGAACTAAATTTGAATACTAAAAAGGAATTGTGTTTAGAATAATGAGCAATTTTTAGAGACAAGGAAGGCACAAAAGCGAAAAATTGTTGCTCTAGGAAAATAATTATTATTTTTAAAACATGCGATTATGAAAATAAAATACAGTGGATAAATTTTATATTTTATTAAAAAAAAATTTCGTGTTTCACAAGATAGATCAAATTTTTCTATTTCCTTCGGTGGGTCTTGATGGTCACTAATTATTATAATTATTAGAATTATTATAATAATCCGAAACTGACTGACAGATGTATTGTGAGTGCTAATTTACATTTGCATCACAATTCTTGTGCAACTGTAGCCGACTGACACCGACACCAACGCAGCAACACCAAAACAGCATCGACCTATACCACTAGCACCGCACCACCGAAACAACACGAACTCTCCTGACACCACTTGATGTTGTGAAAATACATTTGAGCTTGTTGTGAGCAGCTGCAGCAACTGATCCGACTGACACCCGTCACACCACTATAACTCAGCACCACCGGCACAGCTCCACCGGCACAGCACCACGACGCTCCACCGATTGACTACACTTTCATTTGCACTGCAGGTCAAAAACAAACCCAGTCAGCTGTTTTTGACAGTTGTCAACTGCATGTGTGTAAGTGTAATTGAAACCGATAGAAACGAATCCTGCTCTCGAGCTTGATCGATTTCGATTGGTTTCGATCGACTTCGATTGGCTTCATTGAACGTCAATTGGATTAGTTTCGATCACAACATTGGCTGAGTGAACAACAATTAACCAATCGAAATCGATTGAAACCGATTTCAATTGGCTGTTGAACGCGCTTCTTATTAACAATAATTCGGTTAACTTGTTCCGTTTTTTTCCAGCCTCTTCAGAAACTTTTCCTCGAAGTCACTGGAACTTTTCCGAAACTCAGCGAATCACTATAAGAGAAATAAGCAGTTATCACTATATTAACAAGAGGCATACAAAATCTTCAACTCTTATAGGTATTTATGGAAATATTCAGCAATACGGTCGAACAACCTCTTACAGAGTTTTTACTTGTTGGAACGAGGTACAGAAATCAAAATTCATACAAGATAATCCTCTTACTTATAACTGCACTAGAACTGATGAATGAACCCAAACGACGACCTTGAAACTAGTTCTTTTTTCTGGTTTCAGAGTTTCGAAGCAAAACCGATTCATAACCCAGACCACCCAGACTTCTTAATTCTCTCTTTTAGCACCTCCAAACGGATGCCAATTCCTTATAGTTCGACTATCAGATTGATCTCAATATTTACTTACGCATTGATATCTAAAATCACATTCAACATCTAAGTGATAAGAAAAAAGGTTTCTAGAGTTAATTGTTTTATGATTTCAGACCTTGTCTTGAAATAGATTTGTATCTACCACAAAATATATCAATTTTAGACCTTACCTCTCGGGCTCATTTCTCAGATTCAGGTTTGGATTACATAATCCACTAAAGGCAACACTCAAGCTTCTATTCATAATTTAGCAATCCGATTCCAATTTGCCTGAGGATTATTCTGTTCGACTTAAAACAATTTCTTCGTAATTTGTGCATAATACATCGTAAATTATTTCCTTCTCTAAATACGTTAAATTACAAATTTTTATTAGTAAATATATGTATATATGCATTCTTAAACGTGAACTTGTTTATTGTAAAACTTGTACATGTATGAGCTGTTTGGAATATTTTCAATACTTGTTAGCATATCAGTAAGTTTTCTTTTCTTCTAATCATTTTTTTCACAACGAGACCCCTCAACTAAAGTGTGTTCTGATTTTATTCTGAAAGGAATTTCAATCCCCAAGCTATCTATTTCAGATTCAAATTTTATGCCTGGATGGTACAAATTCAGAGACAGAAGTATAAAAAAGAACGGATATCTCCTATTCATTTTTTTTTTAATATTTGTCAGACCTGGATTACCGAATCGAATCGCATCTACTACATTGTGTCTTACTAATTGCAAGTCTTTGCCTACTGCTCTGCCTGAGCGTGTAGACGATCAGCCGTTTCAATTCAACTTTACAGTTCAAACTCACACTTAAAGCATAGATACCTCTCAAATACACTTTGATTTAAAAATTCTATTTAATCTTTCAGATTCATATTAATTCATATTCGACTTCAAAAATCAAATTATTTAGTTATAGGTATATCAGGATAAACCACAAAAATATGAAAAAGGGGATCGACAATTTCAGAGTAAATTTTTGTTTGTAAAATAATATAATCAATAACTACCACCGGGTGTCGGAAAAAATCCTTTTTTATTTTTCGCTTATATTCGTTTTCCAGACTTGTAACTCCAGATATAAGTTCAAATTTAGTTTCGCTCTTCGTATGAAAATCTCGGTTACAATTTACTTTGCATTGTAAACTCATATAATGGTTCTCAGTTTGAAAATTTATATTTCAGGTGCAGTTTACAAACTAGAATTTCGAACCAGTTTGAACTTCATGTTTAGTTTTATTGATCAAATAAGGAAAATAAATGTAAGATTGAATTGTTTTTACATTCCAGATTTGAATTGATAACTATTACTTTAGAAATAGATTTGTATCCCGAACTTTAATAACACTCTAATAACACTTAATAACACTCACTCGGATGAATGGTACCCAGATTTTTAACTCGGGATTCAGATTCCACTCCGTCTCCAGTATTCCATTAGTGTTAAATTTCACAGAAAATATATTCTTAGACATTACTTTTAAATTTATCAGTAATTTTCTCTCATATAAAGACCTCTGAACTGAACTTTTTTTCGTGGTGTTATTTTTAGAATAAGATATAAAATTTCGGAATCATATTTTAGACTCTATGCCCTATGGTTCAATTTCTTAGAAGCAGATTCTGCTGTGTTATTATTTAGTTATTTGTTACCATTCCTCTATTTTGAACCACCTTCGAGGAATTATGTCGATCGACATCTTAGTCGTTGAATTTCTCCACAATGCGTTATTAAGTATCTGACCTTGCATATTAAAATAAGAATTCTTTCAGATTAGCTACAGAACATAATAATGAAAAAATATGAAATAAATCCATAGGCTGATTAGGTGTTGATGTCAAGAGGTAATTTCGATTTCAAAATTTTATTTCAAATTATTTATTTGATTTCAGGTGCAAATTCTATTATCTGTTTCCGAATTTAAATTATAATTTCAATGTTTAAGTTTTTATTTCTATTTTTCAATTAAGTATCCTAAATATTTCTACTTCACTCAGCTTAGGTTTCAATACACCTCACATTTCTAGATAAATCTGAATTAATAATTCCAGATAACTAGATACTAATGTTGGCTTTAATCAGCATGATTTTTTTTTTGTCTTAGATCGAGATCTGCGCACCCTTTTATCTATTTTAAATTTAATTTTCGGATCCACAGCCCTCGCTCGATTTTGTAATTGCAGACTTGGACCCCAAAATTTCCCAGATCGAGATATCTCGCTCCATATTTTTTTTCATGGATTAATCGTTTGAGAGTTCGTTTGACTTCTTGAACATCGAGATCACTTTTTCGATTTTTTTTTTTCATCAAGCCCTCTGTTTGTGATTTTTGTGTCCTCTCCCAAGATACATTATCAGAATGGTTTTTTTTAACGCGATCTCTCGCTCGAGTTTTTTTTTTAAATTTATGTATCGCTCGTGTTTTTTTTCTTTTAGTTGTATCGAGTCCTCCCGCATACTAAAAAACTATATCTGAAACAGTCCATACTATACATCCACGGCTTCAGAAATAGTGATTGTCTCTGTAAACGTAGCTGTTCTATAAAACTTTACCTCGAGAACGATAAAAACAAAACATGAACGTTCACGTAAAAAGTGATGGTATCTAGAAAGGTAAAAGAATGGTAAGAACGATTTCCTTCAATATTTCTCTAATCGTCAAAATGATCTCTAATCGTTACCCATATCGTCCATTTCTTCTGCCATATTTACGTCAAAAATGAACGAAACGCCGATCAGAGATGCCAGATGATTTCGCACAATATCCGTACACATTTATGATAATATCCTTCCGATCTCTCCTAGAAAATGCACATTATTCTACATTTTATTTAATTAGTACAAAACAACGAGTCTAAAAGAATCAAACATGCATCATGAAAATCATGTGAGCAAGCATTTTAATAGTCTAGTCGTAAATTCCAGTCATTACATTACATCTGATTTTTCTCTCCAGTTGGGGGTACAGCTCGGAATATCAATGTTGTTTGTTGTTCTGGTTGCTGTTATCGACAGCAAGCGTTTTTTAAAGATATTTGCGAGAACTTTGTATCCTATGTCATTTAGCATAGATGCAAGCGACATAGAAACATTGAATTTGCGTTCACATTGCGTATACAATTCTCGTTTTTTAATTTTGATTTGAATTGATTCATTCATAATTGAATTTATAGCTTGTTATATGTCCATAACATTATAAACTTTAACTAACAAATATAAAATAATCCTGCTCATCTAAAAAGATTACATTTAAATTTTGCATTCTAATTTATATCTGTACAAATATTGATAAAACACTTAACCTGGCACCACTGCCGCAAGCAGTTATTTTGTTTTGTTGCGCGCGCGCGGGTTGATTTTTTTTACTAAATAATTCGTATCGATTGGCGTCTTGGCGTGGATATTCGGAGCTGAATCTGCTGGAGCAGGTGAAATTAGCGTCCCAGGGCATTCAAATTTAAATGAATGCAATGCAGGTATGTAAAATTAAAATTCTTAAAAAAAAAATCCGATTATCCGTATACTTATATGTTTCAGGTTATGCTACTGGAACCCCCCAATACTCCGCACTACGAAAACGGAGACTTATGGATTACTTCAGCTTCGGACCCTTCCTTCTTGGTGGAAATTATAGATTGCTGTTCATTCCGGCAACTCCATTGATGCAGACGAAAATCTGTACCGATCATCTACGCACAGGAATGGCGCTGACACCGGAACCAGTGCCGTAACTTACAACAGGTCGTGCTAGTTGAAACGTCAACAAGAGGAAAACAAAAATGGTCAGGTGAACAAGTGAGTTGGTAATGTTAATAAATTATTCAATAAAAAAATGAAATTCATAATTTCAAATTCTTATCCGAAAAATTCCTTATATGCGTTACGAAAAATATTTGCGTTTGTGTGCGTGCTCTTTTCACGAACGGTTCCCAAAACTGTTTGCATAACGTTTGATTGAAGTAAAAGTCAAATCGTAACAGAACTATTAATGTAAACGTGTTAGGTATGAAAGCTCTATAAAATAACTTTAACAACTACAGTTCGATGTTCTAAATATGCTACGCACAATCGGTTCTTCAACCTTTACCAAACGGTTTGAAGAAAAGTTCTCCCATACAAATGTTTTAACGGTTTTTAACAATTACATAACCTAACGACATATTAAAAACACTGTGAATTTGGAATTCACGATTCAGCCAATTAATCTCACGGTTTAAATAATCGTTTACTAAACGTTTTTTTACGCTTTATCAAATCGTCGATTGACTATTTAGGAAATCGTTTGGATACAATCCTCATTTATGCGGGCTCTCGCAAGATACATTACTAAATTTTATTTTTATTTTTATTTCGAGACCTCTCGCTCGAGTTTTTATTTTTATTTATTTATTTATTTTTTTTAGTTGTATCGAGTCCTCTCGCAAGATACATTACTTTATTTTTAAATTTATTTATCGAGACCTCTCGCTCGAGTTTTTTTCTATAGTTGTATCAAGTCCTCTCGCAAGATACCTTACTAAAATCGTTTTATTTTCATATCGAGACCTCTCGCTCGAGATTTTTTTTTTTTAGTTGTATCGAGTCCTCTCGCAAGATACATTACTAAAAATTTGTTTGTTTTTTTTTAAATTTATGTATTGAGACCTCTCGCTCGATTTTTTTTTTTAGTTGTATCGAGTCCTCTCGCAAGATACATTACTAAATTTTATTTTTATTTGTATATCGAGACCTCTCGCTCGAGTTTTTTTTTTTAGTTGTATCGAGTCCTCTCGCAAGATACATTACTAATTTTTATTTGTATTTCGAGACCTCTCGCTCGAGTTTTTATTTTTATTTTTATTTTTTTTAGTTGTATCGAGTCCTCTCGCAAGATACATTACTTTATTTTTAAATTTATTTATCGAGACCTCTACTACTCTACTAAAATCGTTTTATTTTCATATCGAGACCTCTCGCTCGAGATTTTTTTTTAGTTGTATCGAGTCCTCTCGCAAGATACATTACTTAAGGCTAGTTCATCCTAGGAGACATTTGGTCTTGAAACGTTCTCAATGTCTCCCATTTTATTCGGGAGACAGCGAGACTCTCATGTTTCCAAAACAACAGACAACAAAGATCGTCTCAAACAAAAATCGCAATTTGGACATTTATTACTGAATGTAATGAGTGAAAGTCATTTATTCGAAGTTATTTCTTTTTTTTTTGATCCGAGAACTCCTGCTCGATTTTATTATTGAAATTCGAGACTTCTTGCACTACTTTTTTGGATCAAAACTTCTTACTCGAGTTTTAATTTTATTTATTATTTTTAATCAAATATTTTTATAAACAGTTTCATTAATTTTTATTTCGCACTGTAATATCATGAGTACGAAATTATCTGAACGCCATCTTGGCTCCATTCTTGTAGGGAATATATTTTTGTATACTTACTTTTCAGAAGCGAATTCCGTCCCTCTGACTGTGTTACATTTGGTTTTTTAAATGTTTGAGTTGACTATAATTCGATATGATTCGAGCAAAAAATTGGCAACATTTTGTTAGAAAAAACCCAACCCTAATCAAAAACAAATTAAGAGTGACTTTGTTCGACCAGATTTGGCCCACTGTATCGAGTTTATTTTAAATAAACCCGACAGCCCACAGCTCCCGCAAAACTGAAAAACAAAAACAAAAAGTTTGCGGAAAAGTGTGCGTCAGGTGACGTGGAACCTGTGGAAAAAAAGAAAAAAAAAGGGGATGACGTCGGTCTAAGCTGCCACAAAAAGGAGTGATTTTCTGGCTAAAGGAGGATTGAGAGCGCTACCAGTGAGAAATTGTGCGGTAAAGTAGCGAACGGCAACCGGTTATTGCAGAGTTCGATGGAAGTGTAGCGGATTTCCAGTGAAAAGCCCCCGAGAAGCAAATTTCCCTGTCCCCTGTCTCTATCAACATGTCTGGGGAGACACTTCTCGAGCTAAGCCGATGGGCAATCATGGCTGGCGAAACCGATGAGGAGGTTGAGCGACGACCGGAGAGCGCCGAGCAAAATCATACCGAGCAGTACGGCATCGTCGATCCGGATCGCATCATCAAGAATCCGCTGCAATTCCAGTGGACGCTCGGGTATCAGGAACCGGATAAGAACTTGTGGGAAGACGAGAAGAATTTCCGCGGCAGCCGGTGGGTGATCAACGTGCTCCGGCAGCAGCGCCACGAATTGGACAAACATTGGCTGGATATGACATTGTGGCTGATCGGCAAGGTTGTCGATAATCCTGAAGAAATTTGCGGTGCCGTCGTGAACATTCGCCAGAAGATGGATAAAATTGCGATTTGGACCTCCACCGTCATGAACCGGGACGCGCCGATGCCGGAGAAAGCTGTAAGTCGATTTCTTGCCATATTCGAACCATAAATTGTGAGAGGAAGGTTGGGTAAATTTGTTGCCAAAAAATTAAAACACGATGAGCTAAATTTTACGTTTTTTCATTATTATGGGCAACCGAAAGCCTAGTTTTTCCCCATTACAAATGGCGCCCAACTAAATCGAACCACTTTTGATTATTTGTTCGAGCACATTTTAAGGACTTAGCGTCCAGCTACAATTATTATTTTTGTAAGAATTCGATAATTATACTTGTGATTATTTCATTATTGCTCATTAGTAAATCATATCATATCGTTGTATCTTTAGAAGTATCGTATTGCTCCTTCGATACTACCTTTCATATTTAATTCATTCGTGCACAGATGTTAAGGGGGTTGTCAAGGAAACATCAAAAGGAACGCGATCTGGAGGCGCGGTATAACCTCTATTCCGGGCCCTTGGTAATTAAGAAGACTAAATCCTTCTTTACCCAAGACATCTGTTGCTTCTGTTCAGTCCTCAATGTAAAATCACAGTCATTATTTTCTTCAATGGCTACATGATTTTAGTTGCTTGTTTGCTGCTTGGGTGAAAGTTTTTCAGTCGTTTGGTTCAGGATTCGAGGAAATTTTTGCCAGGTTTGCTGGTATAGATCGACATCATTTGCCAAGATATGTTGGCGTTGAGTTTCGTCTTTAGTTTTAATGTAATCTTTGCCATAATTCGATGGCGTTAAGATATTTTTGCCAAGATTCGTTGGCTTTGAGTTTATTATGATGTGTTTATGTATTATGTATTTATGTATTAAGTTTTAGACACCTCTGCAGTAGGTGTTACGCTTCCGAGGTATGCTCGGAATGTAGTCGATCATTTCTTTCCTTCGAACTCCTTGTGGCGTGGTTATGAAATTTTCATGGATTGCTGTTACAACCCATGAAAATTTCTACCAAAGCAGCAATGTTGTGTTACATTTGGTTTTTTAAATGTTTGAGTTGACTATAATTCGATATGATTCGAGCAAAAAATTGGCAACATTTTGTTAGAAAAAACCCAACCCTAATCAAAAACAAATTAAGAGTGACTTTGTTCGACCAGATTTGGCCCACTGTATCGAGTTTATTTTAAATAAACCCGACAGCCCACAGCTCCCGCAAAACTGAAAAACAAAAACAAAAAGTTTGCGGAAAAGTGTGCGTCAGGTGACGTGGAACCTGTGGAAAAAAAGAAAAAAAAGGGGATGACGTCGGTCTAAGCTGCCACAAAAAGGAGTGATTTTCTGGCTAAAGGAGGATTGAGAGCGCTACCAGTGAGAAATTGTGCGGTAAAGTAGCGAACGGCAACCGGTTATTGCAGAGTTCGATGGAAGTGTAGCGGATTTCCAGTGAAAAGCCCCCGAGAAGCAAATTTCCCTGTCCCCTGTCTCTATCAACATGTCTGGGGAGACACTTCTCGAGCTAAGCCGATGGGCAATCATGGCTGGCGAAACCGATGAGGAGGTTGAGCGACGACCGGAGAGCGCCGAGCAAAATCATACCGAGCAGTACGGCATCGTCGATCCGGATCGCATCATCAAGAATCCGCTGCAATTCCAGTGGACGCTCGGGTATCAGGAACCGGATAAGAACTTGTGGGAAGACGAGAAGAATTTCCGCGGCAGCCGGTGGGTGATCAACGTGCTCCGGCAGCAGCGCCACGAATTGGACAAACATTGGCTGGATATGACATTGTGGCTGATCGGCAAGGTTGTCGATAATCCTGAAGAAATTTGCGGTGCCGTCGTGAACATTCGCCAGAAGATGGATAAAATTGCGATTTGGACCTCCACCGTCATGAACCGGGACGCGCCGATGCCGGAGAAAGCTGTAAGTCGATTTCTTGCCATATTCGAACCATAAATTGTGAGAGGAAGGTTGGGTAAATTTGTTGCCAAAAAATTAAAACACGATGAGCTAAATTTTACGTTTTTTCATTATTATGGGCAACCGAAAGCCTAGTTTTTCCCCATTACAACTGCGCCATTGTAGTGACCTCTTGTCACATTCACTCTAACACTACACAAACTAGACATTTTGATTATATAAAAACGCGAATTTCACAAATCACAACCAGAATTTCGCATCGATTGGAAACGTGACTTTTGCTTTCAAAATTACTCAACTGAATGATCTTGTTAATTTTTCTATTACACGCTCGTACTATGTATTCAAAATTTGGGTAAATCGGAAATGCTTATTACAGCAGAAAATAACTCATTTCCGAAACGAATGGAATTATTAACACATGATAACGAATTCTCATAAAGCGTTAACTAGCTATTACTCTGTCACTCCCCTCTTAGTCTTACTTACTACAGCTTAGACAAAGATTTCGCCTTGATTTTTGCAAATATAATTCATAGAATCGAAACAAAATCTTCCGGCTGAGCTCCGGGCTGGTAAGCAAAGCTGGAAGAAGTTGGGCCTATAAACGACGGTGCCAGCTTTGTCGGTAGCGGTGAGCAGTGATGTCAACCTTCCAGATTTTGTCTGGATCTTCCAGACTTTTTGGACTTTTGCCAGACATTTTTTTTAGGTTTCCAGACTTCCAGACTTTTGGCATTTCTTCCAGACAAATCCAGACTTTTGTGTTTGGACATAAATTGTTCTAAGATTCTTTGAAAATTCAATTTTGTCATGGTGTAATATGGCAGGAAACAGGGTGGCCACCCATTCGGGAAATGCGGGAAAAAGACGGGATTTGGAATCCACCGGGAAAAATGCAGGAAAAAGCCGCGAATTTCTTCCGAAAAGTCGGGAATTTTTGGCTCGGTGAAAGTCTGTTCAATGAAGTTTGAACGAAAAAGGCGAAACAAGTAAAAATTGATTCACAGTTGATCATCAATCTCTTTCCGATTGGCTTCGACCGATTTCTACCAGGTCGAAATGGATCCTCCTATTGTGTTGGATCGGTTTTGACTAGTTTTAACTTGCTTCATTGAACAACGGGAATAACCGTAACGAAATCGTTAATCCAGTATGCTATACTCACTCGAGAGATGTCGAGTCCTATTAAAACAAAAAAAAAGGAAAACAATCTGTTATAGAAACTATTGCAAATCGGAAGCGAGAGGCGGCCGAGGAGGCGAAACAATTGAAGTTTCTATCCGACGCCCATAGAGAGGAAGCATGATGGACGAAAAAATTTGTACTCGGCCAACGGCCAAATACCGAATATTGACCTTTTAAACTATTCGGCCAAACGAATATTCGGTCGAATACTCCAGAGAGTTATTAATTATAAAACCAAGAGCGATTATTTCATTTTCCTTATATTTGTTCCATTGTAATACCCCTCATGTTTTGAATCGATCATTTCCAATCAGATGATATTACCGTATGATGTATTACGAGATCTTTTTCAGGTAGGGGTTTCTATGATATTCAAAATGTCTCAAAGAACTGAAAAGACATCAGATGACTTGTCGCTGCTAGGGCGTTGGTTACCAAAGATATTTGGATCCTGTGAAATCTGGAACAAAACATGTCAAAGCAGGTGCTAAGCAATTTGAAATTGCTTATTTGATATTGAATTATATGAAGGTCGAATTTGAGCAAAATATCTTCAAAATAGTAGTTTCAAAGAACGATGATTTTTAACTTAAAAATACCATACTTTCCATCACACGTTCCTACATGGTCGGGCAATTCAGGACGATTTTTGAAAAAAATATAAAAACAAAGGCAAATCTTAGAAATCTAGGTCTAGGTAGGTGGTTCAAAAATAAATATTCGGATTTTTGTATTGTGTCCTGTTTTACAAAATCGAGAATTTCATGTTAACATGCGGGAAAAAGTCGGGAAAAATGCGGGAAATCCAAAATGGATTTCGAGTGACCACCCTGAGGAAATGATTAATAGAACCTATGAACTATGAATTCAATAAGGGTTCGAAACCTTGGCAAATGCTTTGAGGATGTATGTTAAATTGAGATTCAGACAGAGCACGTGACTGATATAACGACAGAAAAATACTATTGTAACATTGAGATCTGGGGACCAAAAAAAAGGTCGCCACCTTCAAAACTTAGGTGTCCAGACATTTGCAGAAATTTCCAGACATTTTTTAAAAATCTTCCAGACTTTTCTGAAAAATAGTTGGCAACCCTGGCGGTGAGTAACATTAATTTTGCATTACTTATGACAAATTTATGCTTATTCAACACTTTTTTCTTTCAAGAGCTATCTATAAGCAGCAGAAAGTCATCGAATCGGATGGTAACATGGCGAGACGTTACATTCCATCGTCCGAGAAGCGCCCTCCTGCAGGAACATCCGATCTTTATCGAGATGAAAAAGCTGCTTCAGGAGGACCCCCGTCTGTTGCCATCGCTGCTCCAGAAGATCCAATCGAGTAGCATTTGGGAAAATCAGATGAAGTTTTTGGCACTTTTGAATGATGGGACCGATGAGCTTAAATAGGAAAATAGGCGCAACGTTAGGCGCCTGAGCAGCATGACGATAAGTCCGATGAGTGGGTTAGGGAATCAGTTCGATCCACTGCAGACTGTTGATTGTCCGGAATGGATTGAGCCCTTGAAGGATTCTGCAGGTGATGCTGTCCAATTGCTAGTCATCCTCAAGTGCAGCAAAGCTTCAGCTCAGCGCTGCTCGTGGGTGGTGGTGAAGGTAGATTAACTGAATATGTTAATATTGAAAAAGGCTTAAGCAGTATTTACATGATGCAACAGTTATTTGAAAAAAAAATTCGAACCTTAAAATCGTTTATCATTGAATCATGAAAATTATCAATAGCAGAATTTATAGCATTCCTTTAGCAAAACCGATTTACTTTTATTTTCATCCAACACTTTTCGATTAGAGGGAAACAAAATAGCTCTTAGGATAAGGTAACAAGAATAAGGAACAAGCAACATCCGGTTTAGGGTTTTGGTTGTTTGTTCCACCCTTTAAGATCCTTTCTATTATAACGGTCAATGAAAAGTTTTTCTTTTTCGGAACATACGGATAGACCGAACTGTATTGTAATTTTATTATAAAAAAGTGTTTAGAATACAAATTAATTCATTGAATATACTCATATCATTGCTTTTTTTCCGAAAACTCAATTTAAATATAATAAAATAAACTAAACCCCAGTACGGTTTTGAATCTTTTGATCTTTCGTTTACGATTGGCTTGTGCACATACACACTTTTTTGCCATCTGATTTTTTATCTCAAACACCTGGCATCCCTGGACCCCTTTTTTCGTAAACACTACAGCCAGCTGTTAAAACTTTTTTCAATATGGCGGAATGGCGATTTGGCATATGAGATCACCATACTAGAGGCATCATGCTCCGTCTTTATCTTCCACCACTGAAAAACTTTTGGTATCCTACCCTGGTAACCGGGTGCCTACTTTTTCTTAAACTGCCTACACCCGTACCTTAATTGCGCCCTGTTCCAAACCAAAACAAAATTACACTCCATCCATTTCTTTGGTCAAATCCGTTTTTAATAAAAAAAAAAAACTGTAACTTTATTAATAAATTAAATTTTGAACTCAACATTTTTTGTCAGCTATAAAATCTACAAGATCAGGTATGCCAAACTTGTTAAACGTTAGGAAACTATAGGACGTTGATTCTGATCATTTATCTTTTCCTAAATGTAACCGTTGTCTTTTTCAAAATTTGAGATAGGCTATGCAGCACCTTCGAGAAGAGTTCAAACAATTGGAGGAGCTCGAGCAACATCACGGGGATGTGGGCATTCGCCGTGTCAATCATCAACCCGAATGGATTGCGGATGCGGATTTCACGAGAATTTGTCTGCATACTGGTGCCAGTACAGGAAGCATGGGCTCGACTTTCATCATCTTTTTGAAACCGGAAATGGAAAAACTATCTAACACATGCAGCGATTCAGAGAAAGATGTGCAGTTGAGAGGAGCGATATTGTCAGAAATTTTAACGCTAGTTAAAAAAAATATCATTGTAGGAAATATCGAAATTATTTGAAGAATTAAATATAAACCATACAATTATTCTATTTTAGGTAATCCAATCTCATGGGAGGTATACGTGGTTGATAAAATTCACGTGTGCTGTGCTGCTGCTGAAGAATCTACCGGTCCAAATAGGTGATGAGATTACCAAATTCATCTGTCTGATTAAGGCAGTGGACACAGAAACATATCACTATGACCCACTCTTGATTCACACATTAACGAAAGTACTTTTCGAAGATTTTCCTTTGCGACGAATAAATTTGATCCATATTATCAACAGACTCGCCCAGCTAAACCACAAGTTGCTATATTATGTTGCCGTATGTCTGATATTCGCTGGCTTCTACAGAACCGTGGTTTTGAAAGAAGAAGATCCATCTCCACCTATGTACAGAATGCATAATTTTCAGGACATTTTAACTGCTCTTGATGATCTTAAGATCGACGATTTAAAACAACGTTTCGATGTAGAAAAGTTCTATATTTTGTTGAAATTATTGTGCTGCTACCAGAATATTGTTTTGTTGCGACATTCCCGCAGCAGTAAACAAGACATAGAAATGGATCATACCTGCTATTCGGAGTATTTTCATATTACCGTAGAAGAAAAACGCGCTTTTCTCAAATGGTTAAATGTTGCGCGAAGTTTGATTAACAGCTTGAATCGGAAGTTGCGACAACAAAAGATATCAGACAAGGAAGACTTTTTATTGGTAATTGAACTGGTTGAACTGGACATGATTCCGCTTATGGAGGATGATCTACAAGAGAATGATTGTTTCGATTATTGACTGATTGAAGGTTTGGCTTACCGAAGAGAATTTTCTCATTGTGCCGTCATGTACGAACTTCTGTCGTTCGTACATGAAGGAACACTCATGTTAATTCAAAAAAAACAACCTTTGAAGCGGAATATAAGAATTTGAAAACAAAAACCATTGCATTTTTGTTTGTATATTCAACGAATAAAACATAATCAAATAAAAATCTGTACGTAAACTACTGACCATCTGAACAATTTTTTTTCAGGGGTTTTCATCTCGTCCCGAACCGCATCTGAACATTGATGCCGTCTAAACATTTTATTGTGAGTAGACTGTTCCGAAAACTGTACATATTATGTATATCACTTTGAGCTCAGGGAAAATCAGTCATTGTACCAATCTAAGAACAATAACGTCAAAGACATAACAATGAGGAAAAACAAAACCCAAACTCGAAGCCCTGCATTTCGTTGAATTGCTTGCTTTATCTGCTCGTTGGCGTCTTTAACGTTTTCGGTCGCTCCAACTACTGTATTGGCAATCCGCTCAATGTCAGTTTTTTGCAATGATATCTGTAGTTAAAAAATAGTATGTTATTTTGTGTTTAACAGCGTAAAATAGAAACTAAAACCTTCTCTGTGAAAGCCTCTTGCAGTTGGGCAATTTCCACTACATTCTTTTCGATTTGTTCGACTTCCTCCGAAAGACCTTTTAGCTCGTTGTACAGCTGAACATTTTCCGATTCGAATATCTAAAAAAAAGTTTTTTTAATTAGGTCTTTCTGACTAGAGGGCAGACATTATTTTCAAGAAATATATAAAGTAAGGTTTTGTATTGGATGTCAGAAGCGTTGTTGCCCACCTGAATATCTTCTGCACTTAGCTCTTCATTTTCATCCAAAAATGTACTACTATTTACAATATCTTCTTCTTGGGCGGCAGCCTTCGCTCGTGATTGCTCTAGGCTTTCAGCAAACTCATCCTCGTTTTCGCTATTTTCAAACGACCAAGTGTTCCGTTTTCTGTTTTGCTGGCTTTGTTCAATACAACCTGCCTGAGAGGTTCCATTCGAAAGGCCTCCGTTGGACAAACGCGAAGGAAAAGTAGGCAAAGCCTTCTTGTCGGAATAAAACTTCAAAAATTTGTACGTTTCCAATTCGCGCTGTATGCGGAACTGTCGCTGTTCATTTGCAATGTGGTGCACATCATTCATATAATTGGACAGGGCTTCGATAACTAGGTCCATAAATTCGGTCATCTGCCTGGTCCGTTTAGCTTTGCGACACTCCGTTTTAAAATCGTTCAGCATTTCTGTACACATCCGGATAATATTTTCTGACTCTCGATCGATGATGTCCCTTTCATCATCACTCATTTGCGTCGAACTTTTAAGGTGATACGCAAACTGCATATACGCGGCCCTGTTTTCAACAAGCAGATTTTTAAGTTGAGTGATTTGGAAACGTATCTTTTTAGCTTTTTCCGAAAATTCATGTGCAGGTTTTTTGCCGAGAATACGAGATTTGTTTGGCTTTGGTTCTAGTGGGGCACTCGCAGATAATTTTAATCGAACAGTTTTTACGGAAGCCTTGAACAACGACGTTATATCCATTGTGTTAAAATTTTATGCATTCAATTTTTATGTGAAGTTATTAATTAACTTGATACGAGTTTTTAGAATTAGAAAACGGTGATGTGTTCGCAATAAAATAACAACAAAATAGTGACAGTGGGCTCCCGATGATGTCAATTCACGATCATGACATTCCCCTTTGTGGTGACAGTTCGCAGGTTTACGGAACGAGAATTTTTTTGTGTAGCTGCACGGTCAAGAAATGGAACACAAAACTCAGTTTAAGGATTTATAGCACCAATCTACTTTGCATTGAATATTCTGGGCCATGCAGCGCATTTTACTTGAAAAAAAAATCCAATCGAGTGTCCAAATCTCTCGTGAGCTTTCGAATCAAACAAAATTTGAAAATTAGAAACTTGCACTCAAAATGCTGTACTATTTCACTATCTATCTATATGATTGATAAAACAATCAGTCTAAATTGTTTTAATGTATAAACTGTAATTTTTTTTTAGCTGTAATTTTTTTTCATTCTTGAATCACTTTCAAGATTAATTTAACAAACTAAAAGGGTTTCAATTGATTGTTTCATCAATCATGTAGATAGATAATGCTATATAATAAAGCATTTTAAGAGAAAATCTCATTTTTTCAAATTTCGTTTCATAGAGTTGTTTTTGACATTTCTCACGCACATTGACTGGCGTCACACTGTCGTCTATGGACGAGAACGGGACAATAATTGTCCCGTTAATTATTAACCTCCAAAAATTCCAGTGCAAAAATCGAGCAGCCGGCCGACGAACACGGTCGTTTTTGAGGTTAATGCTCCAAAAATGAAGAAGTGTTAGTGAAACGCCCTGAATTACGACACGAATACTAGTAGCGGCAAATAGTACTATAGTCCTATTTGCCGCTGGTAGTGTTCGTGATATTATGCTGGTTGTTTCACCAACACTTTCCAGTTTTGGGACAATTAACCTCAAAAACGACCATGTGTGTCGTCCGGCTGCCTCTTTTTTGTACCAAGAGTATTTGAGGTTAATTGTCCCGTCTCATCTGTACACGCTCAGCAAGTGTGCGTAAGAAATGTCAAAAACAACTCTATTCGAAGTAATGAAAGCTCACGCGAGAAATGCTGTCGTTGAATCAAAAGTACCTTTTAAATTAACTACTTTTTCTTTAGAGTGTAGATAAATTTCATAAATTTGGCAACAGCATGATGATAATCAAAAAAAGCGAAAAAAGTCGACGAACGAGACGAACGAGGCTTTAATCGTTTTTAACTGTCAATATTCGAAAACAAAAAATAAAAGAAAGAGATTCATGGTTTGCAACAAAGGAGTGAGCGAGCAAAGCACATACTTTTACACCATCGGTCGTTCAGCCAGCGAGAGCCGCGAGTTTGTTGAAAATAGTCGTGCGAGGAAAGAAAATCGTTGCTGCTCTTGTTATTGTTTAATGGACGCGTGAAGAAAATTTTCGGTATCTGCTGTTCGTGTTGTCGGTCGCAATCAGTGTTAAAAGTTGAAATTCGACGTTGAAATTGTGCAAAACACATGACTTAATGTCGTGTGCAACTTGAGAAGTTGAATTTGAGCGTAAGTAGTCCTGGAAAGTGGTAGAAAATTTGATTTTTCCTAACATCAGTCTTGCAAGGAGCACCAAAACGAAGAAAAAAAGATGTCTACTACGATGAACTGTGGTGACGATGATGATGGCCGTTCCATAGCAGGAACAAAATACATTTTTTCAGGGACATAACCAGGCTGTTCCTTGAAAACAAACATTTATTTCCGGTGAAGTTAATATGCTTTAACGTGATACATTGCCCCGCTACAAGGAATTTCGTTGTTTTCATGTGCTGTTATGCAGTTGGGATTCCATTATATTTAGAGCAGTTATTTTCGGCACAAACTTTCTCTCTTATGTTGCACCATCATCAGTGAGTGCATAAAAAATGCTGTTTTAGGATTCATCTTCGTCGACCAGCAAAAGTAGACCTCATTTTCTTTCATTGAAGTGCTGATTTACCTTCCCATGTTTTTCATTTCATTGTGCTTCTTTTTCTTTATTTAATTGTTCGGGAAGTAGAACATAATGTCCACATATCTAATCCGCTATCACAATACACAAACGCAATCAATTTAATTTGCCATTGAATTTATTTAGAAGATTAATTACTAGCATACTGTTTAGTAATCAGAAAATGGCGAAGTTACTTTTTTTTTCTCGATTTATGTATAGACGGCTATTTGTTAAAAATCCATTTATATCTCAGGGTGCAAATGAAAAATATTATTCAGAAATAACTGACCCGGTAAACTTCGTTTTACCTTCTACGTATGCCGTATTTGTTTTCATCTGGTGGCCAACCGGTTGTGCACCAACTGATGTCATCTTCATATAAAAAAAAAATGGCTTTGACAACACTTGGTGCACAACCGGTGGATCACCAGGGTGAAACAAATACAGCGTTAATAAAACGTTAGAAAATGATTAACTTCCTTAACTTCTTCGTGCTCGTGAATAAATTTTTACGGAATCTTCTTGAAATTGTTCAAGTTGTGTCCCATTTTAAGTTGATTTTCTATGCGAGCCTCCCATCTATAAAAAGTGAGATTCTCGAAACTATTATACAAACCATCTCTAACCCGAAAAACCCTCGAATACCAAATTTCACTTAATTCCGGCCGTCCGTTTATACGTGATGGTGATAACAGAAAACGCCTCTTTTTATATAGATATCATGAATTTAATCTTTTATACGTGTTCAAACTTCCTACAATTCTATTGTAAGTAGGCTTACCAGAATAAAATTTCGGAAAGTAGGACATTTTTCTCAACATACTATGTAAAAGTAGGACGTTTTTAAATCTGAAGTAGGACGAAAAGTAGGACGCTTTATTTTGTGATTTTGATTTAAAAAAGTTTTTACACAAATTTTTAACAAGATAAGATGATATCACAACAAATTAGGATCAAAAACTGTTTTTTTAATTCAATATTTTATCGTTAGTATTTATTTTTATAAAAAACGAACTCTTCATTTTTCAACAAATAGGAATGGAACTCTGAACACAAACGTAATTTCGAATTGCTGATATCAAGTAATAGAAATTTAGTTTACCGCTTGAGCTAAGAAAATGTTGTTTATTTTTTAACCCAACATGGAAAACGAAACATTGCTCAGTACTGTCTTCAAACATGGCTGTATTTGATTTTTTTTTTGTAAATTCTTTATTTGAAACGGCTCATACCTTTAGGCTTTAAGGAGCCAAACTCTTTTTGTATTTTTACAATAGTTTGCTTATATCTAATCTAGTTCACTTTTTGGAGGAAAAAAAGAGGATAGATAGGGAAATATGAAAATAAAAAGAATTATAGACGAAGATCAATAGTTTTAAGGAAAAGGTATATTTCAAACATATAGTCCAAGTCAACCACAGCTTACACATCCCTCACTGGAACGTTGGGTGGTTTTCCTCGGGCCTGAAGGGAATCTATGAATTTCACTCTGGCGACAAGGTGGTCCTCACACGACCAAACAATACGCTCGATGTCATGGTAACCTAGGCCGCAACCGCATAAATTGCTGCCAGCAATATTTATACGATAGAGTACCGCATTCAAGGAAGAATGATTGGACATGAGGCGGGAAAATATACGAATAAAATCCCGACTCAGGTTCAACCTATTAAACCAGGGTTTAAGGCTTACCTTTGGGATAATCGAGTGGAGCCACCGACCCAACTCATCCTCGTCCCATCTGCGCTGCCAGTTGATAAGAGAGTTTCTCCGTGCCAAGAAGTAGAATTCGTTGAATACTACTACTCTTGCCTGCTATTGAGCAATGTGAGGGGACCCAGACAAAGGTGATGGAAAAGCAACGTCTGGATAAAGTGGTCAATATATCTCGTATCTTTTCGAGGAAGTACGGCGTGAATTTTCCTGGTCTTATAGAGCGGATTGCTTCAACAGAGCTGAGACTATCAGTTATAATATAGTAGTGTTCAATAGGTCGTGTGGCGATACTATCCAGAGCGCAATGAATAGCAGCTTATTCTGCGATGTACACGGAACATGGTGACTGGAGACTGTAAGAGGCGCTAAAGATTTCGTTGAACACTCCAAATCCTGTTGATTCCTCTATAAATGATCCATCGGTAAAGTACATTTTATCAGCATCGACGTGTCTATATTTAGCTTCGAAAATTCTTGGAATCAAAAGTGGACGATGCGGATCCGGAATTCCACGAATTTCCTGCTGCATAGACAAATCAAACTGGACAGAAGAATTATCGTAATCTGGGCTACAAACACGAGTTGGAGAGAACGAAGAAGGGTTTACCTGCATTGACATGAGGATATGGTATATAGACATAAATCTAGTTTGAAGATTTTGCTCAAGTAACCTTTCGAAATTTACAATCACCAATGGGTTCATGACCTCACACCTGATGAGGAACCGGAGTGATAGTAAATTAAATCGATCTTTCAGAGGAAGAATTCCTGCCAAAACTTCAAGACTCATGTTATGTGTTGAGGGCATACAGCCCAAAGCGATACGGAGACAACGGTATTGGATGCGCTCTAGTTTGATGAGGTGAGTTTTGGCAGCTGACTGGAAACAGAAGCTACCATATTCCATCACAGATAAAATTGTTGTTCGATACAATTTTAAAAGATCTTCTGGGTGGGCTCCCCAAAAGGTGCCAGTGATTGATCGGAGAAAATTGATTCTTTGTTGGCATTTTCCTTTAAGATACTCAATATGGGCTCTCCAGGTACACTTGAAATCAAACCAAACCCCAAGATACTTGAAACACCTCGATTGAGTGATCGTTCTGCCTAGGAGTTGTAGCTTAGGTTGAGCAGGTCTATGTTTCTTAGAGAAAACAACCATCTCCGATTTCTGAGGGGAAAACTCAATCCCAAGCCCCAAAGCCCAGGAAGACAATCTGTCCAAAGTATCTTGTAAAGGTCCGTGTAGATGAGACTCTGTAGATCCTGTGACTGACACCACGCCGTCATCTGCAAGTTGTCTCAGACTGCAGCCTTCAGAGAGACAGCTGTCGATGTCACTTACGTAAAAGTTGTACAAAAGTGGACTCAAACACGAACCCTGTGGGAGGCCCATGTAAGATGTTCTTCTAACTGCAATATCTCCGTGAGCAAAGTTCAAATGTTTCTCACAAAGCAAGGTGTATAAGATGTTGTTCAAGAGAGGAGGCAGACCCCGGGAGTGCAATTTGTCTGACAACACCTCTATTGAGACTGCATCAAAAGCTCCCTTTATGTCTAGAAACACTGAAGCCATTTGCTCACGTTTTGCGTACGCCATTTGTATCTCTGAAGACAGCAAAGCAAGACAATCGTTTGTCCCTTTGCTCCTTCGAAACCCAAATTGAGTATCTGAAAGGAGACCATTTGTTTCCATCCATTTGTCCAAACGAAACAATATCATTTTCTCCATCAACTTGCGTATACAAGACAACATCGCTATTGGACGGTACGAATTGGGATCAGACGCTGGTTTTCCGGACTTTTGAATAGCAATGACTCTCACTTGTCTCCAATCCTGGGGAACAATGTTGTGCTCCAAGAATTGATTAAATAAATTTAACAAGTGAAATTTTGCAGCATCCGGAAGGTTTTTCAACAAGTTAAATTTAATTTTATCAATTCCCGGAGCTGAATTGTTGCACGCAGCGAAAAGGTTTTTTATTTCAAAGGAAAGTGCCGCAAAAACAAAGGATTTTTTCCTTTGGTTTTGGGACAAATAAAAATTCTTTTGGTTCAAAAGCATTTTCCTTTGTTTCAAAGAATTTTTCTTTTGAAAAATCTTTGAATCAAAATCTTAATACTTTGAAACAAAAAACAGTTTCATTTGATACAAAGTTGTTTTCGTTCGCCACAATGTTATTTAGATTTAGATTTAAAAATATTGGTTCATTGAACCATTTTCCATTTATTCCAATTGCAGGACATATTTCCTGTTGTTTTGAAATTCCTATTAGGAATTTCAAAAAATAAAAAGAAAGAAATTTATATGTTAAATTTATTTTTATTTACAACAGATGAAACTCTTGGTCACAAACAAGTTCACTAAAATCGATCCGGTCCAAATTTTTGTCGATCCGACCGCTGGATTTGGAGCGGTGTCATCGTGCGCAGCTTTCATCTCGGTTGAGACATCCACGGAAACCATCCTTCGGCTCTGGTTCTGTAAAAACGCAATCACTTATAGAAAATCTTTGATATTCACTCTTTAATTTACATACTTACCATACTTCATCCTGAATCCTTCTAATATAGTGAACTCTGACCTACACGGAAAATAATAAAAAGGTAAAATTTACCGAGTTAGCAAAGGTGAACGCTCGTGAAAGCTAAAAAGGTAACTTCTACCTCTTCGAGGTGAAACTCACCTCACAGTGAGGTAAAATTTACCTGAATCGAGGTTGGAAAAAAGGTACAATTCACCGAGAAAAAAGGTGAATCCAAAAAAGGTAAATCTTACCTCGTAGCGAGGTGAATTGAGCTCGATAAAAAAGTATAATTCACCTAGAAAAAAAGGTAAATCCAAATAAGGTAAAACTTACCTCGTAGCGAGGTGTGATTGACCTGGATTGAGCTAAACAAAACGGTACAATTCTTCTAAAAAAAAGTAACTATTCGCCGAACCCGTTCATTGAGGTTAAGTTGTTTTGTCATTCTAGGAACAAGTTTTGCTTTGTGCCTAATATGTGAAAATCGGAATAGAATGGTAAGTGTTCTTAAATATCATTTAGTTGTGCTGGTTCTCGTCATAATACATTGCTTTTGTTTCAGATCGGCCCATAGAGCTTTGAGGTGTATTCCACGTCATCCTCCAGCCGGAAAAGCCGAACCTGACCGGATTAGTCGAACGGAGGAGGCCATGAATGTACGCAACGCAGGTGGATTCAGCGGCCATAGCGGCTCAGAAGAACGCGAAGTCGAATTACCAGTCCCTATTTATCCCCAATAAATATCATTTTTGAAAGAATTTTGTATTTTTTTAATTCTTATTGAAGAAAACAATCAAACCAACTAGCATTTACCTTTTAAATCAGTAAATGGGAAAACGGTATTATTTACTATTTTGCTAGGTGAATGCGAAAAAGGTAAAATTTACCTTTTTGCTAGGTAAATTAAAAAAGGTAAAATTTACCTTTTTGCTTGGTGAATGAAAAAAAGGTAAAATTTACCTCGAAATAGGGGTGGAAAAAATTCACCTCGCAAAAAGGTAAATTTTACCTTTTTTTTATTTTCCGTGTACATCTTCACACGACCGGCCAAACTTGATTCGATTTTTCGGTTTTGTATTCTTCTTGCAAGGCAAATCAAAATATCTTTTGAATCAAAGGCTGAAGTTTTTATTTAAAGGAATAATTTCTTCAAGTTAAAAACATTTTCCTTTGGTTCAAAAAAAGTTAACTTTGTTTTAAAAGAAATAAGCTCAATTAACATTTATTTAGAATCAAAGTATTTGCTTAAATTCAAAATCCAAAAATATTTAGTTCAAAGAATTAATTCTTTGTTTCAAAATATATTTTTTTGAATCAAAAACAAAAGTTTTTGGTTGAAATAAAACAGGAGTTTGATTCAAAAAAATGAATGTTTTGAAACAAAATCATTTTTGTTTTGGTTCAAAAGCCTAGTTTTCTCTGCGTGTGCAAGAAAGGAGGGAAAGTGAGAATTCGACCATCGAAAAGCTGGAATCCAGACCGCACCTATCTGGAGGCACGTTTCGGATTATTTTTTGCACAGGTGCAGAATCTGGACAGACTTTTCGTACGAAGTTAAATATCCATCTTTCAGGGTTGCTAGCGAACCGGGAAAACCGGGAATACCGGGAAAAACTTTGGAATTTCATCGTGCCATCGGGAAACCGGGAAAAAACCTGGAATTTCAGCACCTTACCGGGAAAATTGTCATGTTTGAAATATTTTTTTACGGAATTCCAAAAATACTTTTAAAATTATTTCTAAATTCAAGAGTAGTTTTTGACAATCACGATATAGATTTATCTCATAAACGCTTATTTTCGTTCATTAGTAAACAATAAAGTTTGAATCGCGTTTTTATCTTATTGTGAAGCAATATGACATAATATCTAAAATGCTACAAAATTTAATAATGAAACTATTATCGATAAAACTAAATACAAAACTAACTAAAGTCGAACCTGGACAAGTGAGAGTCAAAGAACTGAATTTTTATTTCTCGCTCTAAGAGGTTTCTAACTTAACCAGGTGCTCTATAATAGAGGGTCAACAATAAACAAATGCATTAAAGTGGTCTAGAAATGCAACTAAACAATGTGTCTTGATAAAAATCCACTGATTTATAAGAAACCAGTAGAAGCAGCAGTTCGAAGTTTTCTCGAGTGAGTTTCAATATGGAACTATGGATATTTTTTTTAATTGATAATAATTTTGGTACCACAACTTCAATACAAAAGTGGTATTTTTTCTAAATTCCTTGGTCTAGTCAAGGAAACGACTCTAATTTATAGTGGTTTTACACTCTCACTTAAAGAAGTTTTGTGCTTTGAAAAGCTTGGGACTTGGTGTTTTCTCTGAGTTATAGAGGTTTCTCGCTTATACAGGTTCTACTGTACCAGTTTTAGTTTTAGTTCGGAATGATTTGGCAGTTTGAGACGTTTTTAAGCAGAGTTACACCTTTTTTTTCACCAGAAAAAAAGTATTGTAGTGTATATTTCGTTTGAATTGGCATGAGGAACGAAGCATTATGTCGAAAGTGTTTAGTTTTTAATTCTTCCTACGTAAAACTTTTGCTTAAAGTTTCCTACGCTGAAATATATGTCTTATGTAAAAATTGTATCGAAAACAAGCTCCTGTCGAAATCTAAGGTCTCTACCCTGACCTGATACAAAATAAAATCTTACATTCTTACAAACAAACAACAAATCTTACAACAGTTGGACATTTTAGGCCCTTTACATCGATTTTTTTATATTCAACATGATTTTATATTGAAAAACTAGTATAATAAATAGGCAAATCATCATTTATAACCGAGAAAACCTGAAAAAAACCGGGAAAAACTTTGGAATTTCAAAACGAAAAATCGCTAGCAACCCTGATCTTTGTGAATATTCCTCACTTTCATTCGTAGATGATCGATTACGCATGCTTCGTGCCACTTTCCATAGGGTACTCAAGGATGTTTCTCGTGATAAACCACCCACAAAATTCCTCCAATACGCCTTTTTCTTCCCCTTGATTAATTTTTTGAACTGATTTTCAAGGGAAACGTATGCCTCAAAATGGACAAGAGTTCCATGTTTTCGAAAATCTTTAAATGCTGTTGATTTGTCCTTATAAAGCTTGGAACACTGGGGGTCCCACCATGGATTAGGAGGCCTTCGACGCACAGATGATTCTGGGATGGGTTTTGTTTGAGCGCAAACTGCACTTTCGTGTATCAAACAAGAGAGAAAGTCGTACTCTTCCAAAGGAGGTAAAACATGCATAGAGTCGATTGCTGTTAATATTCTGTCCGAATACTTTTCCAGTCGATGTGTCTTGTGAGGTCATATGTCATATTAATTGTGTTTGAAGAGTTGACCCCATTGGTGATTGTGATTTCGATAGGCAAGTGATCACTACCATTAGGATCATGGACCACCTTCCACTGGCAATCAAATGATAGTGAATTTGAGCAGAGCGAGAGGTCAATTGCACTTTGCCTTGCAGGTGGTTTAGGTACTCGTGTTTTTTCACCCGTGTTCAAAACCGTTAAATTGAAACTGTCGCAAATGTCATAGATAAGAATAGAACGACTATCGTCAATTTGTTCTCCCCAGACAGTTCCATGTGAATTGAAGTCACCCAGGATCAACCTTGGCTCAGGGAGCACTGAGCACAGGTCCTCTAGGTGACTTCGATCCACTGCAACTCTCTGAGGCCAGTACAAACTGACAACGCATAAGTTCTTACCTCTTATAGTTGTATGACATGCAACAGCTTCAATTCCGCCTGATAAAGGAAGGTGAATTCTGTAAAAGGGGTGGCGCTTATTGATCCCCAAAAGCACCCCTCCATAAGAATCGTCACGATCCAGACGGATGATATTAAAATCGTGGAAAGAGATGTTAGATTGAGAAGAAAGCCAAGTTTCGGATAACGCAAAAATATCGCAACAAGTTTTATGAAGTAAATAATTCAATGAATCCAATTTTGGGATAAGACTACGACAATTCCACTGTAGAACAGTGATATCTCCGACCTCGCGGCGTAAATTAGCCATCGAAAGAGACAAAACACTGAAAGGAGGGGCCAAGTTTGCATCAATTGCTTCAAAAATGTCTTTACTACAGGAAGCTTCGTTGTAACAATGCCTCTGATGGATTCCGCTACATTAAAACACGTAAAAATTCCATTTAGAATATCGGCAGTTTAAAAAGCCCAGATTGGGTGGATGATTCTGGCAAAACTTCTTTGGTGTTGTGGTTTTGCGAGGATCCCGCCGATGTTGATTTGTTCTGTGGTGATTCTTTACCGCGGAAACCAGGAGGAACTTGATGTTCTTTGTTAACAACAACCGGAATTTTTGATGGTACTTTGGGAGAAAGCGCTTTAGTACGCTTTCGAGAGCATCCTGCAGAGAGTTGTATTGGTTGTACTTCATCAGCCGTATCTGTGTCATCATTATCAACTGGCAGCACTGAAAAAATGTTACCAGATTGAGATTGGGCCGGTGGAGAGGCGCTCTTCAGTATGGCGGCATAAGATCGTTTAGAACGTTCTTTTAAAGAGCGCCTCTGTTTATCCCAGCTTGCCTGAAATGCCTCGCAAGAGGAGATATCATGGGGTGAGCCCCCGCAATAGATACATTTGATGCAATTCTTGCATTGCATTGGGCGAGGCACATAAAGGCGTACTGGAAGCCTTAAAGTTCCATCAATCAAGATGTAATGAGGGAGGGCTGTTCTCGCGAATGTTACCCGAATCGAGGCTGAAGGCTTATACTTTGTAACGCCATCAACGACGAAGGCAGTCATGAGTTGGCGACAATCCAAGATTTCGACCGAAGTCGAATCAAGGCTCTTAAACTTGCCAACGCCGTGAGACTTAACGTATTCAGCCTCCAGACTCGATTCGATGATCACACCCTCGATCTCTACATCTCGAGACGGAATACAGAGCTGATACTCCAAATTAAAAAAAAATGCTTGCAAGAATACCGTTTGCGGCCTTCCGGTCGCCCACAACAACGCGCATTTTGTTTGGCCTTACTTTAGTCACACTAGTAACAGAGGGCCACCTAGCCAGATCTCTAGTGATCTGCACTACATTTAGAGGTTTTCCGTTAGTTTTGGGCCGGATAAAAACCACCCACGGCCCAGAAGAGGATGAATTATTCGGATAAACTCGGAGTCGGGTGGTCTTGTTTGCAGCTGCAGATGGAGTAGAAAGTTCAACTGTCGGAGAAAGATGACCATCTGAAGGACCAGCCACAACTGAATCCTCCAGATGCTCCTCATCTTCTCACCATCTACATCAGGCGGGTCCGACCCCCCGCCTTCGCTCATATTTTATAAAAGCGAAGCACGAAATGATCGAAATAACTATAGGGAAAAAAATAGAACAAGATAAAGGGAAAAAAGAAGAAAAGAATCACAAACTTGATATATTGTTCAATTGGCTCCTTTGGTGATCGACCCAACCACGTGGTCCTTCCTCGTTGATTGAAGATGGCTGCCACGTCTCCACTTGGTCTCGGGCGAGAACGATCCGTAAGATGATGACAATGATGATGATGATCGTCTTTGGCTCTCGTGATGACTTATTGTTCTTTGCAAAGGCAGTCAGCTAGCCACAAAACCGCACTTTATCCACCAACACTCGTAATTAAACTTTTGATCAGCTGGGGAACTTTTATTTCATCTGCCTTTGGCAGGAAACCGCAAGTCTTTTGCTTCCACGCGGCACTAAACACCTTATTAACCGTCCGAACGGCACAAACTCCCGGATATAGTGGACGAAATCTCACTCACTTGTCGCGATTATCGAACGACTTTAAAACGCGTCTGTACATGACGAGTGATGCGAGACGAATCAGGCTGTATTTGATGGAAATGTTGAAATATGAAGGTGGATGTATAAAAATTCAAAATGGTTCGCTATGGGATGACTACACCACATTTGTACAAATGCGTCTATGGTCTATGGGATGGTTTGTACAAAATATTTCGATCCCGACCGATTTTACTCCAACCGTTTGGGCGCTCATTCAAGCAGTGCCATACACTATGCAAATCGTGTTTACAGCGACAAAATTTCATCGAATTTCATCGCATTTGTACAAATGTTGTGTAGTCTGTGGCCCGCTTTATACACTGCGGAGCCAGTCGCGTTGTCGATTCTAGAACCATCAGTAAAGAACATTTTTAAAGGATCAATTTCACGTACTTTTGAAGCAAAGATTGAAGGAATGATGTTGGGTCGGACGTGATCTGGAATTCCACGGATGTCGGCGGTCATGGATAGATCGAATTTTATCAAGGAACTGCTAATCGGGTAAAAGTGACTCGTGTCCAAATTTAATAAAGAAGGGTTTATTTCTAATTGACTAAAAGTATTATAATTGTTTACATATTTTACTTGCGAATTAATATTCATAAGCCTTTCCAAATTTTCTATCTCCAAAGGATTCATAGTTACACTTCGAATTAGGGAACGTAGCGATAAATCGAAGAACCGATTTTTCAACGGCATTATTCCCGCCAGTACTTCGAGACTCATCGTATGTGTCGATTGCATACAACCCATGGTAATACGCAAACAACGATACTGTATTCGTTCTAGTTTAATCAAGTGGATATTCGCGGCGGACCCAAAGCAAAAGCTTCCATATTCTATGACCGACAGTATCGTTGTTTGGTATAACCTGATAAGGTCCTGTGGATGAGCACCCCACCAGGTTCCAGTAATCGTTCGAAGAAAATTGATTCTCTTTTGTCATTTGTGTGTCAAGAACCTAATATGTTTGCCCCAGAGGCATTTAGAGTCAAATCAGACACCCAAATATTTAAAACTAAGAGATTTAGTTAGAGTTCTACCCATCAAAAGGAGCTCTATTTGAGGAGGGGAATGCTTCCTTGAAAAAACTACTAACTCGGTTTTACTAGGCGAAAACTCGATGCCTAGATTCCTGGCCCAATGTGATAAATTATTTAGAGTTTCTTGTAACGGAGGTTTAATTTGATTGTCTGTTTTACCTGTGAAATGAACAACACAGTCATCCGCAAGCTGTCTTAGCGTTCGATTTTGTGCCATACAAGCATCGATTTCTCGGACATAAAAGTTGTATAGCAGGGGGCTTAAACATGAGCCTTGGTGTAGACCCATGTAACTAATTCGTTCAACGTTGGTTTCTCCATGACCAAAAAGCATGATTTTTTCAGACAACAGGTTATGAAGAAAATTATTCAATTTTTCTATGGACACCGAATCGAATGCCCCTTTGAAGTCCAGAAATACTGCCCCCATCTGCTCTTTTTGGGCAAACGCTAATTGAATGTCTGATGAAAGTAATGCTAGACAGTCGTTCGTACCCTTGCCCCATGGAATCCAAATTGTGTAGTTGACAACAGATTGTTTGATTCAACCCATTTTTCCAGCCGAAAGAGAATCATTTTTTCGAGCAATTCCCGGAGACACGAGAGCATTGCAATCGGCTTATACGAGTTGTAATCAGAAACTGGTTTTCTCGGTTTTTTGATGGCGATGACTTTCACTTGTCTCCAGTCACGCGGAACAATGTGCATCTCTAAAGATTTATTGAATAAATTTAACAAGCGTTTCTTAGCGGTATCTGGCAGATTCTTCAACAAGTTTAATTTGATTCTGTCCAGACCGGGAGCAGAATTGTTACAAGACCAGAGCGCAAGTGAAAGTTCGACCATCGAGAATTGATCCTCCGTTTCGGAACTATTCTCTGTATTCCGATATATTTTCTGTGTTGGTACTGTGTCCGGAGCTTTTCGCGAACTGTGTCAACCATCGACTCGAGCTTTCCTCACTTTCGTTCGAAGGTGTGTGATTTCGCATGTTTCGTGCTGTTTTCCAAAGCGTGTGCAGAGACGTTTCTCGAGATAACCATCCACGAATCGCCGCCAGTACCCACGTTTCTTGCCCCTGATCAAGTTCTTGAACTTGCGTTCCAAGGCCAAGTAACGTTGGAATTTTTGTGGCAATCCGGTTCTGCGAAACTCAACAAACGCCTTGCACTTTTCTCTTCGCGCACGTGAGCAGTCTCCATCCCACCTCGGAGTGGGAGGCCGTTTCTGTATCGTCGAATTGTCATTCCGTCTGATCTGTGCCCCGATTGCACAGTCCACAATTGTCCCGGAAATAAAACTGTACTCTGCCTCCGGAGGCAGTTCGTCCGTTGACTAGATGGCATCAATGGTACTTTTTCCAATCTATATTTTTTGTGAGGTCATAAGGAATATTGACCTCTTCGGGTGGACTTCGACCACTGGTGATAGAAATATTGATAGGCAAATGATCGCTTCCCTGAGGGTCTTGAATTACCTTCGACGTACAATCCAAGCTCAGAGAGGAAGAAGCTAAAGAAAGGTCTAAAATACTATGCTGTGATTGGGATCCATTAATTCGAGTCACTTCCCCATTGTTTAAGACAGTCATGTTAAAGTCGTCGCACAGCTCATAAATAATGTTAGCACGATCATCATCACGTGAGCTACCCCAGCCCACGCCATGGGAGTTGAAGCCTCCCAGAACTAGCCGGGGTTCTGGGAGAAGTGAAATAATATTCACCAATTGGTTCCGGCTCACTTTTTTTTTTTTTTTGGTAATATCTTTATTTGAAACGGCTCATACCTTGAGGCTTTAAGGAGCCAAATTCGTTTTGTATGTTTACAATTGTTTTCTTAGGTCTACATCACTTTATCACTTTTTTTTTACTTTTTGAAGAGAATAGAAAATGGATAGGGAAATATGAAAATGAAAAGAATTATAGACGAAGATCAATAGCTTTTAGAAAAAGGTAGATTTCGAACATGTAATCAATGTCTATCGCAGCTAGTACATCTCTTACTGGGGTACAGGGTGGTTTTCCTCGGGCCCGAAGGGAGTCTATTAAATTCGTTCTAGCGGCCAGGTGGGCCTCACATGACCAAACGATATGCTCGATGTCGTGGTAACCTTGGCCACAGCCACACAAATTGCTGCCAGCAATATTTATACGGTAGAGAACCGCGTTCAAGGAACAATGATTGGACATGAGACGGGAAAATATACGAATAAAATCACGACTCAAGTCCAATCTATTGAACCAGGGCTTAAGGCTTACCCTTGGGATAATCGAGTGGAGCCAACGACCATCCTCATCCTCGTCCCATCTGCGCTGCCAGTTGACAATAGAGTTTCTCCGAGCCAAGAAGTAGAATTCGTTGAAGACGATTTCACGCTGGTAAATGTTGCCTTCCATCGCACCCACCTTTGCAAGGGAATCTGCCCTCTCATTGCCTAATATCGAGCAATGTGAGGGGACCCAGACAAAGGTGATGGAAAAGCAACGTCTTGATAAAGTGGTCAATATTTCTCGTATCTTTCTGAGGAAATACGGCGTGAGATTTCCTGGTCTTATAGAGCGGATCGCTTCAACAGAGCTGAGACTATCAGTTATAATAAAGTAGTGTTCAACAGGTCGTGTTGCAATACTATCCAAAGCCCAATGAATAGCAGCTAATTCTGCTATATACACAGAGCATGGTGACTCGAGGCTGTAAGAGGCGCTAGATATTTCGTTGAACACTCCAAATCCCGTAGATTCCTCTATCAGGGACCCATCGGTAAAGAACATTTTTTCAGCTTCGACGTATCTATATTTAGCTTCGAAAATTTGTGGAATCAAAAGTGGACGGTGCGTGTCTGGGATTCCACGGATTTCCTGCTGCATAGACAAATCAAACTGGACAGAAGAATTATCGTAGTCAGGGCTGCAAACACGAGTTGGAGAGTACGAAGAAGGGTTTACCTGCATTGACATGAGGATGTGGTAAATAGACATAAATCTAGTTTGAAGATTTTGCTCAAGAAGCCTTTCGAAATTTGCTATCACCAATGGGTTCATGACCTCACACCTGATGAGGAACCGAAGTGATAGTAGATTGAATCGATCTTTCAAAGGGAGTATTCCTGCCAAAACTTCAAGGCTCATGGTATGCGTTGAGGGCATACATCCCAAAGCGATACGCAGGCAACGATATTGGATACGCTCGAGTTTGATGAGGTGAGATTTGGCAGCTGATTGGAAACAGAAGCTACCATATTCCATCACTGAGAGAATCGTAGTTCGATACAATTTTAAAAGATCTTCTGGATGGGCTCCCCACCAGGTGCCAGTGATTGATCGAAGAAAATTGATTCTTTGTTGGCATTTGCCTTTCAGATACTCAATATGGGCTCTCCAGGTACACTTGGAATCAAACCAAACCCCAAGATACTTGAAACACCTCGATTGAGTGATCGTTCTGCCTAGTAGTTGAAGCTTAGGTTGAGCAGGTCTATGTTTCTTAGAGAAAACAACCATCTCCGTTTTCTGAGGGGAAAACTCAATCCCAAGCCCCAAAGCCCAGGTTGACAATCTGTCTAAAGTATCTTGTAATGGTCTGTGCAGATGAGACTCAGTAGATCCTGTGACAGACACCACGCCGTCATCTGCAAGTTGTCTTAGAGTGCAGCCTTCAGAGAGACAACTGTCGATGTCACTTACGTAAAAGTTGTACAAAAGTGGACTCAAACATGAACCCTGCGGGAGGCCCATGTATGAGGTTCTTCTAACTGCAATATCTCCGTGAGCAAAGTTCAGATGTTTCTCACAAAGCAAGCTGTATAAGATGTTGTTCAATAGTGGAGGCAGACCCCGGGAGTGCAACTTGTCTGACAACACCTCTATTGAGACTGCATCAAAAGCTCCCTTTATGTCTAGAAACACTGAAGCCATTTGCTCACGTTTTGCGTACGCCATTTGTATCTCTGAAGACAGCAAAGCAAGACAATCGTTTGTCCCTTTGCCCCTTCGAAACCCAAATTGAGTATCTGAAAGGAGACCATTTGTTTCTACCCATTTATCCAAACGAAACAAGATCATTTTCTCCATCAATTTGCGTATACAAGACAACATCGCTATTGGACGGTACGAATTGGGATCAGACGCTGGTTTTCCGGGCTTTTGGATAGCAATGACTCTCACTTGTCTCCACTCTTGGGGAACAATGTTGTGCTCCAAGAATTGATTAAATAAACTTAACAAGCGAAATTTTGCAGCATCCGGAAGGTTTTTCAACAAGTTAAATTTTATTTTATCAATTCCCGGAGCTGAATTGTTGCAAGAGAGGAGGGCAAGTGAGAATTCGACCATCGAAAAGCTGGAATCCATACCACACCTATCTGGAGGCACATTCCGGATTATTTTTTGTACAGGTGCAGAATCTGGACAGACTTTCCGTGCGAAGTTAAATATCCATCTATGTGAATATTCCTCACTTTCATTCGTAGATGATCGATTACGCATGCTTCGTGCCACTCTCCACAAGGTACTCTAGGGGGCCTTCTTGGAACAGATGAATCTGGGATGGGTTTTGTTTGAGCACAAAGTGCACTTTCATGTATCAAACGAGAAAGAAAGTGGTACTCTTCTAAAGGAGGTAAAACATGCATAGAATCGATGGCTGTTATTATTTCGTCCGAGTACTTTTTCCAGTCGATGTGTCTTGTAAGGTCATATGTCATATTTATTGTGTTTGAAGAGCTGACCCCATTGGTGATAGTAATTTCGATAGGCAAGTGATCACTACCATTAGGATCATGGACCACCTTCCACTGGCAATCAAATGATAGGGAATTTGAGCAGAGTGAGAGGTCAATTGCACTTTGTCTTGCAGGAGGTTTAGGTACCCGTGTTTTTTCACCCGTGTTCAAAACTGTTAAATTGAAACTGTCGCAAATGTCATAGATAAGAGTAGAACGACTATCGTCAATTTGTTCTCCCCAGACAGTTCCATGCGAATTGAAGTCACCCAGGATCAACCTTGGCTCAGGAAGCACTGAGCACAGGTCCTCTAGGTGACTTCGATCCACTGCAACTCTCTGAGGCCAGTACAAACTGACAACACATAAGTCCTTACCTCTTATAGTTGTATGACAAGCAACAGCTTCAATTCCACCCGATAAAGGAAGGTGAATTCTATAAAAAGAGTGGCACTTATTGATCCCCAAAAGCACCCCTCCATAAGAATCGTCACGATCCAGACGGATGATATTAAAATTGTGGAATGAGAAGTTAGATTGAGAAGATAGCCAAGTTTCGGACAATGCAAAAATATCACAGTTTGTTTTTTGAAGTAAATAGTTGAACGCATCCAGTTTAGGAATGAGACTACGACAATTCCACTGTAAAACAGTGATATCTCCGACCTCTCGGGGTAAATTAGCCATCGAGAGAGATAAACACTGAAAGAAGGGGCCAAGTTTGCATCAATTGCTGAAAAAGTGTCTTTACAATTGGAAGCATTGCCATTACTATGCTTCTGATGGAGTCCGATGCATCGAAAACCGAAAAAAGCTTGTTCAAAATGTCGGACAACTTAAAAAATCCCGGCTGAGCAGCTGCTGTAGAAGAAATCATATCAGGTACTGGAGCTTTTGATGTTCCCGCGACTGCTGGATCACTGGAGATTGTAGTTTTCCCGCGGAAACCCGGTGGTATTTTGTTTTCCTTATCCGCTTCTGTCGATTTCTTAGCACTGTTAGTCGATGGGCTGACTAGAGGGACTTTTTTAGGGATTTTGGGAGAAGTCACCTTTGAGCGCTTCCGAGAATTTCCTAATACAAGAAGCGGCTGTTCTTCTTCAGTAGTATCCGTGTCAATATCGTCAACTGGCAGCACAGAGTAGACGTTATTAGATTGAGTTGAGGTCGGTGGAGAGGCGCGCTTTAAAACGGCAGCATAAGAACGCCTGGAGCGTTCTTTTAAAGAGCGTCTCTGCTTGTCCCAACTGTTCTGAAAGGCCTCACAAGAAGAAAAATCATGGGGTGAGCCCCCACAATATACACATTTTTGTGTTGTTGCGGGGCACGCTCCAACCCCATGATTTTCTCCGCAACAGGAACAACGTGGTTTATTCGCGCAGTGGGACGCAGTGTGTCCCAACTTCACACAATTCTCGCAATGCATAGGACGGGGTACAAAAAGCCTTACAGGAAGCCTTAACATCCCATCGATTAAAACGAAATGAGGGAGTGCAGTACCCTCGAAAGTTACCCGAAATGAGGCTGACGGAGAGTACTTTTTAACTCCATTGACGGCGTTGGCAGTCACGAGTTGGCGGCAGTCCAAGATTTTGACCGAAGTCGAGTCAAGGCCTCTAAACTTGCCAACGCCGTTGGATTTAACATACTCCGCCGACAGGCTCATTTCGGATATCACTCCCTCGATTTCAACTTCTCGAGAAGGAACAAATACTCGGTACTCTAAATTAAAATGATTGCTGGCAACAATTTCGTTGGCTGCTTTGAGGCTAGCCACGACCACCCGCAATTTGTTCGGTCTTACCTTCGTAACATTGGTCACAGAGGGCCACCTGGCCAGATCTTTGAAAATCCGAATTACATTCAGAGGTTTTCCATTAGGTTTGGGCCGGAAAAAACCACCCACGGCCCAGCAAAAGTTGAACTCTCAGTATACACTCTGATTCGGGGGGGGCGTAGATGCTATGGGTGATTTTGAGAGATCATCCTTTGTAAATGTATCAGTACCTGAAGGGCCCGCTCCGTCATCTGAGGTGATGCCCTCCGAATTAGGGCCTGGGTCCTCCAGGTGTTCCACATCTTCATAGGAGATACCCATATCATCCATAGAAACTGCGGGGTCAACCCCTCCGCCTTCGTTCATATTTTATTACGGGGACAAATATGTCTCCCGTAATGAAAATATGAACGAAGTACAATAATCGAAATAAGAAATTAAGGGAAAAATAGCCAGTAACAGTAAGAGTTAGGAAAAAAAGGGAAAATGAAAAAAAAAAACAATACTAATCTTCTTTTTCTTGTTGTTAAATCCAGTGATGATGTGGCTTTGTTTTGTGGCCACCCTTAGCCTTATAGCAGCAGACCTTGAGCTACCACGTGGTTTGGTCGTCCACTAATTCGATAAGTACCAATGGCCCTTTGGTAATTGGCCACAGCGTTAAAATCCGATCCCAACGGTTTGTTGACTGGATCGGCGAGGATGCCCAAACGGCGCGATAAAGTCCGGATCTGTTGAGCTGGAAACACGACGCGTTAAAAATTAACCACACTTTTTCCACTTGACAACTGAAGAGCGGGTATATGTGCGACTGTACGCTACGACGTCAACGTTTCGAATCCTTCCGGCTCACTTGTCCTTTAATTCTAGCTTGGCAACTGACGACTTCAATACCTGGAGATGATTGTAGTGGAATACGATAGAAGTAGTAACATTTCTTGATCCCCAAAAGAAAGCCACCCCCTCTTTGCCCAACTCGATCCAGGCGAATAATATTGTGGCTATGGAAGTTGAAATCAATGTTTGGTGAGAGCGAAGTTTCACATAATGCGAACACATCACAATTCAAATTGTGTACCAATACTTTAAAGGAGTCTAGTTTTGGTAAAATACTTCTGCAGTTCCATTGCAATACAGAAAGAATTTCTCTTACCTCAGTGGACGAGTTATTCATCAAAAGAAATTGCTTATGCGATGAGGGTCATAGAGAGAGCTTTCTTTTTGAAGATTTCTTTTAAAAGAGGTACAAACATATTAATCATAGTCCTCCATCCTGCTGGTACACTGAAAAAGTCCAGGATGAACGAAACAATTTCCCAAAATTTCATCTTACCATCAGTCGAAAAGCTAGGAAAACCATTCGACGATGGAGATGCAGTTTCTCTGGGAATTGTTACATTCTTGTTAGTTACTGATGGTCCCGAATTGTGAAGGGAAGTCTGGGGTTTTGACTTCCTCGAAAGTGGGGGGAAGTCCTTAGGGGAGGGATTTAAACCCGGAGGTCTCTGAATAGGAGGGGTATAAATACTATTCCCACTTTGAGGATTTTTAGTTTTATTAACTTTGCTGGCAGCTAATCTGGATTGTGTGTTAGTTGTGCGTTTCCTTTTTGGAGCCTGTGAAACATTTTTTTTAACAAATGCCCCAGCTGATGTTCCTTCGCATGGATCCTCCCCTTCGGATTCATAGTCACTTAGAAGGCCAAACTGGTTCTCTGAGACGATTGGCAAAGACTTCATCAGCATATCTCTATATGATTTTTTAGAGCGGGTTTTTAAAGAAGTCTTGATTTTTTCCCGGCGCAATATGTACTTCGGACACGCCGAGAGAGCATGAGATTCCTCGCCTGTGCAATATAAACACTTGCTTACTGCTTGTATTTCACACGAAGCTTCCGCATGCTTCTCCCCGCACTTAGAGCAGCGTGCCTGATTGCAACAGTAGGCGGCCGTATGATCCAACTGCTTGCAATTCTGGCAGTACATGACCGAAGGCACATAAAGTCTCACAGGTAGACGAACCTTCCCGATCGCAACGTAATCAGGAAGTGCAGTGCCGGAAAAGGTAACCCGGAAAGAGTTCGACAGGGAAAATGTTCGCTTTTCCCCCTCGCCAGATTCTGTTTTCAGCTGCCGCGCGTCCAGCACCTTGACCGTGGGAAGACCAGGGTCTTTGAATCGGCCAACCCCGGACTCCACAAGATCATCGACGGTTAAACCCTCCTCGGTTACCACTCCGTTGATTTCCACGTCACGAGCGGGAACGTATACGCGATACTTGATCGTAAACTTCGAGCCACAAGCAATGGCATTTGCTTCCTTCAGGCTACCAACAACAATGCGCATCTTGTGCGGTCTCATCGGCTGATAGCTGATTACGGAAGGGTAAGATCGATCAAGGTCCCGAGCGATTGAAATCACATTCGGTGATTTCCCATTCGTTTTGGACCGGATATAAACTACCCAAGGTCCCGTCGATTCAGGTTGGTAAACCCGACGGCGAGGGGCGGCTTGAGGCAGCTCATTAGCTTTTTCAACGGGGGAGTTTACTTGAGGGGTTGATGCTGGTGAGGAGTTGCCAAAAACAAAGGGAATTTGAGAGAAAAGGGTCTGGGGGAGAGAAGAAGGAGTATCATCCGTATCTGATAGGTACATCGGAGGGTCAATTACTTCCTCGGAAATTATTTCCTCGGAATCATCCTCCTGAAAGGGAGCATCTTCGCCAGCCTCGCCGTCGTCATCCATTAGTCGATACTATTCGAACTAATGGGTTTGAGCGGAGAACCAAACCTTCAAGATGAAAATATAAAATATTGAAATTCAATTCAAATTAAAAAAAAAATTGTTTATATATGTATTTAAAAAAAAAGAAGGAATTATAGAGAGAATTGAAATAGCGAAAAAATAAGAAGAACCCAAAATATAATAATAAAAAAACCAAAACGAAACTTTTGGAAAAAATAAATCGAAATATTTTTATTAGGTGCACCCTAATTTTCGATACACCCTATACCACCTGATGTCGAGAAAAACGTGGCCTTTTGTTTTGACCTTGGACACTGGTTGGCTTTTGTTGGATGCTGGTGATAATCGTTTGCAGCACACACGGTGATAATATCACTTTTTACCCGGTGAAGCACTTCGATCGGAACTTATCGAGAAAAAAATTGCCCGGGCGGTATTCACAACCGAATATGTGGACAACTAAATGACAAACTTGTTACTCGCGACTGAGATTACGGGTAAATATCAGGAGCAAAATAAGCACGACCACTTGCGGTGAATGGTACGAAACGAATGAAGGCTGTCCAGTTTTTGCACTGAAATTTGTACCGAGAGTTTTTGAGGTTAATTATCCCGATTCATCTGTACACGCTCAGCAAGTGTGCGTAAGAAATGTCAAAAACAATTCTATAGCGATTAACTTCTAAGATATTTTTCCATTATGCATGCGACGAAAGTGTTACGAAACTTCAACAGCGATTTCCTTGAAACATGTCAAACAGTTCATACGACCTGTTCAAAACTGACAAAAATTTTGTTTTTTCCTCAATTTGGTTTTGACAGTTCTTTTTGGTATGTTTGGAGACATCTCGTGGCCCAGCCAAAAATTGGTACAAAACGATCGTTGGAAATTTTACACAAGTTTCGTGGGCTAGCTTGTACGCCTGTTCTCTGTGTTCCTACTTATTCTTTTTTACAAACATGCAAAATTTTATTTCAAAGTTATTAGTTGGATGTCATATCTTTTACTACTTCCTTTTTTTTTGCTCTCTCCACAGTATAAAATTATTTTGAATCAACATCACCTATCGTCATCATGGAGGAGGACACCGAGTATAAGAAATTGCCAATTGATGAACGTTGTGTTCATAAACTCTGGAAGGCTCGTGTTGATGGATACGAAGAAGCGGCCAAACTGTTCCGAACGATTGATGATGAGAAATCTACGGAATGGAATAAATATCTTGGTCTTGTAAAGAAGTTCGTCATCGATAGTAATGCAGCGGCGCAAGAAAAAGGTCTTGAGGCGACACTCGTTTTTGTGGAAAACAGTGGTAACGCCGGTAAAACAGTCGGTGAAGTAATGAGCGGTATTATCACCAAATGCATCGGAGCACCAAGAGCTAAAACCAAGGATCTGGCCGTCCAGATAACACTGATGTACGTAGAGATTGAGAAACATGAAACTGTATTAGAGGAATTGTTGAAGGGAACCGATCAGAAGAATCCTAAGATTGTCGCAGCTTGCGTTGCCACCGTGACGCAGGCTTTGCGGGAATTTGGTAGTAAAGTGATAAGTATTAAACCAATTGTTAAAAAGCTTCCAACGTTGTTGAGCGATCGAGACAAATCTGTGCGAGATGAGTCAAAAGCGCTCACTATAGAGATATACCGATGGATAGGTGCAGCCTTCAAATCACAGATAGCATCACTTCCTGCTGTTTTGCTTACGGAGCTGGAGACCGAATTTGAAAAGGTAAGTGGCGATAAAGCCGTTCCGGTTCGATATTTGAAATCACAGCAAGAGAAGCAAATGTTAGCTGCTGTTGCTAGTAATGTTGAGGCTCCGGAAGGTACTAATGAAGACGAGGCCGACGAGGTCGAAGAAATCGATCCTATGGATCTTATCGATCCAGTTGATATACTATCAAAGCTACCCAAAGACTTCTACGAAAAACTGGAAGCTAAGAAGTGGCAAGAACGCAAGGAAGCATTAGAAGCTTTGGAAACTTTGCTGCAAAATCCTAAGCTGCAGCCTGGAGATTATGGCGATGTTGTTCGAGCATTGAAAAAAACTATATCGAAAGATACGAACGTTGTGTTGGTGGCACTTGGAGGAAAATGTCTTTCGATGTTAGCTAAAGGATTGGGCAAAAAGTTCAACACTTATGCCGGGGTAAGACATTAAGTTTTATTTTATTTATTACATCGCTAAAATTTACATACAAATACTTCTGAAAACAAATTTGCGTAAAGAACTTTAGAAAAAATATATGTATAGTGATTTTCAAGGATTTGTAGTTAAGTATTAATGTATGTAAACCTCTAAATTGTTGAAAGATCTTAATAGAGTTGCTGCATGACGCATCACACAACACACATTTGTTTTTAAGCGTACAGATGTTTCGGAAAAAAATAAATAAATGTAAAATTAATAATATCAATTGTTCAATTTGCAGGCATGCATTCCAGCAATTTTAGAAAAGTTTAAAGAGAAAAAAGCAAACGTAGTGACAGCGCTAAGAGATGCGATCGATGCTATCTACCCGTCTACTAATTTAGAAGCAATACAGGAAGATATCCTTGAAGCACTAGCGAACAAGAATCCCAGTGTCAAGACCGAAACGGCCTCCTTTCTAGGTACGTAAACGAAAGTTTATAAAATAATTGCAATTTCAATGTATCTATGTATTACAGCAAGAGCGTTTACAAAAACTCTACCGACTATATTAAATAAAAAACTATTGAAAGCATTAGTTACGGCTTTATTGAAAACTTTGAACGAATCTGATCCAGCAGTACGTGATGCTTCAGCTGAAGCTTTAGGCACTGCTATGAAATTGGTCGGTGAAAAGGCTATAGGGCCATTTATAACAGAGGTGGATGCCTTGAAACAAGCCAAAATAAAAGAATGCTGCGAAAAAGCAGTCATTACCATCAAAATTCCCGGCCCCAAGAAAGAACGACCAGCAACAGCTCCTCCAAAAACGAGTGTTACCACAAGTTCATCGGGAACTGGTGCAGTTAAAAAGGGTGGTTCAACTGAACCAAAACCGGTTGCTCGGCCAGCAACGGCTGGTGTCAAGAAACCACTTGGTGCTAAAAAAGTTCCTGGTGGAGGGGGGGTTGGTGGAGGTGGCAGTTTATCAAAATCTTCAAGCACAGCTAAAGTTTTGCCCACTGAACGAGATATGTCCCAAGAGGAAGTGGACGAAAAAGCAATTGAAATACTTCCTGCAGAGGTAGTTCAGGGTCTTGCTGATTCCAACTGGAAATCAAGAGTAGCTGCTATGGAATCCTTGGTCGGTGTTATTCCTGATTTTGATGCCAAGTGTGGCCACTCCCAGGTGATTTTAAGAACACTAGCTAAAAAACCTGGCCTGAAAGATACAAATTTCCAAGTTTTAAAACTCAAGCTCGAAAGCGTAAAAGTAACGGTAGAAAAAATGGGCATTACCACTACAACTGCCGATTACATCGTCAATGACATAACTGAGAAACTTGGTGATGCTAAAAATAGTAGTCCAGCAGCACATGCCCTGACTGCGATAGCCGAAGCAATTAAGCTTGAATATGTTGTTTCGAAGGTAATGGAATTTGCTTTTGAACAAAAATCGCCGAAGGTTCAACAAGAAGCTCTTAGTTGGGTCAACAATGCCATTAAAGAATTTGGCTTCCAAGTTAATCCTAAATTACTTCTTGATGATTCAAAGAAAGCTGTCCAAAGTATAAACCCGGCAGTTCGTGCAGCTGGAATTGCACTTCTTGGTACGATGTATTTGTATATGGGCAATTCCTTAGCTATGTTTTTTGAAAACGAAAAACCAGCTCTAAAACAACAAATTCAAACTGAATTTGATAAATGCGCCGGCCAAAAACCTCCGCCCCCTAGCAGAGGTTTAACAAAGTCTGCCAGCAAGTCATCATCAGATAATTTAATCAAGTAAGTTTTTGACAAAAATTTTAAAATCTAGATATTCAAAAAATTTTTTTCAGCGATGATGACGCTGTAGAAGAACAACCTACAGTTAATATAAACGATCTTTTGCCACGTGTGGATATTGCACCCCAAATAACAGAATCTCTGTTGGCAGAAATTTCGGATAAAAATTGGAAAACGAGGAATGAAGGCCTCGACAAATTGAAAGGTATTCTGGGAGAAGCAAAGTTGATTAAACCTAGTCTAGGCGACCTGCCCCAAGTTTTGGCTCAGCGTTTAGTAGACAGTAATGCAAAAATAGCACAAACCACGGTGGAGATTTGTGAGCAGATAGCAACAGCCATGGGTCCTCCTTGCAAACAATATGTACATGTGCTGTTTCCAGGATTTCTAAAGGGATTGGGTGACAGTAAATCCTTTATTCGAAGCGCTTGTATATCGTGCATTAATGCTTGGGGCGATCAGGCTGGATATAAAGAATTTTTCACTGGTGAGATTATTGCCGATGCATTAAAAACTGGTAGTCCAGCGTTGAAGACAGAACTATGGGGTTGGTTGGCAGAAAAACTACCTGCAATTCCGGTACGTAACAAGTTGATCGATTTAAACTTTTGAATAATTGATTTTGTTTTCCACAGCCAAAAAGTATTTCGAAAGACGAACTGGTAGCTATGTTGCCTCATTTGTATGCTAACATATGTGATCGAAGTGCAGATGTTCGAAAAAACGCTAACGATGCTGTACTAGGTATAATGATTCATCTGGGATATGATGCGATGATGAAAGCCCTCGATAAACAAAAACCAACCTCCAAAAAAGACATTCAGGCTGCTCTGGACAAAGCGCGCCCAAACTTACCGGTTAAACCTTTACCAAAAAATAAACAGCAGGCGCCAATTGTAGAGGAACCAAAAGTTGTTCGTCCTGGAACGGCCAAATTACAGAAACCGGCACCTGGTGCTGCAAATAAAGGCAATGCAACTAGCAGCTCTAGAAAAAAGGAAGAGGAAGTTGATAATTCGCCGTTACTAGCAATAAACAATATGAAAAGCCAACGTTTGTTAGATGAGCAAAAGCTCAAAGTTCTCAAGTGGACGTTTACTACCCCTCGTGAAGAATTTACAGACCTGCTGAAGGAACAAATGACTGCTGCGAACGTTAACAAGGGGCTTATTGCGAATATGTTCCACGATGATTTTAGATATCATCTTAAGGTTATCGATGCTCTGATTGAGGATTTACCTAAAAACGATAAAGGGCTGATTTGTAATCTCGATCTAATAATGAAGTGGCTTTCGTTAAGGTTTTATGATACTAATCCTTCGGTGTTACTCAAAGGCTTAGACTATTTAAATCTCGTTTTTCAAATGCTTATCGATAAGCAATATGTACTTGCAGAAAACGAGGGAAGTTCATTCATTCCGCATTTGCTAACAAAAATCGGAGACCCAAAAGATGTAGTTCGGAATGGAGTGCGCACATTACTACGGCAGATTTGTCTAATATATCCATTCGCTAAAGTGTTCGTATTTGTGACAGATGCTCTGAAATCAAAGAACGCTAGACAACGCGCCGAATGTTTGGATGAGCTGGGTTATTTAATAGAGACCTACGGTCTAACAGTTTGTCAACCATCTCAACAGGTAGAAACAATACACACAATAAAAAAAAAGGATGATTGTTATGTCATTATTTTTCAACATTCCACAGGTTGCGCTGAAAGAAATAGCTAAACACATTTCCGATCGAGATAATTCAGTGCGTAATGCGGCTTTGAATGCAGTAGTTCAAGCTTACTTCCTAGCCGGAGAAAAAATCTACAAACTTATTGGACAAATGTCTGAGAAAGATCTATCTATGTTAGATGAGCGAATAAAACGTTCCAAAAAGACGATTAAGAAACCGGCTAGCACGATTGAAATAGTTAAAGTTCCATCAGCAGCCGAAGTAAATGTTACAGAGCAGGAACCTGTGGACGAAGAAGATGAGGTTATTACACATGAACAACCTGAAGAGGCGGTTCCAGTTGCACGGTGAGTAATAGTAATTGAGTTGGTTTGCTATGTTCTAGGATTTTTTTTGGAGTTGAGTACCATTTTTTCATATACGCTTCATTTTCATGCATTTATATATTTTTTGCAAAAGTAAACGTAGATCAGTTGTTTTTAACAAAGCTATCAAAAATGAAGTTTGCACTGTTCCTGGGTCCACGGTAGAATGTTCAGAAGATTCTGAAACATTAGGTAATGCACATAAAAGGCCGCGGGAAGACTTGGATGAATCGGAAAATTTAAAGTTAGTATTTCATAATTTAAGGAAGGCTGAGGGAGACATTTGTTCGTGTTTCTTCGATGTTGTTTTTCAATTTTGTATGTGGTACGTCGAGATTACTGAAAATTCAATGTTGCAAATATATTGCTTCCTTGTTGTATTTGTATTGAATCAATTGTTATACAAAACGGTTGTTTTATTTTATTTCTCAAGTCGCGAAAGCCATAAAGATGGTAAAACGACTATAATCGAAACAAAAAAAAAATTATTTCTAGATTCCTTTATTAACAAAAGTTGCAGAACGTGAAGAATGCTTTAAACATTTTAAAAGATGAATGATTGTCTATCATCAAATCTTATTTTTTCTACATTTTTATAAATGTCTAAACAGATAATTAAAGCATAAGTTTTTTTTAAGAACCAATTGGCGTTGAGGACCCAAACATATGAAAAAGGGTGCGAAACCAAAATAGTACCACTTATGTATTCCTAATAAATCATAATTTATGTAAAAGTGAATACTTATCTATTTTTCTACAAACTATTTGAATGGATTACCAGTTTTTTTTAATCCATACAAGAGCCTGTTCATTCGAAAAATTCGATTTTTTAATAAGTAAAACATTATCTTTCCAGTTTCAAGTCGTAGCTGGCAGCACAATCTTGATGTTAAACTAAATAGGCTCAATATTGTTTTTTCGGCAGAGATGCCAATGTGCTTGATTTTGCGAGGCTTAGTCTGATAAGCCTATAAAGTTTTCACTGATTCAAAAAATAAGCCTGATTTTCCCTGATTTTTATTAACGTGAATAAAAATGTTGGGAACCTCTTATATGCGCACAAGCGTTCGTTGCCCGACGTCCTACAAACCGAGCGAACATTACCTTGCATGTCCCTCTCGCTCGTTTCTTGTTCAATGTAGAAAAAAGTAATCATGATAGTCAATTATTAACTTTTTTTAACAAAAAATACAGTTGTACTATTTTTGTTTTGCTCAGTATATCAACTGTAGCTTTTCTATTAATAGTAATATTTGTTAATGTAAATTTTTAAACGTTTTCTAAAAAATTGAATCTCGTTTTATTTACATTGTTGTTGAAATTAGACCCGTTTTTTTTCAAGTCATTTGGACATTTTACGTTATATTAAAAGATAACGTTGATAAAATTTCCAAATTTGTTTAACCTTATCTATTTTTTACCTTAATTTATCTTAAAACATACTTATCCGGAAAAAAAGATTAAGGCAATTGACTTAAAGAATAGTTTATAATTTCGTTTTTAATTTATTATCTTTTGTTATTCCTCCTAACGTTTAAAATTACTTCTCGTATTTGCAGTTGGTTAAGGCTTTTCGTTTATTGATTTCTGGTTTTCATGTTTTGCGTTTTCATTGAAACATGTATTGGCAATTCCTGTGTTTTTCATTTTTTTTTCATTGCACAATGTTAACCAAGATTAATCGTTAATTGTCCAGTTTTTTTTCGTTTTGGAGCTATTCAACTAAACAAATGCTAACACACCTAACGCGTATTTGATTGAACGACAAAGATAGTAATATTGAAACATCTTTTCCTTCTCTCTCTTTTCGATTGTTCCTCTCCATTCTATTCGCATCGTTTTATGTGATCCGTGAACTCATACTTCAGGCCACCGGAAGTGAGTGCGCCCAAAGTCAGCGGTCCCTTTAAGTTGGATGATAATGTGATAGCAGACATTGAGCACAACTGGGTTAAGGCCGACCAGCATCGAAAGCTGGATCTGCCCCAGATCGACGTCGCGTTTCTCTATGAACCAATCAAGGTGATTTCGGTACGCGGTGCGCAATATCCAGAGGAAAAATTCCAGCAACTTTTGGCACGAACTCTGCACCGACCAGTGAGTGCTCACTCGCGAGATTACGCTATGAGTCCACCCTCGCACATGCGTTCTCCAGCGTATGGTAGCATCGGTGGAGGTAGTGGCTGTGGGGTCCAGAAGTCTAAACCAACTGCAAAGTACGTTTAGTTGTAGATTGTTTTGCTGTTTATTTATTAAAGAAATATTGTAATCACTACCATCTTGCATTGGGTGGATGACAAGACTTAAATGCTAAATGTATATGTATTCTCCTTTCATTTCAGTTTGGCTGATGCGTTGCCTAAGTTAGACCCCAATCTCCTACGGATTATCAAAAGTATTGGTAGTGCGGACTTTTACACAGCTCATGCAGCAATAAACGAACTTTCCGACATCCTCGAATCACAGGAAAAGCAAGCTGTTCTGCGCGACTATGAAGAGATCTACATACAAAGTATTTTGCAGCAATTCAAGGTAATAAGATTGAGACTGATTACAGAATTTATTGTTTACGTTGTTTTTTCATTTATAATTTAGTATCTCCAGCAACGGCCACTAAATGAGGCTTTACCTATGTACCAGCCGCTTTTGCACAGTATTTATTCTTTCTTCGCCTCTAAAACTCTTGGAAAAAATTTGTCGGTTAACACTATCAAGAGTCTTATATCCGTGTTATTGGGTTTGATGGCCAATAATAAATTTGGTGGAAGTACTGACGATGCTCAGTTTACTAAAGTTGTTAATGGCATTTGTCTCAAAGTTCTGGATCATACGAATTTCACACATGTTCACTGGTAAGAAAACAATGTAATTTCTATTGATTTAATTGTAATGTAAATTTTATCAAATATTATATTTAGTGCTCTGATAAGGTTGCTCAAAGAGTCGTGTCAAACGAGTTGTTTACCTAAGTTTACTGAGCTTTTGATGAAATGTATATGGCGGAACGTCAAGGTCAGTTGAAAATATTCGTATGTTGGCTTGAAATGTTTATATATGTTTTTGTTATATTTATATTTATTTTTGCATCCAGGTTATTCCTGATCGCCTTACCGAACTCAATTACGATGCTGTGCTGCTAGAGGTACATGAGTTCATGTTGGCTTTACCGAGTGCCTGGTGGCACCAACGACCTTCCGATACCCCTCTGCGAACTGTTAAGACTATTATACATAACATGACAAAAATCAAAGGGAACGCTATTCTACAACACTTGAACAAGATTCCAAGCCACTCAGAGTTGAATACGTACATACTACGAATTTTGAAAAATCTCAATAAGGAATCAACTCCGAATGCAAATCAGCATTCGGCAACCACAGTGAATTCCAATAGTGAAAATAATAATATGCAGCAGCATCGAGGCAATGCCCGACCACTTCATGAAACTCATGAGGAGGTTTCTAACATCTTTAAACTCATTTCTAATACGGATAGCAGTCAGGAGGGCTTAGCAAAATTACATGAATTTAAGGTTAAATATGTAGAATATTTATATTATTTTACGCACTATTTTAACATATCAAATTTTGACTGTTTTTAGACGCGCAATCCAGAAGTAGATATCCTTCCGTTTCTCAAAGGTGCTAGTGTGAGCTTTCAAAAGTACATCATAGATGGACTGGCTGAACTAGACAGTCATCAAAAACAGAGCTCTGGTGGTATGGAGAAGAAGTGTAAGTGAAAATTAGTTAATTTTTTTTTTATTTAACAACTAGTTCATTAAAGGCCTTTTACTTTTACAAAGTTTCAGTGTGCCGAGTGTATTCGTTTCACTAGATTAGTAGGGAAGGGGGCCGTAATAGTCGCGGCGACTCAACTGTTAGAACTTTTTAAATAAGGGGAAGGAGGGGGTTATAGGGGGGTAATTTGTTAAATGTTGAATGAATATTTCTTCTGGAAGTAGTTTTTTTATTGTACAAAGACAATATCAATAGAGTGAAAAAATGGTCATATTATTTCACTTCATTGTGTGATTAAAGTCAGTATTGAATTTAATAAGACAAGATAAATTACATTTTTGATTAGATTACGATATACTATATGGAAATTTTGAATAACAAGTTAAAATTACAACATGCATATTGACTTAAGCTTAATAACAACCCGTTTGAATAAACACACATAGATAGCCTCCGTAATCAAAACTTTTCTTTTTGAAGCTGTCGCAGGCACCCGCATTGCACAATCCACTACAAATCCGGATTATTGGATGGACAGATTAAACTCTCTTATGGTAAGTGTAACTACCATGCCGGGAAGGATGATGGAAGCTATCGGGCTGAAGAAAAATTAAGGAAATTTGAAACCTCAAGTTTTTCGCAAATTTTGGTTGAAGAATATAAATTATTTTGATGCTTAACCAAATTACAACAGAATTTATTTTTGACACCATCAACCGCATCGTTTGTTTTCTTTCAATGCTGTGTTTATTACTTTATCTCACCGCTATAGCTAAAATGCTCTCTTTTTTCAGACGAAAACACATCCAAACCAACAGGGCAATGCAACACAACAACATCAGTTTTCGGATAACAAAATAACTGATGAAAATCTGAATCTCAATCAACTCCAGCCCAAAGTCAATCTGTTGCGGAAGGAAGCTGGCGGTGGTCTTGGATCGGGTCTTACTCCTGCTTCTATAAGCGGCGGAGGTGCTAACAACAGCCTCGTAAGCAACATTTCCGTGCACAGGCGAGAATTGCTGGCTCAAAAACTAGAGCAAATTAAGCAACAAAAATGAATAACGACCGAGCTGAGCTTGGTTCGCCGATAGTTTATCTCATTTACCGAAAGAACAATAACTATTAGAAGGAAAAGAATATTTGCTTGTGTAATGAGTGGTTAATCAGTAACGACGGAAAGCAATGGTGGCATGTGAGATAAATCCTTATGTTTCATTCTGCTACTTGTTACCCACACCCACAGAAAGAACGACGGTGTTGGTCTTCTAGGACCACAACCTTTTGGATTTTAGGTAGGACTCTATGCACTTGAGAAATGTGTAGATTTAGGTTCGAAGTTCTGTTGGAACCATCGTTATCTGCTTGATTTTAGTGTTCGCAATTTGTTTCTATTGTACGTCTATTCAAAATAGGCTGTAACTTTTTTTTACAATATGGCCTTACACGTAACAAATTGGAAATATATAAAGTTTTTATCTTTTCTCATTCGTGTTGACTTAAATCTGTTGTGTCCTATTCCAAAATGATATTTTGCAGTTTTTTTTTTAAATTATCAGTTATTCCTTGTATTTCGTTTAAACAATTTAATCAGTTACGCAAATGCAGCATAAAACAGTAAATATTTTTCACAGATCTTATCAGACAAAACAAGCCATCAAATGAAAATGAACCACAATACCAGAAAGTATACAGTTTACTAATCTTGCATAATCTACTAATGTATAATAGTCACCTATAACAAATCACTAGCTTTCGTTTCACCGTGTGTATCTTGGACGTTTTGTTTTCAATAATATTCATAAGTAGTTTGACATCTGGTTGTTTTCCCACGAAATTCGATGACAAATTAAACATGCACTGGAAAATTTAATGTTCACATTTAAAACCACAATTAGACTGACGCAAAAGCATACCATTTCATATACTTAGTTTTATATTGTACTTGTAGACATGAAACCACAGAGATTGTTTTGATCCACATTAGCATTCCCGCTAATTATAGAAAGTCGATATTTAAGTATTTTTGAATCTCCATCCTCATAAATTTGAACAACAATGCTGTTTTATCCTTTCTAAGAATACCTACAACATGAAAAACATAATTTTTCGATCGATTGGCATGATAGCTATAAAAATTGTTAATGTTACAAACATTGTTCATTCTTTGGTTTTCGTTATGCTTAAAAATACAGCTTTTGCTCTCGTCCTGCAGTAGATAATACTCAAATAAAAAAAAAACAGAAGAGATGGTAATAGAGCAAGCAAAAACTTAAAATTCTCTAATTAGGCGATCGAGTACATAGTGAATACTTATGATAATGCAAATCAAATAAGAACACATAGAAAGAATAAAAAAAACCTGAGTGCACATGCGTGTCATCATGACAAATATACAATGCAAAGTGTAATGGAGGGTGATTTCGGTACATCGGGGGTTTGCACTGATGCTTACTTTGCCCTCTCAAACTCGTCTTAATCATTGTGGTAGATCACGACACTCTGCTGCAGCGTAAAAAAATGGTAATAAGACAAAAGCAGCAATTAGAAAGATAAGATTCCACTATATATTTATTATTGCAAATCATTCATGTTGAATATGTAAACTAATTTAGATACTAAAACCTGTAATAAACAAAATAAAACTATTCGTTTATTGACTATTTGATTTATAAGTTTACTGTGAAAGATCCTAATTTACTTAAAAACAAGTTACTAAAAACAATTATTGGCATCATTTGGCTAATTTTTCTAGAACATTTGACATCTTGTAATCTACAGTGGAGTGCGAAAAAATAGCAGCGTCACTAAGTTCTACGTAAAATGCTTTTAACCTATGTAAATTTGATTCATTCTCAAAAAATTACAGTGACCGGTTACTTAGATAAAAATCCACCCATTGTTTTAATATTAAAATGCCGATATTTTTAATTTTTAAATTAATTTTTTTAAACACTGCCTAGAGTGCGACCCTGGCCACGGAATATGGAATATGGGGGGAGGGGGGCGTTGGGGGGTACGATCGTCATCATATAAATATTTTGAATACGATAGCTTTGAGTGGAACGCTGTTCATTCAAAAAAGAAAATTATGAAGTATTTTTACACAGTAAATCAAGCATTGATTGCTTCGATATAGGTATAGGTAAATTCACCCCAAAAAAATATCAGTTTTAATATTCATGCAACTAACCTATAGAGGAATTTCGAAGCCCATACTTAATTTTAACAAAGATATTCATATATAATAGAGATGTACCGAATAGTGGTATTCGGCGAACGGCCGAATACCGAATATTGACCTTTTCAATTATTCGGGCAAACGAATATTCGGCCGAATATTCTATTGAGTTTTTAATGAAAAAAAAACTTAAGCAATTATTCCAATGCTTTCTATTTCTTCCATATTAATACATCTCATGTTTTTTAGTCGATAATTTTCAACCAAATGATATTATCGAATGATGTATTACAAGATATTTTTTAAGTAGGGGTCTTTCAGATTTTTAAAATGTCACCAATAATTGAAAAGACATCAGATGACTCGTCGCTTCTAGGGCGCTTATCACTAAAGAAATTGCGTTACTATGAAATCTGGGATAAAACGTGTCGAAACAGGTGCCAAGCTTTTTGAAATTGCTTCTCTGATATTGAATTAGATGAAGGTCGAGTTTGTGCAAGATATCTTCAAAATAGTTTTTGAAAAAATAGATGATCTTTAACTTTAAGCATACCATACTTTAAACCACACGTATCCATATGGTCAGGACGATTAAAAAAAATTAAAAAATGAAAAATTTATGTAAGGTACACCGGGGCAAGTGCAAACGGTTTTTACCATAGTTCAACTTTCACTTGTCCTAGAAAAATATGTATTTGTTCAAAAATTATCAATCATCGTTCGTTGCATCACTAAAATAGTTCTCAACAAATTCCCGTTGGTAGTGAAAAATTAAAAAATGTTGGTAAAAAGTAACGGTGCTTTTGTGAAAAAATTTCAAAATTTGCACTTGCCCCGTTTATGGGGGCAAGTGCAAACGCAATACTTTTTCCAAACTAATTCACAGATGAGTCAGTGTATCGGTCTTAAAATGAATTGAATACATGTTCCGGTACGTTTTATAAACTTTGATTAATATGTTTGCTGTTTTCTTGCAATATTGATAACTTTTTGGAACTCCATTTTTGGTGACTGTTGTTTTAAGCAAAAGACCTTCATTTACTAATGCATTAAGGAATTTCGAACATCCGCTTCAGATACAACACTTTGGATACCCCTTCTGGCCATTTTAATATAATGCTGAACCATTTTTGTGATGAATTTTCTGAAATGGCTGATGTTGCATGGCTTAAAGGTGCGTTTGCACTTACCCCGGTAGTGTCGTTTGCACTTACCCCGGTAGTGTCGTTTGCACTTGCCCCACAGTGTGGGTTGACAAGAGCGAATATTATTTTCACAACTTTCGGGGTGTAATGAAAATTTATCATAAATTTTCTGCTTTCACTTGAATATCGGTCTCAAACACTCACCTTTTAACGAAAATTCGGATTTGAATGCCCTTTTTTGTAGCCAAAATATGCAAAACAAAAACACACTGTTCATGTCTAGTACGAACTTGAATTCGTGTGTGATCAAGCAGTGCCGTGTTTTTAGTGAAAAATTTAAAGAGAGTTTAGTTTATCTATGTCAGATTGTTTGTTTGGGTCTAAACAACAATTTCTAAAAGAAGAAATATTTTTTACTTTTCTTAGAAAAGAGAAAAGATGAACGTTTGCACTTGCCCCGAGTTTGCACTTGCCCCGGTGTACCTCATATTTTCAAATTTTTGAAAAATCGTTATTGAACACAAAATTTTAAAAAATTTAAAGAGGAATTTGAGTTTTTTTATTTAATTTAGCAAATAATTTGAATAAACCCGAGCAAAACTCGGGAAGTTTTAAACAATATCTTGACATCCCGGCCAGATTTGACTTATCTGGATTCTTTACTGGATTTATGGGCAAGCCGGAATATATCCAGAAAATCTGGAATAAACTATAATCAAAGTATAAAACGATACCGTTCAGCATTCTCCTGCACGATCTTCAGTGGAAGATACGCGGATACACCTTAGATGTTTTACTGAAACGATGTTTTTCCTTTTTTATATGAATTTATCTCATTAAGGTCATTCTTCCTCGTAAATAACTGCTGAAACCATAAGTTTTCAATGATTGTGGGGCTTTTTCAACATTACTTTTGGATATTTTATAAATTATCCGATTTTTTTTTTAATTTACAAATCCGTAGTAGATATTCGGCTTATTCGGCCGAATACTTAGCTCAACTATTCGGTGAGCCGAATATTCGGCTTAACGGTTTTTCGGCGGTATTCGGCGCCGAATATTCGGCCGACCGAATATTCGGTACATCTCTAATATATAAATAGCGGTTTTAAGCGAGGAGTGTCAAATTGACACTCAAAGCACTGACCACACTGACATGACACTTAAAACAAAAGTTCAACCATTTTCTGTCTAATTTTTTGTTGTCAGATTTTGCAGGTTCGCAATACCGACGGCAGGTGGCGAACCTGAAAAATTTGACAAAAAATGCCCTGTAGGAAATGTAGTCCTGTTTAGCCCGATTTTATCGTAGAAATTGCGCGTTTTATTTTTAAAGTTGGGTGGCATTTCCTAACTGGGATAGCATTTCTTCAAATCGATCGATGCGCACTCTGGAATCGACATTGCGTACTGTTGGAAAAATTATCCAGAAAACGAAATCGAGTGTCCAGTCAGTATGGTCAGTGCTCAAAGTCTGATTAGAATTTTTTTTCTTGGGTTTTCAGGGTGCGTTTATTAAAAAAAATAATGCAAAATTAAAAATTTCAAGAATTCATTGAGGGTCCCCGAAGAAATTTTTTTATTTGGATGCACCCGAATAATGTTACAAGCCGCCAACCTTCCCGCTTAACAAAATAAATGCTTGGAATGCTTGAAAGAATGCTTGGATTTGAAGCATTCTTCAAGCATTCCTCCCATTGAATTCAAGCATTAAATGGCCCAACCGATTCTACTTGAAACAGGTTTCCCGGTTCAGAATGACAGATCTCGTTGACATCTCTCATGTTTTGAATGTATTAGTGCGATAGGTAAGTGCTTATGTGTGAGTACATACGAACACGTGTGTGTATGTGTGTGTGCTTGTTTGAAACCGCATGGAGAAATTCTTCGAATTTTAAACTTAAAAAACAAATGAATTAAATCTTATAATATCATTTTTCTTTATTCATTTATTCCATCATTATTCACATTTTTCTTTTCTTCTTTCTGAACTCGTATTGTTTTTTTTAAATTTTCTCCATACTTATCGACGAATGCACTGTTTACCTGCATGGCCATTGCGAATCGTTCCGGAACAAGTCACCTTTTTCCTGATATTTTTCACTCTCCACGGTCGAGATAAAGTCCATATGTCGACCGAGGTACCTGGCAGCAAAACGATGGGATTGGTTCACTTTGGTCGAGGACAGCAGAAAATTCGGTCTACGGCTCAGGTTCACAGAATCCTTCCACTGTTGTCATCTGCAATAAAAACAATCAGATTTAACGAAAGGGTGGGGTTTTTATTAATGAAATACTTTACCTTTGCCGGTGTACTGCATGATAGTGTAATCTCCTGTAGTTTTGAGCCGGTATGTGATATTTTTCCCCCATCCTTTTGCTCGGAAGTATTCCTAAAAAAATACTGTGGCCGAAAGCCAACCACCCAAGCAACCAAAAGTTCGAATATCACTTAAGGAACGAACTAATAAGTTCATATATAGCTGTACAAAAGTTCTGTGGAACTTTTTTGCTGTTCAAAATGCTTTTTCGAGGTCCATGGAACTTCATTCTTTATCAAGTTCAGCCAATACTCAAAAAAAGCTTTAAAGTACTGTTTTGGTTTCTGTTTCTACTTTTTGGGAACTTTAAAGTTTATATAAAGAAAAACAATCTACTTGTTACGTACTTCTCATTTTTTTCAAAATCAAGTAGCTATCAAAGGGTTGCAAGTCTTTTTGTACAGCTCAATAGTTCGTAAAAAGTCTCTGTTGTACTATTTTGTAAACTTGAAAGTTTTTAATTAGTTCCAACGAGCATTCAAAAACAACTTCGTATTATAGAAACTTTGAAGTAGATTTAAAGGCTAAAATCTACTTTTTTCGAACTTCAACACGTGTTTGCATAAATAAACACATATCGTTACTTGGGAAACAACTATATGAAGTACACATTAAGTTCCGGAAGAACTTTTTAACAGCTTGAAAGTGGGACTTAAGTAGAAATAAAGAACCTGAAAGTCGTTTTAAAGAAAATCATCACATCGAGTAAAATCGTTGCCTACTCATGATGTTCATATAGGGCAATAAGTATGGATCTCAACTTTCAAGCGGTGAGCTCGGGTTCGAGGCTTGGTAAGAACGTGTTTTTAAATGTAATGTGAGTTAGTAACAAATATAGTTGATTAATATGAATCAAAATAGCAGACTTGAGAAGGCAATTGAAGGAGCGGAAGAGTAATTTTTTCGATTTTTTATGCTGCTTATAAAGTGTATTTTGAAGCTGGTTAGGAGTTGTTTGACGATTTATGCGAACTTTTTGTCAACTTTAAAGTTCGTTTAACTACTTAAAAATTGAGCTGAAAAGAAGTTATATTTGCATACTCGATTAAGCTGATCAAACCTGATAGAGGAATCTTGTCCGAACTTTTGGTTGCTTGGGCAGCAGCTGATCACAAGCATTCTGAGCCTTCTTTTATGTAAATCCAACTTGATCGATCAATTCGCAGGATCGAAAATCGATGAACTATTCCGGAATATTTTACATTTTCGCGCACTATAGGAACTTCTGTTTTCCTTTGTAAAAAGAAAGAGAAATATTAATTAATCGGATAAGAATAGCAAAAAAAACTCACCATTCCGGAATAACCAAGCAACCCGTCAATCATCATGGACGCGAAGAAAATGACCGTTAAAAAACTTCGTTATGGTGTTTGAAGTAGTGTGTGTAGCAGGCGGAGAATTTATCTTTTTTTTGTGTATGATTCTCATTATTGAATATGTATGGGTTCAATCGGTACAATCAGCTGACTTGACTGGTGCACGCTAAGAATTCGTACATCAATTATTAGCGTATAACGGTACTCTACGCTGTGAATAATTGGCTGAAGACTTTATGACAGAATGTGGGTTAGTATCATATTGACACTCAAAAAAATTGTAAATTTGTAGAATTTTGTCCAACGGAGAAATAGATGCCGAATATTGGTGAATGTCGAAGATTTTTCGCGGTCCTTAAAGTGTTAAAAAAGCTTAAATTATTACAGCATCAAAATTTTTAACTTGATACTCTTTATTTAGAGATTTTTTTCAATTTTCCTTTAATTAAATTTTTAAGCTTCAAATTTTAAATTTGAAAATTTATTCATTTTTATTCATCTTTTTTATTTTTTCCCTTGTTGGAGACCCTTTAAGGCCGGAACAAATTTGCAATCCTTCTTATTGAAACACCTCGAGGGGGGATAATAAAAAATAACCCAAATTTTCAATAAATGGGAACAAATTGGATAAAAGTTTGCATGCAACAAACTTGCATACATTTTTATTGTTCAAAATTGAAAAATAGAGTTATTTAAGATCGAAAATTTGAAAAACATCGAATACAATTCTTATCTTCTACAATTTGACTTTCGGTGTTGCAAATATTTAAATTTTTCAAAAATTTGCTCTTTTTTCAATAAAATACCTTAAACTTTATTCATACCCTCTTCGGGATTTTCGGGAAAATCGGAAGGGGATGACAAAAGAAGAATTTGAAATTGTTCTTAATTTTTAACTTGATTTTTATCCTTTTTTTTTTTATTTTTCCTGGTCGAGGTTCGCTTCAAAGAAGCTAAATTTCTGGATTTCATCAAAATTTTAAATTTCATTTTTTATATGATTGGATTCTTTTTTTTTTGTATTTAATTTCATTAATAGCAACTTTTCCATAATAGTCAATTTATGATAGAGCGCGAATTTAATAGACTCTCCCTTCGGGACCCGAAGGAACCCCAGTAAGAGATGTAGGGGAAAACTGTAAAAAACGGACCAGTTAAGCGTAATCGCTATTTACAGCGGTAGGTACCAATCATTTAAGAACCATATTGAATGTTTACGACCACTCAGAGAACTGATTTACGTCTTACTAAAAAGAAAAAGAATGATAAAAACACGGTTTTGAAGATATTTTTGGTAAAAACTTAAACATCTAGAAAACACACCGCGACAGAACGGATCATACCGAAAGGATGGTGAGAAATAGAACAATGATTATACGGAATGCACAGCAACATTATTTCCTCTAAAATTACGCAAATGTCCTGTAACAAAAAGGAGCAGGACATTTACCGTTATTTTACAGGTCGAAAAACAAATTACGTGACATTTAATTTTCAGTGTACAACTTTTTTACAGGACATTTTCTGTAATAATAAATGAATCTTCGTTAACTTTCAAGGAAAACAATTTAAAATTACAGGTTGATTTATTGGTTGGAGTTTCAGTGATACGTAATAGTCAATAAAATTTTCTGTGAATAAGTTTCACGCTGATTCCATTAATTCTTCTGTTTCTATGAACTAAAATAGTTTACACCAGAAGGAGAAATGCAAATTTGTTGGCCGCAACCAGAGCTGCAAATATTCGGGAGAAAATTTTTAGTCGAGTTTTTCTAAAATATCTTAAGTAGGTTTGCCACACTTCCTATCCACGTGTTGTTTTAGTCAACGATATTCTATGAAATGAAAATATCACAGTCCCCATCCCCACTATCAATGATTGTTCGTCAAACGAAATTGTTATGGATATATGTTTTGTTGAAAATAGCATTTTGGTTGAAGCTGACTCCCCAAAAAAGATTGAATGAAATAAGAATATAATTATCAGTTACTAAGGAGACTACTGCTGGAGGAAAAACAAATTTTGTTTAGTCACACTTCGTTTTTCATGTGATCATTTGCGGATGCAATTTTTTTTTTGAGTCACGGGAGTAGGCTATAAGTGTGAGCGAAGAAAGCGGACGAGTTAATTTTTTGACAGGAAAATTTGCTGCAATTTGTGATACATATATGTAAAATATTCATAATCGGAATCTATTTGGTGGCTTAAGTCCAAGAAATGGAACCGACCGGACTCTGGAATAGAGGCTCACCCAAATGAAGACCTACTAGTTAGCCTCGGTTCCTGCGAATAAGCAAAGTTAGCAGTTTTCCCAACACCTCCTGATCCAGTCAAGCCGAGTTTCCAGAAATTTTTGCCGTAGTTGAAACTATTTTTGCGGCCTGAATCATCTGTGTCCCTTTGATTTGGTGAGCCTGTTCTGTATTATTTTTATTCTGTTTGTTTATTCATATCCCGATAGGAAATTTGACAGATGAAAAATTTCGCCGTTCACATATTTAGTAGGGTGCCGATTTAGTCTAGCTACGAATCACCATACTAAATCAATGACCCTATTTAGTTTGCCGATAAATCGGGCTACGCTTCAATATGAAATAGGTGCCATACTAAATCTGCTGATAAGTAGGCTCACTCAATTACGTATGATTTGGTAGCATAATAAGTTGATCGACGTTATCGGGAGGGATCGGTCAATTTAGTAGGTTTTCGAAGGACTCTATTTAGTTGGCAAACTTTAAGCCTATTTAGTATGAAATGGTCAAAACTGAATTAGTTTTTGAGATTTGTTGTGTGATAAAGTTCATCGATGGGAAAGCTTGGCCCACAACAGCACGGAAGGCCTCGTCGGTGCTCATCAGCGGTTCGTTGGAGTGGCGAGCGCGTTTCTATCGGTTCCGTCATGACGACGTTCAACCTGACCAAGTGCCCGGACGTTTGCCGGACATACCTGAAGCCGTAATAAAAGGTGTTCCTGACTCCAATAGAGGCATCGCTTGGATGGCAAGCTTCTTTGCAGGACAGGACGTTTCCAGATTGGCTAGGTTAAGATTTCGGCATTCTCATAAGGTAAATCTCCACAGGACTCGCTCCGATCCTGAAGTTTGATAAACTTGGTATAGTAATGAATACTGCTATTAAATATGGCTTCGTAAGTTTCAGGTTTGTTGACTATTAACGTTCAGCGAGAAGACCTGCTGCCACTACCGGCAAAATGAACGGATTAAATAATCCGGGAGTGGCGCTATTAAATGATGGTACCAGCATTCAGGTAAGCTAAAGAGTTTTGTTTTATATCATAAACATAACAGATTTTTATTTTGAAATCAGGTGGCCAACACCAGCGCACTCCAACGGGCGGCAGAAAAGGAAGCCCTGGAGGATCGGAAACACCAGGAAACGGAGCTTGCCCAGCAAATGCAAAATGCCTTCAACGATTTGATAGACGATGACGACCGAGACGATACTCTGGACTCGGTGAATTATCTTTCAAACTGTTCCGAGCATCCTGGAGGGTCTCCGTCACCCCTTCCTATAGTACCAACCCCTTCTAAGGGGCAGCGCTTTCTCGACGGCATCAAATCGATGCAAAATGGTGGAGCCGGTGGATTTATCGGTGATGGGCAGCATGTGCAGGAAGCTTCCCACTGGTTCAAAGATTCCGGCATTCTCATAAGAAAAATCTCCACAGGACTCGCTTCAGTCCTGAAGTTTGCTAAACTTGGTACAGTAATGAATACTGCTATTAAATATGGCTTCGCAGATTTATTTTTCTAGATCATGTGACCAATAACCTTTTTGGTCGGGTGGTTCTATTTTACGGTCAATCAATCCGACTATTTAGTACGATTGGGTAGGGTGGTAGAAAAACAATCGATTTTTGAGGTCAACCAATTCGGCTATTTAGTACGATTGAGTTTGGTTGTAGGCAAAAATATCGATTTTTGCGGTCAATCAATCCGACTATTTAGTAAAATTTGGTAGGGTGGTAGGAATAAAACTCAATTTTTGTGGCCAACCAATCCGGCTATTTAGTACGATTGGGTAGGGTGGTAGGAAAAATAATCGATTTTTGAGACCAATCAATTCTGCTATTTAGTCGGATTGAGTTGGGTGGTACGAAGAAAAATCCATTTTTGCGATCAATTAATCCGGCTATTTAGTACGATTGGGTAGGGTGGTAGGAAAAACAATCGATTTCTAAGGCCAATCAATTCTGCTATTTAGTCGGATTGAGTTGGGTGGTACGAAGAAAAATCCATGTTTGCGATCAATCAATCCAGCTATTTAGTACTATTGGGTAGGGTGGTAGGAAAAACAATCGATGTTTGAGGCCAATCAATTCTGCTATTTAGTCGGATTGAGTTGGATGGTACGAAGAGAAATCAATTTTTGCTGTCAATCAATTCGGCTATTTAGTACGATTGGGTAGGAATATCTCATCAACTTTATCGCCCTACTAATCAGGCGATTTAGTCGGTTCCTACACAATCGTGCTACTCATCACCCTATTTGATAGGCCTACGAAATCGGCTTATTAATCGGCTGATGCCCAGCAAAAACTCCCATAAGCGACGTTGCAATAATAGGCCGATTAGTATGAACAAAAATCGGCCGACGCACCCTTCGCGAGCCGACTAAGTATGATGAATAGTAGGGTGTATTTCCTATCGGGATTCTATTGAAAATTTATAACCAAAGCCGTAAACAATCATATGAAGCGTTTGGCAGGGAACTCCACGCTTCATTCCTCCCTTGTTCCTGCATCTTTTGCGTTTATCATCACATGGTTGGCCTGGCCGTAGTAGTATCTACAATGCATGTTCTATGTATCAGATACTATGTTGAAAAGAAAAATGAGGAACGCAAGTTTTTCATTTTCCAGGATGCATACAAGTTTTGGCCATGTTGATGTCAGAACAAGAAGAAGAAGAAGAAGATCATTTGCGAATGCAATTTTTTTTGAGTCACGAAAATAAAAGTTTTTAAATCTTCGGGAATCGATTTTTTATGCATATTCGAATTGCAGAAAACTTTTTCCCAACAATTGGTGATGACAGTTTTTGATAATTGTACGTCAACACTTGTAGACACACTTGTCACGTTGCAATTTAGCATATAATAAATTCAGAACACAGATCAACTTATGAATCTATCGATTTCAGATTAGGATATTATATTTCTATACGAAATAGTGGGTTTATATTAAAATAAAAATATTAGGAGGAAGAATTCATTTCCCGTTTCAACGCGGAATCCCCTTTCCAGATAAATTTCGGTCAGTTGTCATCAAATTCTTTTAATATTTTGAAAATATTTTGAATACGACGAAAAATATCGGGACATGCGAAATTGGTTGATATTTTCAAAATCTGTCAGTCACAATAAAATATTCTGACCAGTGATGGTAAATTTCGCCCGATGCTAAATTTGACGGAGCCTCACTACTCGCATGACGGATAAAGCACGACAACAATCAACATTTCTCCATCATCGACTGGCGAAGCTCCTATACATGGTCAAAATTTCTCCTGAGAGTGACTGGTAAATCTCTTCACACTTCGATCGGCTGCTGACGGTAGGTACAACTAATTGAACGACTTGCTGGCAGAGAGCAACAATAGCAATAAAAAACTGAAAACGAGCTTGCTGGCAGGAGTAACAATAATAATAAATGCGTTTCTTTTTCGTCATCGGTCGTTTGAATGCGATTGCTTGACTAGGTTATTATTTTAGCTTCAAATGACTGGGGAATGAATGACTGGCAAACGAAGTGACTGGTCGTTAAGGAACAGTCAATTGAGTTTGACGGACCAAGAGGCTTCACAGTCACAGCTTCACGCCTCATGACGATGACTTTTGCCAAGCCTGATTCTGACTGAGTTTGGAAGGTCTCTCAACCGGAGTGACAAAAATAGAAAGCGATGGTCACTGTTCCAAAAAATTATTGTCTGCACATGTTCATGGTCAAGAGAAAACTGGAAGTATCATGGAAAGCGTGGTCGGTAAGCGCCTTTCTATAATCAAAGCCATCGTTCTGATAATAGGATATCGACAAGCATGCTGAAAACTGATATAGGTTGCTGGGTCAATTTCAATAATTTCTTTTCATTCTACGGGAGCAACAAATCATTCACCTCCCGTATTATGTGCATGTAAATATTTTTTAATTTATCGGTGAACATTTATCAAATTTACAAAAAAATAATGGCCATTGTTGGTTAAGGTTCAAGGAAAATCATTGCAATTAGGTTTAATTTTTTTTTTTCGATTATAGTCGTTTTACCATCATTATGGCATTCGCGACAATATCAACGTTGCAGTTGGCGGATCGTTATCGAAAAGCTTATCCGGTACAACTGTTTTCGATGTTTACTCTTGGGCTCGAACTCGCGGACATCGGCTCAGGAGACAACAGACTTGCCAACTGAGCTATATCACAAGCCCGCAATTAGGTTTAAGGAATTGAACTTATGTTCTTGTAATCTCATGTTAAAAAAGTGATTTTTTTCGTTCGGCAAATTTTGTGATATGGAGGTTTTAATTTTAAGTTGCACATTTAGATCAAATTTAATGTAACGGTTTTCAGTAAATTCAACCGTTTCAATAAAAATCTTTTAACATATTTGTTGAAAGAAAATTAATGAAATTTATTTACCTTGAACTGATTTAAAGAACTCAAAACCAGAGGCTCTTTTTTTAAATGTTCTTTGAAATATGAAATCGTGATTTGAAATATTAATGAAACTAAAAATCAGCTTATCATTTCCAAATTCAGAGTACCTTGCTTTAAACGAACCGGATTACTGGATGTTGAGCCAAACATTCAATCTACACATATACATATCTAACATATACGCATTTCAATCGAAATACTTTTAAATTGAATATTTTATACCTCCACAACTTTAAGACTAAATTTTATAAGTTTGTCTATTTTTGAACCTTAGCATTTTGTTGGGCATTCTTTTATTTTTAAATATAAGTCCAACTAAGCGACTTTCGATAGTGTATCCGAAATCGGGTTAAATAAGTTGTGGCAACATAAGCGCAATCCAATTGCGTGGTGGTAATCCATACAATCAATCAAAAAGGTGCAAACAAAATCTCCCCCCGAGCGGGTGAACAGCTGTTGTGTGCTAAGTGCCGACTGGCCGTTCCTTCCTGCTGGTGGATGCCGTCGACGAGAGACGGGAAGAAATACCCCGAAATCCGAACCGGCCGAGCCCGAACATTTGATTTACTTTTTCGCAATAAATCGATTAAGTTAAGTCCAATCAAGCGACTTTTTACAAGTTCATCCGGAATCGGGTCTAAAGCTGTGGCATTATAATCGCAATCGAACTGCGAAGTGATTTTAACACATCTAATTACACCCCCAAGTGCAAACAAATTCTTCCCGGATTCCTGCAGCAGCTGTTGGTGGATGCCGTCGACTGGAGACGGGAAGAAAACCCTCGAATACCGCACCCCCCATCGGCCGTGCCCGAACATTTGGTCCTTCGAGCCGTTTGTAAGTGTATAAATCGGAAAGCGAAATGCGAGAGATTCGGTCCTCAATGATTTTATGTTAAAATTCTAATTAAAAAAAAAAAATTTGTATGTTTGCATTCTGAATTTTGAATCTCATTGCTGTTAAATAAATTTTCTCTACCTTGTTTCTGAGTTCTTAAAATTAAAAACTGTGTATTAAAGTACGAAACTTGAATTCAAGTTATGAACGGATGTTTATTACGCAATTATCATTGAGAAGTTTGAATCTGATTCAATAACGTTGAAATCAGGTTTCGTATAAAAAATCAAACCATATCCTGGATATAAATATAATATCGGTAATAAATACGAAACTTTAATTTCGTATTTAGATTCCACAAGGGAAAATCATTTTTAGTTCCTGTGTTTTATTAAAAAATTTTGGAAAATTTTAAGCTACTGAGTTCGAATCATTCAGATTTTATAAAGACATTAAAAAAATATAATTTATAAACTTATAAATAAACATGAACACCAGATAAACCTTTCTGTTATCCTTCATTCAAACAATTATTCATATATGTATCTTGCTTAGATAGTTTAGTTTGAGAAATATAATGCTTTAAAAAAATAATTAACATCTATTTCTGACATTATTCAAAAAAGGCCTTTGACTATTTGATGCTGAAGATTTTTTAACTCCTTCAAAAACTTTGCTGAAGACTGCAAAACGTTTTGACTCATGCCTTAAGAAATATTGAGGACTTAATTTGGTTAATTAAAATTTTTAAAAATGAAAAAAAAAATGGATATTTTTATCACTTTTTTCTGAGAAGTCAATATTAATTACTCGCGGTCTTCGGGAAAGTTGATCATTGAACTTAAACCTTTATTTTTAATATCTTTGTCATGTTCTATAGTTTTTCCGAAAAGCGCAAAAATTTGTTGAATGAATTTTACCCTCTTTTCATCATTTATATCTAAAATAAGAGCTTATATTGCGTACATTTTTCTGCCTTGTGCTGTCGATATAGATTTTCAATCCGATTTCTCAATCCTTAGTACATTTAGGATTAACTTGGAAAAAATCTCGTCTTAAACTTCACACCTGATATTACACTTACATAAACATCTAACAAAACTATAAACACTTAAAACATTTTTACAATATTATCCAATACAAAACACGGCCTACCGAGATGAAAAATGTGAAATGTAATATTAGCTTCAATGATTGTCGAGATGTAACACGTCTAATTTCAGTTAATAAAACTTTATTAACGAGAGAATTTCAAATCAGTGCATGAACTATGAAGACGAATCGTCAACAATTAACTTTGAATTCAAAAAATAAAATCAGTATAAATCTGTATCAATGTTTAAAAATCTGTATAAAAATCTGTATCTGTGTCTTATAATTTCGTTGAAAAATCTGTATAATACAGAAAAATCTGTACATATGACACCGCTGGTGCGGGCTTACACATGTGGATGATGCTGGGAAATGTTCTTAGGTACTAACTTTAGTTGCCGACTGTATATTCAAATCTAAATACGGTCGGTTCAAATGAAGATTTACAACGGAAAAACTGGCTTTTCGTGTTCCTCCCGTAGAAAGCGATAAAAATCCCATACAAACTCGTTGCGCGACCCCAAAACAATTTTAGCCCGCACTGCGTGTGATTTTCGAACTGATCTATCAATATTTTTCGCACGGCATTTCATGTTTTAACTTCTCTCAGAAACACATGAATTTGAATAACCGATAACACTTTAATATGTATGTTCTATCCCTTCGCACTGAACTTGGCCTTCTTCTTCTTCTTCTTCTTCTTCTTCTTCTTCTTCTTCTCACACCAACATGCGTTCTTCATTTTTTCTTTTCAACATAGTATCTGATACATAGAACATGCATTGCAGGTACTACTACGGCCAGGCCAACCATGAGATTTTTTTTTTTTGGTCCTTAGGATTTTAACACCTGGATGTCATTCAAATGAACCAACCATGAGATGTAAAACGCAAAAGATACAGGTTCAAGGGAGGAATGAAGCGTGGAGCTCCCTACCAAACGCTTCATATGGGCCCTTATTCTGCGCCGCGCGTGACGTGATGATTGTCACCTCACCTCGGAGTCACCGTGAGATTTGTCACCTTATTCCAGGAGTCGATCTGGGTAAAGTGACAGAGGTTCATTCTAGGTGAGCGACCAAATGAACACATCTGTCAAAATGGCAGAATTCGGGTTGGTGCTGTTTTGATTTTGCTCTCGCTTCGGATTTTTCGAATTAAGTTTTTGTATAACTGGTTGGAATTTCGGTTCGAAAATGGCCATCATCGGATTTTACGGTCACAGCAAGCTGCTCAAGGACGATAAACGGACGATTTATGCGACGTAAGTTGAAATTTCGCTCATCAAAACTGGGGTTGGATCTGGGTCATAGTGCCGAAAAAAAACAACAGCAGATGCCGACGGCTGCTGCTCCAAAAAAAAAAATGTTTGCTAAACATTTTCCTTTTTTCCAAACATTTATCAGGTAAGTAAAATATATAGTTTGTGTTTTGTACATGAAACTGTTCGATCAGAATGGTTTTCGTAAATTTTGACCATTCAAGATTAGATAAGTTTTATTTTTCGTTTTCAGTATAAGTGCTGCTGATAGTTCTAGGGTGAAATTCCATTTATTCTGAAGTGAAATTAAAAAAAAAAGATGGAAAAAGTGTACCCGGTGGAGCAAGTGTCAAGGAACCAAACCAGGAATACATCCCGGGGGAGCAAACTGTCTTTTGTGTTCAAAGACGGCAGCAACTGAATTTGCATCTTTAAAAATTAATTAAAGTCTTAGAATGTGACAAAAAGTGCAAATAAAATAAAAGATTATTATACATATTTTACCACTTTTACAATCAGAAAACTAATTCCAACAAACTAAATTTTGCATTTATATTAGGATATCAAATTTAAATGTTTGCATTCAGTATTCAAATATGAATGATGGATTTTAGGTAACAAGGTTTTTTTTTATTAAATTACATAAATAATAAATTTAATAAATTGGTTTCATTATTTCCAAAACTACAATTCTTTAGTGTAATTAACTATTCAGAGCCTAACATTCCGCTTTACATAAATTTAATGCTCAATTTCTATCCCGTCACCACCTGAAAAGGTACCGACAATTGTCACCTAAAATCGTCACCCGAATGCGACGATTCTCACCCACGGTGACTACGAGAATAGGGTAGAACTCACAAAGTTCATCCGAAGTGACGTTCCTCACCTAAACCGACTGCTGGAATAGAGTGACATGGGTGACTCTACTATCGTCACGTCACTCGAGGCGCAGAATAAGGGCCATGATTAATATAGAGTTTTGGTTATTTGGGAGAATAATAAGATTTAAAAAAAAACAGGATAAAAATTATACAGCAGAACGAGCTCACCAAATCAAATGGAAACGATGATTACGGAAGACGCAGAAATAGATTCAACTCCTGTAAAAATTTCCGGAAACGTGACTTGACTGGATCAGGTGATATTGGGAAAACTGCCGGCTTCGCTTCTTCGGAGGAACCAAGGCTAGATAGTAGGTCTTCTTCTTGTATTTCAACCACCATAAAAGCTTCGTTTCTCGAATTTTTCACCAATATCACAAATTTAAGAAAATTTTCCTGTCAACAAAATTGTTTGCTTTCTTCGCTCACAGCCTACCAAGATCCTATCCCTTCGCACTGAAATTGGTTTTAGTTTTCTGGGACTTTTCGGATAAAAATAATTTGAAAAGTGATTTACCAAACTCTCTCTCGTGATCTATGTGGGGATTTTATATGTTCATATAAAATCCTTGGAACTGAGGATTCACGGGAAATAGGGAGGGGAATCAAAAAGGGATCCGGAAAATGTTGAAAGATTTCACACCAAGTCGTCGATTCACAGGTTGAGCTGAAAATAGACACAGGAACAAATACTAACAAATTCAATTCGGTTACAGCGGAACAATTCCGTTCCAAACGGAATTCGATGTTCTTAACACCTTAAAAATCACCAAAGTAACGGATAAAACTTTTGGAGCGGAATCCACACGTTCTGGAGACCAACCAAACACGGACTGATCGTCGAGCCACCGTTACCATTACTTTTATAGCAAGCATCAAATGCATGAGAATTCACCCCAATCCTAGATGTATTCCAGTGATGCTGTCATATGATTGTACCTAACAGAAAAAAGTCACATAAAAGACCTACTCAATTACTTCCCCAACCTCTGACATGTTAACGAAATACACCGGATCAGGAGTGAAAACACTCGTAATGCAGACATTTACGATTATGTCTAAATTTGTGGTCAAATAGCCGAGTTTCATCCTGACCAGTTGAAATGCTCGGCCTACTGTGTACTATATATACAAGTGGACCTCGTCCCCTACGCATATTGGATGAAATTAACTCAATTGAATGTACAAATCAGAGGGAGCATCTTTCGTCTCGTCATCGCAGTAGGCATCGTTTCATGCAGATACGGCGATGGATATCTCGCTGAAATCTGGGGCTATGCAATTTCGTCACACAGTTGTTAATCCCTGCTTGTTCAGTGCCCCTATTAGCTGGTAGGATAGGTTCCGGTGACTCGTTGATAACAGTGCTGCAAATAATCAGTGTCAGCTTTCAATTTTCAATTGAATTTACTGCAGTGTACGCTCAGTTCATTTCCATCTGCATTCATCTGATAATGAACAGAAAGCTCAATCCCGAAAGCACCCTGCATACTCATTCACGAATCGGCAACATCGGTGCTCAGTATACATTCAGGCTCTTTGCAGGTTCATGAAATTATCCAATCTTCATTTTCAGTATCAAGCAAACATTGCTGAAAGTGAAAAAAGCTCAATTCGATTATCATTAAGTTTAGTTGAATGGTGACAAAGCTTGTTCGATCCGCTAGACTTGCGGAAATTGAATAATTACTGCTGGGATTCTTATTTTTTAAGGATTTTGGAAAGAAAAAAACGTGATAGTGTGTAGAGGTGGGAAGGTTGAGAAAAAAGTGTTCGGGTTGGCGAGGGAGCGTGTGGGACAAATGTGGGGGACAAAATTACGACAAAAATGTAACAAAATTATGACAATATAATAAAAAAACCAACGCAACTCTGTCGAAAATATGACAAATGTGATAAAAATGTGACAATTTTTTTAAAAAAATGACAAAATTTTGCAAAAATATTATAACTGACAAAAATGTACCAACTATAAATAAATATGACGAAATATTGGCAAAAACAATTCAAAAATAAGACAAGTGAGGTACAAATATGACGAATATACAACAATAAAATGACAATATCATGATCACTATTTGTGATTAAAATATCAAAAAAAAAATTAAATAGAAGGGACAAAAATGTCGTCAAACTATGTAAAATTATGATAAAGTGATAAAAATATGACAAATGTCAAATCTTTCAGATTGTTGTCATTTTTTACCAAATTTGTCATAAGTTTGCCATGTTTTTTCATTTAATTGTTAATTTTTTGTCATATTTATCAGATTTATGTCATAATTTGTGTTATTTTTAAAACATTTGTTTTATTTTTGACTGAGGTTTGTCGAATTTTTGTCATTTCATTGTTAAACCAATGTCATATTTCTGTCTTAATTTTGACATATTTTTGTCATATTTGTCAGATTTTTGTCATAATTTTGTAATTTTGTTGTCATATTGTGTTATCGTATTGTCAAAATTTCGCTATATTTTTGTAATAGTTTTCATATTTTTTGTCATATTTTTATCACATTTGTCAAATTTTTATCTCATCTGTCAGATTTTTGTCATGGTTTTGTTATTTTTTATCATTTTATAGTTCATTTTTTTGTCACATTTAGGCCAAAATTTTGTCATATTTGTCAGATTTTGGTCATACTAAATATTGTCATAATATTGTCATTTTTTCACCATATTTATTACATTTTGTCAATTTTTGACCACAATTGTCAAATTTCTGTCATATTTGTCAGATATTCGCCTTGTTATATACATCACTCTTCCTGTCCCCTCTGAATATTCGTATAGTCTTAGCGAATTTCCAATCGTGTTTTCTTTTTGAATTCCATTTCACAATTTTGTATTGGAATATTGTTTATCGCCGCGCTTTAATGTAATTTGAGTCATCGACGTTTTTCGGCGGATTTAAGAATCAAAAACGTTATTACCAGTTGTCCAAACTGGTAATAACGTTTTTGATTCTAAAATCCGCCGAAAAACGTCGATGATTCAAATTACATTTCACAATTTTTGAAAATGGCAAAAAACAAATGCCTACTGAAATTATCAGCAACTTTCGCTGACACTGATTGAATGCTAAAGCTACATTCACTGATCGAATGCAGTGAGTGACAGAAACGCCTAAGCGAAAGACGCTTTCGTAGCAGTCGGGTGAAACAAGTTAGTTCGGGTTTACGAGTGAGCTTTCTACTGACTGATAGACATACTCGCAAAGCTTGCCGTAAGCACGAAGATGACCGAGCCGATCAGAAGCTTTTATATTCGTTGACTTTTCTATTCCATTCATTTCAGTTCAAGCTTTTTACACTGATAGAAAATCACAGTCAATATCATTTGTGCTTTCAGAAAATTTGCAGCACTGGTTGATAATGATACTTTAACTCTGCCAGGGGGGAATGGCATGTGGTCATCCCGGGCTGATGATAGTCACTTTGAACAATTTATTTAGTGCATTAAGAAAAATATTTATACGGATACGGATACTATACGATGTACGGAAGTACGGACGAGACAAGCGAACACGTAGTGTTCAACTACCCAAGATCCCAAGGAGAACCTGCTAAGAAATATCTGCAAAAAACTATCTTCATATGTTTACATGTTCTTTACCCATGCTTGATTCTATTAAGATTAAGATTAGCAAAAACCAATTAGTTCCTATCTAATATCGGTGATTATAAGCAGTTTCAAATTTTTGGTGTAAATTTATGTCAAATTGGATGCACAAAACTGAAGCATCAAATGTGACGTAAAATTACACACGATGAAGACAAAAACGCTTGAAGTCATAAATTTTCAAAATCATTAATCCTTAATGAATAAGAATGTCACACTAGATGTACAAAACCAAAAACAGGAATCAAGTAATTTTTCCAGCGAAATTAGGTTTTTTTGCCATATAAATTTGTTCTATCTATGAGTCTTTAAAAATGTTGCGTCTTCATTATGCATACAAAAATTTGCTCTTTATCCGGCAGTTCTTTACCAACGGGTAAGGTGTCCCTGAAAAAGAAATCTCATTTTAAATTTTCTTAACTAGAAATTAAATTCAAATTCAAAGACAACCCTTGCATTTAGATCGGACAGCATATCAAACAACAAACAACTTGTTGCAGAACTTTCTCTACACTCAGCCGAAATAAAAACTTTAAATTCACCTGGATTTTCACGTAGGCTCACTACGTGAATTTTTGCCCGACTTACGTGAATCACTTCGAAGCTAATACAAATTCACTTGATTCGTACGTGAAACTCACATGGCTGTTAGCTGTCAAAACGAAGACACATTCGATTTACGTGAAAATCCAGTGATCTACCAAGTACAAAGGGATTTGGTGTATTCTATGTGACGTTCACGTAGCTCTGAATCCATGAGCTAGATGTAGAGGTGTGGATGAACTCGGTTTGCCGTGGTATCGGTGATCGAAAAAACGTAAACAATGTGTGTATTACAGTGATGACGTCATAACATCATAGGGACTGCAGTGCGTAATACAATTCACTAGAAAAGTTATCAAATTAACATGACTAAAGTACTATAACACTAATAATAATAGTTCAAATACCTCGCTGTTTCTATCGTACGCAGGATTTAGATTTGGAATAACTTCTTCCGGCCAATCAGAGTTGGTTTTCAACGGATCGCTTATCGCCTCACAAATCATCAGTTTGGTCTGGTAGCTCTTGGTCCTTGACGTTAGTGCTGTTCTGTAGAGACTCGATTGAACTGTTGTTTCCCACCATGGACAAGTTTGCATTTCTCTGTAGAAATTCTTTCCTTTTCTGCTTCCGGTTCCTCACTTTAGCTCTGATGGATCGAGCAGACTCAGTTGGAGGGCAACGAATGGATGGCAAAGCTGAGAGAAAAAACGAAACATAAAGAATATTGCGATAATGGCCTAAGTTAGAAATACTTACCAGATTTTATAAGAACCCTCCTTGCGTTTTTCATATAAACATTGACAAACTCCGTCAATCCGATATGCTGGGAGCACACGTATATGCCGGATCCATCCTTACGGCCACAGAACGCGAGCCATTTTTTGCGTACCGCGGGTTCCTTCGTTAGCTGATGAAAACTCTCTGCTCTATTTTGCTTCTTAGCGTCGACCTGCGAAATTTTGCAGGATTTTATGCAGCACTTAATCATTATTTCATTAAACAAAAGTTATCTAAATCAAAAAGTCTTCCGTAATTGCAACCCAAACAACTCTTATGACGTCATTGATGCGAATCAGACCGCATTGCATGCACACCAGTCTGAAGATACTGATGTATTTGTGACAGCATCAAAATATCTCCGCACCTTATATAAAGCTCATGGGCTCTGAATAACTTATTCACGTAAAATCTATCTATGTGACGGAATAAACTACTCAATATGGCGCGGATCCAACAGCTGGTGCTATCGGAAAGAGAAATTCTAGGTGATGAAGAAGGTGATTTTCGGTGAGTAGTTAAAATTTGGTTGTGTATTCGTTATTTACATTTTTTGTTATTTTAACAGAATTCGGAATTGGGGCTACTAGGACGACCAGGCAACCACTTATAGAGGCAACCCAAATGCCATCTTCGATCATTTTTCTTCGATGCGGTATTTGTGTTAGGTATGTGAAGTGAAGTGTTCAAAAAGTATCTCCATTGAAAACAAAAAGTGCATAGTATCTGAGAAAAAAATAAAATGCCCTGCAAAATCAACACCTTTGTAATTTATAAAATCCGAAAAACCCAACTACGTTTATATTTCAATTAAATCTAAGTGAATCGCATGTAGCAGAACGCATCCCTTTTCACATTCGACCTACGTCATTTTCACATACAACTCATATGAAAATTACGTGAATTCTGCTTGCTGCGCCAGCTCTGTTTGCTACCTGAAATTCACATAGGTTTCACGTGATTTTCATGTTGACAAAAATCCATGTACATGGAAGAATGCATATATTTATTCTGTTTTTAATATGTCATAAACACTCAAGCAAAGTCGAGAAAAGTTAACAATTCTGATGTTGAATTAGAAAACATATATTTTTCATTGCTCATACATTTTATTTTCAAATTTATTAGCTTTCCTGTCGTTTTTTCACTATTAACTTTAGCAAAAACTAGCTTTAAGACAGACACGCTTTTTACCAAAAATATAAAAAAAACGATCTTGCAGAAATCGGTCATTTTGCTTCGATTTTCAAGGTGGATCGATCCTGGAACCATTCAACTGAGTCGATTTTTTCCAGAAGATCGAGCAATCCTATTTCAGGTATCAAATTTAGATCACAGATTTTCAGATTTTGGATTGCAGATTTAAGATTCAAATTTCAGATTCAGATTTAAGATTCAGATTTTGGATTTCAGATTTTAGATTCAAATTTCAGATTCAGATTTAAGATTCATATTTCAGATTCAGATTTCAGATTCAGATTTCAGATTCAGATTTCAGATTCAGATTTCAGATTCAGATTTCAGATTCAGATTTCAGATTCAGATTTCAGATTCAGATTTCAGATTCAGATTTCAGATTTCAGATTCAGATTTCAGATTCAGATTTCAGATTCAGATTTCAGATTCAGATTTCAGATTCAGATTTCAGATTCAGATTTCAGATTCAGATTTCAGATTCAGATTTCAGATTCAGATTTCAGATTCAGATTTCAGATTCAGATTTCAGATTCAGATTTCAGATTCAGATTTCAGATTCAGATTTCAGATTCAGATTTCAGATTCAGATTTCAGATTCAGATTTCAGATTCAGATTTCAGATTCAGATTTCAGATTCAGATTTCAGATTTCAGAATCAGATTTCAGATTCAGATTTCAGATTCAGATTTCAGAATCAGATTTCAGATTTCAGATTCAGATTTCAGATTCAGATTCTACCCTGAAGCCCTCAAACTAAATCCATATTTGCCACCACCTTTTATTGCTACTAACGATACTCTGGATACAGACTTCACTTTGGCAGAACTGAATATCGCTCTGCGAAAATGTAGAGGAAAAGCTACTGGACCAGACGAAATAACTTACAGCATGGTTATAAATATGCCCCAAATAGCAAAAAAGGTCATTCTTAATTTATTTAATGAAATATGGCAAACTGGAGATAACCCGATAGAGTGGAGAGAAAGCATCATCATACCCATCCCCAAACTCGATGACTTCTTAAGCTTCAGACCAATATCTCTGACTTCTTGTATGGCTAAAATATTCGAACGCATGGTTAATTATAGATTGCAATACTATTTGGAACAAAACAACATCTTTAACCAAAATCAACATGCTTTTCGAAGCGGAAAAAGCACCACCAGTTACTTTAGTAATCTGAAAGATATCCTGACAGAACATCGCCACGAAAATAAACATTCGGAACTGGTATCTCTTGATTTATCCAAAGCATTCGATCGAACATGGCGTCCTGGAATATTGCAGGCTTTAGAGAAAGCTAAAGTTGGAAACAGAACTTATAAAATAATTAGTACTTTTTTAAAAGAAAGAACATTTCGTGTGGGAGTTAGTGGAGCACTTTCCTCTGCTCGGCCACAAGAAACAGGTGTACCACAAGGATCAGTCATTTCACCCACTTTGTTTATACTTGTGGTAAATGGAGTGTTTGAATCCATCCCTAGAGGAATAACAGTTTTGATATATGCGGACGATATCTTATTGATCTTTGGTAGTAAATTCACAGCCGTTTGTCGAAAAAACTTGCAAAAAGGTGTGAATGCAGTTATCAGGTGGGCTGATAAAAATGGATTCACCATAAACGCCAAAAAAAGTACACTTCTCCACACATGCTCTGGTACAAAAGGCAGACACCGTTTTTTTAACATTAAAAAACTCGAAGCAAATGGAAACGAAATAGAACGAAAAAGAAACATTCGTATTTTGGGTGTCACGATCAATCAAAAAGGTAATGCTAATAACCATATACAAAACCTTAAAAAAGGTTGCGAAATCAGAGTTCGGTTTCTTAAAACTATCAGTAGCCTTGGAAGCAGGGATACTCTTCTTCAAATTGGATTTGCTACCATAATGTCCAAACTGTTCTACGGGTGGGAAATCTTTGAGCCACAAGAAATTTTCAAGGTACAAACAACGTATCATAATATGTTAAGAACAGCGTCAGGCGCTTTCTATACGACACCAGTTAATGCTCTTTACGTTGAATATGGTGTGCTGCCTTTTGAGGCACTTGTTGCCGAAAGCTGGGCCAGAAAAGCCATCTGGATTGAAGAAAGGGTTAACCACAGCGAAAATTATCTACTTAATAGAGCAAACATATTGTCAGATAGATATGCCAATTTTCGAATACCTCGTGTATTGAAATTAACGTCAGAAAATCTAAATAATTGGTTCGAAAATAATTTGAAAATAGACTGGTCCATTAAAAGACACTTCAAAACTGTTAGCAACAAAAGAGTAGCCATCTCGTTATACTCTAACCTGAAAAACACCTACTGTAATAGAAAAGAAATATTTACAGATGGTTCACTGTCTAACGGAAAAATAGGCTATGGAATATACAGTCCTACCGAAGAAAATGTCGCAAGCGGCTTACCATCAACTTTTTCGATATTTTCAGCTGAAGCAACTGCTATTCAGCAAGCAATGCATCTGGCAAACGTACCTACTGTTATATACACAGACTCGGCTAGTGTTCTGGCAAGTCTGGAAACAGGTTTAAAACATCCAATTATACAAAAGATATTGAAACATAAAAACAGAGATAATGTTACGATGGTTTGGGTACCGAGTCACGTGGGTATTGTTGGAAATGAGAAAGCAGACAAATTAGCAAATTTGGGAAGAGACGCAGAAATTCACAATATCAATACACCCAAAGCGGACGCGCTTAAATGGGTCAGACATAAACTATGGAAAACACATGATCGGAACTGGCAGCTTGAACAGGACATGAAACTGAGGGAAATCAAAGAAACGACAGGAAAATGGAGTGATCGAGTTATAAGGAAAGAGCAGAAAATTCTCACTAGGCTGAGGAGCGGACACACGAGAATCACACATCAATACATCCTGGAAAGAAAAGAAACACCAATATGCTCCACGTGTGGTGTTATAATAACCGTGAAGCATTTACTGGTAGACTGCAGAAAATATTCGCTACAAAGAAAGGATTTACTACCATCAGAGGAACTATCAACCATACTTAAAAACGAAAAACAAAGTGAAGACAAACTAGTGACATACCTAAAAAGATGTGCATTGTACGATGAAATCTAAGATAAGTATCATGTAATTTTTTAACACACAGAGGGTGAAAGCTAAAGGTTAATCCCTCTTAAAATAAAAAGTATAAAAAAAAAAAAAAAAAAAAAAAAAAAAAAAAAAAAAAAAAAAAAAAAAAAAAAAGATTTCAGATTCAGATTTCAGATTTCAGATTCAGATTTCAGATTCAGATTTCAGATTCAGATTTCAGATTCAGATTTCAGATTCAGATTTCAGATTCAGATTTCAGATTCAGATTCAGATTTCAGATTCAGATTTCAGATTCAGATTTCAGATTCAGATTTCAGATTCAGATTTCAGATTCAGATTTCAGATTCAGATTTCAGATTCAGATTTCAGATTCAGATTTCAGATTCAGATTTCAGATTCAGATTTCAGATTCAGATTTCAGATTCAGATTCAGATTTCAGATTCAGATTTCAGATTCAGATTTCAGATTCAGATTTCAGATTCAGAATTCAGATTCAGATTTCAGATTCAGATTTCAGATTCAGATTTCAGATTCAGATTTCAGATTCAGATTTCAGATTCAGATTTCAGATTCAGATTTCAGATTCAGATTTCAGATTCAGATTTCAGATTCAGATTTCAGATTCAGATTTCAGATTCAGATTTCAGATTCAGATTTCAGATTCAGATTTCAGATTCAGATTTCAGATTCAGATTTCAGATTCAGATTTCAGATTCAGATTTCAGATTCAGATTTCAGATTTCAGATTCAGATTTCAGATTCAGATTTCAGATTCAGATTTCAGATTCAGATTTCAGATTCAGATTTCAGATTCAGATTTCAGATTCAGATTTCAGATTCAGATTTCAGATTCAGATTTCAGATTCAGATTTCAGATTCAGATTTCAGATTCAGATTTCAGATTCAGATTTTAGATTCAGATTTCAGATTTCAGATTTAGATTTAAACCTAAAATGTCTATAATATTGATATCATCAGAACTGTTGGAAATATCACGCTTTAACACTCAATATATTTTTGATGCTCTTTAGTATCAACTGCTATAATCAAATCGATGCTGTTATACTTGAGTCTTTTATGATTTTTTCAATAGAATAATTGATAGATATTGTCAACTATTAATAAAACCTTAAGGATTTTTTTAGGGAAGAATGAAATTTCTTTTCGGATAGTTCAAAAGCGTAGCAAAAATCATAACCATCTGCTCTAACATCCTTTTTGAAAAAGTTCGCCAGATGAACATTATAAAGTTCGCGCGCGCCAAAGAAATTATTGATCAAACTTAGCCCTAAAGTTAGTTGTCAAGCCTTGCCGAACGAAATATCCTGCTTACTTACAGCTCTTTGCAAACGTTCGGAGAGCTTAGTCCTGTTTTGATAGCCAGTGAAAAGAAAATCTCAGTTTTTGGTGAAATCTAACGATATCCATTCTTAAACTTCAACCCCCGGAAGTACTCGGCGAAAGTTCCCATCTAGCAAGATGGATGATCGCACCATTGATACAATTTTTGCGGGCTCGCTGGAGAATTTGCCTCCGGTGAGCTCGAAAATCGTGCGAATTTTCACCAGCTCAACCTTTACGGGTAAGTGGAAATCGATTATGTAACAGTGACTTACAGGGCAGGAAAAAACTAGCTACCTTGAAAACAAACTTTCACAAAACTTTAAAACACCCAAGATCAAAGGTGATAGGTTAATGGGTTTTGCAGTAAGGCTCGCTAGGTGCGAATACCGTTTGGTGAAAAAAACTCAGAAAGCTGCACATATTTGAGATGCAGTCTGAGACGCAATTGATTGATACGTCATTATGCATTGTTTTTGTGATTCTTTCAAAATACTGCAAAAAAGTTTAAAATTTGTAGTTTAGATATTTGTTTTGCAAATATTAACAGAATTTTAGTTTGTTTGAAAGACTTTGTTTCAGACAACAAATAATTGCATACATCCAGGGTGAATTTAAATGAGGGTAAATTTAAATTTATCAACGGGACAATTCAGGTTGAATTGGCAACTAATAAACGGTTTGATTACAAATCCAATCGTAATTTCTGATCAATAATTTAATCAAAAATCGTTAACTACAAACGGAACACTCTCATTTGCAAAGTTGCATGAACATAAAAATGATGGAAGCTACCAGTGTTTCAAAAATTATCATAAAATTATTACTAATATTATAATTGAAAATTTTTTGCATCGCGTTACATTTAAACATCATTTAAAAAAAACCTTCTTGTTCTTCATTCCAGTTCATCCCGGAAAAGTAATCTTTGAACATAAGTTCTTGTTTCTTAGGTTGCAGGTCATAGAGATTTTTTACAACTGATTCTGAATTCGCTGATTCTGATTCTGAATTCTGATTCCGAATTCTGATTCTGAATTCTGATTCTGAATTCTGATTCTGAATTCTGATTCTGAATTCTAAATTCTGAATTCTGATTCTGAATTCTAATTCTGAATTCTGATTCTGAATTCTGATTCTGAATTCTGATTCTGAATTCTGATTCTGAATTCTGATTCTGAATTCTGATTCTGAATTCTGATTCTGAATTCTGATTCTGAATTCTGATTCTGAATTCTGATTCTGAATTCTGATTCTGAATTCTGAATTCTGATTCTGAATTCTGATTTCGAATTCTGATTCTGAATTCTGATTCTGAATTCTGATTCTAAATTCTGAAACTTTCATCACATTTCATCTTTTTTTTTTTATTGTTATTGTTATTTTTTGATGTTATTTTTTACCCTTTATTGTATTTTACATAGCAATATTTTAAAAGAATCCCATAATCAAACCTCTATTATGTTGTTTAAGCGCGCTTTAAAAACTACAATTCCACAAAAATCCATTTGAACATCACTTTAACTGCGGCAAATGATGACGGACGCGGATTGTGATTGCTTTTCATTGAAACATGTGCTGGTCGATGCGGTTTTCGATTCACAAACCAGACACGGAAGGAAGCTTTTGTTGCATTGCATTACCGTTAATTTGTTGGAAGTTTTGGAATAAATTCATTCAGTATTTACAAATGAAATTCTTTCGTCTCTATCTGGATCAAATGTATTGTCTTCATGTCAAATGTCGCTTCGTACAAGGTTCAGTTAAATGATTGTTTTATGTTTCATGAATCGACACAGTTTCTGGAATATTTTCTAAATATTTCTGTCCAACTAACATTAAATTTGTTAGCCGGCGATAGAAACTAAATTAGAGTGCCCCAAATTTATATGGAAAATTTAAAACCTGTGAAATGTTATGCGCTGCAGGATAATATTGATCCTAAACCTAGTACAAGATTCCATGCCAAATTTGGGCCAGATCGGACCACGGGAATGTACGCTCAACCAAGCATGGAAAAAATCGGATCGAAGTACATTCAATCTGCAATCCATGGTGAACTCATTCAATTCTAACTGCCAATCGAAGCAATCGGGAGAGGAAAAAGGTAACACCAGCGTTGCCAGATTGAAAACCGCTCTAGTCCGTAGATTTTAGGAAAATCGAAAAATGTACTGATTTGGGCAAAATTAAACTTGATGACCTTTTTTTTTTTTTTGGTCGTCAGGTAGAATTTTCAGTTATCCGCAGAATCCCTTGAATTTTTTCGATAATCCGTAGAAAATCCGTAGGAAATGCTAAACGTCCGTAGATTTCGAGCCTCGATCCGTAGATCCGTAGAAATGCAGAAAATCCGTAGAACTACGGAGAAATCCGTAGATCTGGCAAGGCTGGGTAACACACCACAATGAACACTAACGATTGCAATCCCGAATGAATGAACTTTTAATAAGTTCGGGTGAACGAAACGAAGCCCGAAACATTCGCCGCGTTCAATTGGATCGTTTTTTATTTTCACCACGACGTTCGCAAATGATTGTCGAAACACAATCGCCAAACGATTGTAAGATTGCATTTGCGAATGTTTCTGTAACCGGTAAAGGATTGCGCCATCAGGTGCTTGTTTTTCGGCTAATTTTGTGCGTGTTTTAGCCCCCGCGCTCGCTGATGGTTTGTTTTCTCATGATGTTATTTTAATTTATGTTCGAATAGGAACATTCAACATATAATTAGTAAAAGTGTGGACTTTTGCACATTGCGTAGAAAACTAAACTGACAATGGGGGGTTTGAAAATAGGAGGCAAGGACGTCGGCCTGGTGTCGATCAAAGCCGTCGATATTGTTTCAGTCGAATAAACGTCGTCTTAGCTGCTGATTTTCCGGTGCGGAATTCGCTTTTATGTCCCAATGGGATACGAACGCGAAACATACGCACGTATTAGGCTTAGCATTTTTATAGTTATTTCAATTAACAATAAATTCGAACAAAACAAAACGCCTTCAAGTAGGCAAGCACGTAATCGCCCAGATGTAGGCAGATATTTGAGTGCTATGTCGGCTTACAATATTTAAGTGTGGGATTTTATAACTTTTATGTGACGCATATAAAAGTAATAATTTTGTATTCTGTATTCTTGCAATCTCAACATAATTAAATGATTATTTGGCAATTTTGGTTAAAAAAAATGTCCCAGTAGCCAAAAGCTAAATCCTTCGTAAACAAGAGTGGACATTTTCAAACCCCGATTTGTCAGTTTAGTTATCTACGCAATGTGCAAAAGTGCTGAATGTTCTTATTCGAACATAAATTATAATAAAATCATGAGAAAACAAACCGTCAGCGAGCGCGGGGGCTAAAACACGCACAAAATTAGCCGAAAAACAAGCACCTGATGGTGCAATCCTTTACCGGTTACAGAAACATTCGCGAATGCAATCGTGCAATCGTTTGGCGATTGTGTTTCAACAATCATTTGCGAATCAATTCACCCAACGAACGTCGTGGTGAAAATAAAAAACGATCCAGTTAACTGCGGCGAACGTTTCGGCCATCGGTTCGTTCACCCGAATGTATTTAAAAGTTCATTCATTCGGATTGCCAATCCGACCAATCAGCGGTCGGCTGTTCACGCTCGCATCGCCGATGCTATCATCGTGAACTGAGCGGTGATTGAGAATCATTAGCGTTCATGCTGGTGAACGATTTTTTCCATCCTTGCGCTCAACGAGCCTGAAGTTTGTATGGGATTTTGAGACATTTTGTTCGGGAGGAACACGAAAACCCAGGTTTTTTATCAATAACTCTGGTCCCTTCCGGCCGATTTCTTTCAAAAATGGGTTTTTTAAAGCCTAAACTATGATAAATATTTCATCCGAAAACTGCATTTCGATTAAAGTTAACAAAAAAAAGTTATTAGGCTTCAAAATTGGGCTGACATTTTTAAGGATGATATTCACCACTGTTAATGAGGCGTCAACATGTTCGACCATCCCGACCGGAACACTCAACTTGAAATGCATGCCAATTCGTCAAATCATGACCGATTTAGATTTATTTGTGCGTTAGATTGTAAAATATCAGATTTTTTAAATATTCGGTTGTGGATAATATTCACGTGATAGCACAGATGAAGTGATAGTTCGGGGAGAAGTCCAGGCGAAACTTTAGGGGAGAATTAAATTATTTGATCCCCATTTCATGCTTTCATCATATTTTCAAGTGAAAATTACCATTCCAAAACCCCGTTTTCGCTGAAAAATTCGCGTAAGCTAAATGTGATGATTATAAACAATTTTTCTAAAAGAACAACTTCATCGTTGAGGATAAATTTTTGACAGTTTTTTTCTTAAATTGCATAACCACAGGGGCTACAGAACATGACTTTCAGTACTATTTCGGTTGTAATTCATGCCACACTTCAACCTTTTTTCCTTAATTTGGAAACATTTTAGACTTAAAGCTACATTTATTTATAATTCTTGTTAAAATTGTTTCACAAATAACTGAGATTTTTTTTAATTTTCGAAGCATGCTCGGTAGCAGATCTATCGATTCATTTAAACGTAATAAATTTATCAAATCAGCAATTCCAAACATCAACACAATTTATTCTTACCCGAAAAAAACACTTTTTTTAAGAAACAGCCAACAAAACGATTAAACCTTCATTCTTGATTCCAAAAATTTCATCGCTAGGAGAATCTTAGAAACGAAAGAAAACTGTAAATGGAACTATTTTTCTAAAAATTAACATTTTGGCAGCATTAGAAATCCTTGATCCTTGAATTTTTCGATCTGGTGGTTCTGATTGATATAACCATTCTGGATTGATTTAAAAAAAATCCTATGTTAGGTAGAACAGATGAAACATAAATGCGTACAAATATGTACAATATTGGCTTTTCGTATAAGTCGAGTTATTTCAGTTACATGTGAAACAATTTTAACAAGAATTATAAAGAAATGTAGCCTTGAGTCAATCTAAAATGTTTCCAAAATAAGGAAAAAAAATGGTTGAAGTTTGGCATGCGTTAGAACCGAAAAAGTACTGAAAGTCATGTTCTGTAGCCCCTGTGGTTATGCAATTTAAGAAAAAACTGTTGAAAATTTATCCTCAACGATACATTTTTTTTTTAGAAATTTTTTTTATGATCATCACATTTAGGCCGATCACATAGTGAGTGCGATGCGATGCGAACCGGCGAATGCGATTCAATGCGGCGAGCCACATTTGAGGAAAATGTATGCGAATCGCTTAAACCTGACATACTCAACGCGGCGAAGCAGATGTCAATTTGTTCCGCCGCTCGAGTTCGCATTGGCCGCATTCGCTAATTCGCATCGCATCGCTCTCACTATGTCATCGGCCTTAGCTTACGCGAATTTTACAGCGAAAACGAGGTATAGAGTATAATTTTCACTTGAAAAAATGATGAGAACAAGAAATGGGATCAAGTAATTTAATTCTCCCTAATAAGTTTCGCCTGGACTCCTCCCCGAATTGTCAGGCGAATATTATCAACAACCAAATATTTAAAAAATCTGAGATTTTACAAGCTAACGCACAAAAACAATCTTAATCGGTCATGATTTGACGAATTGGCATGCATTTCAAGTTGAGTGTTCCGGTCGGGATGGTCGAACATGTTGACGCCTCATTAACAGTGGTGAATATCATCCTTAAAAATGTCAGCCCATTTTTGAAGCCTAATAATTTTTTTATGATAACTTTAATCGAAATGCAGTTTTCAGATGAAATATTTGTCATAGTTTAGGCTTTAAAAAACCCATTTTCAAAAGAAATCGGCAGGAGAGGAACAGAGTTATTGATAAAAAAAACTAGTTTTTTCAAATCCCATACAAACTTCAGGCTCGTTGAGCGACCACTTCCCGTGGTCCGATCTGGCCCAAATTTGGCATGGACTCTTGTACTAGGTCTAGGATTAATATAAGCCTGCAGCGCATAACTTTCTCAAAAGTCAGGTCATTTGAGGCATACTAATGTAAATACTGTATTGAACAAAATGATCGATACTTTTGCTCAGAATTCCTTCGAAAGTCGAGAGTTTTAATTTTCCATTCAAACATCAATTTTTAATGATTTCAGCTAGTAGATTTTTTAACCCCTAAATGTATGCAGCAACCTTATGCTTTTTCTTTAAAAACATTTTTGACAGAAAAAATGTAAAGTTTGATTCGAACAAATCCAAAAATTACTACAATTGGAGCTTTATGCGTTATAACATCAATAATATATCAAAAATTATAAATTTTCAGACGTTTTCATTTGATTTTTCATTTAAAACAAAGCTTCTTACAACTTACCCTTTTTTCAGAAGGGTAAAAATCGCAAGTTTTAATAAATTTAAAAATAACTTGTGAAACCAATAATTTTTCTGACTACGTCAATTTGTCCCATCAACCTTGAAACTTTTGATGTACAAGCGGTATGATTATCTGCGGATTTTCAGTTTTTAGGGGCCATTGAAGTTGAAAGTGTTGCACGATGCCCAGGTTGACAGTTTTTTTTTGATTTGTTGTCGTTTTTTTCCAATCCTGCCTTTGGACGTGGTTTTCATCTTTTGAAGATTGTATAGGATACTAGCAGACCCGGTAAACTTCGTCTTACCATGTTCTACTTGGCGTCTATTTCAATTTTTTTTTGCTGTTTGACTTAAAAAAAAGCATCAAATCTTGAGTTATTAATCGTCTCGCTTTCTTGAACATGTCCTAGTTTTTTTTAACATATCCATCTTTTCCGTTTGCTCGAATTGTCCCGCTTAATTATATCGGAATCAAATTTAGGAATTTTAACTGAATTCAACGGGTCTTTTCATAAATTATTAAAAAATTCTCTCCAATTAATTTTAAATGCATCTTACATGAATCCTTTTCATTTACATTTCTTTGATTCGGATGCTTTGAATATTGCCGAATGCTATCAGGTAGCAGCTTCCCGTTGCAAATTCGAATTTTTCAGCACTCAACGTTACCATCAAACTTGGCAAGCCTCATGCTAAAAAAAATCCACTCTTCATAACTTGTTCCATAAATAACATATGTTGATTATATCTATGTTTCATTGATTGTATACCATTTAGTTGATTTACTCCGTTTTGCTCGAGTTCACTCGGATTTCAGGATTCAGGATGAAATCGAAATCAAAATTTTCTCATTTATTGTAAATTCATTGAATATGGAACTTTATGGAAGAAGAATTTTGAAAATCGGGAAAATTTTTGGATTATTTGCCCAATATTCTGCCTAGCGCATCACTTTTAGCTCCCTAGTAGCTTTGGATGGTATATTTTTTAAAACTGAAGAAATAAAAACATTAGAGAAGATTTTTTAAACACCATTTTCAAGCAGCTTCACTTTCCTCACCTTTGGAAGCAGTGGTTATTTATATCCATATTTTCATCAAAATCATGTCAAAAAAAAGTTATTACTTTTTTTATTTGTTCGAGCAAAAAATGCAAGTTAAATCAAGAAGACATGATTTATTGGGTTAATGTTCAAAGGAATTTAATTTGGTTTTGAAAGGAGAAAATATAGGTTTAAATTTTTTGTTATTCAACCGAATTAAAGCATTTTTATTTTCTTTTTTATCCTTAAAGACATAGCTGAAAATTTAAACCATTGTTGTCCGATTTAAAATTTTCCTAAACAGTGTTGAAGGTGATTAGCTATTCTATATCGGATTATGTGATATTTTCAAGATTCAATAATATTTAATTGGAATGCAGGTTTAAACAAATTAAATACATAGAAAAGAACTCATCTTTTAAGGCTACGATGATTTCATGAGTTCATTATTTTTTCTGGTAATTTTCATGTAAATTTACCTCGACATTTAAAAATTTTAAATATCCGCTTCAGATTTAACACTCGGGATACCCTATCTGACTATTTTAGGGAAAAATTGGGATATGTTTAATGGCTAAAAGGCGCGTTGCCACTTGTTTCACCGTGTTAAATGACAGGAGTTAATTTTTTTCAACATTTTTAGGTCATAATAAAAACTTATCAAAAAACAATTATTCTTCTGGAATACCAATCACAAAAAAATTTTCAACAAAAAATCGAACTTAAAGTCTTTTCTGTGTAGCCAAAATATGTTGAACAAAAACACACATTTATGTTAAGGGGGAGTAGGGTCTAACACTTTCAAAAAATCGATTTTTTTTAATTTTATTTTCTTATTGTAAAACATTTCAAGAATGTTGTGTCAAATTTTCAAGTCAATCGAAGCAAAACTGTGGAAATTATAGGCCTTTATCTCCTCTTATCTAAAACTGCAAGACTTCTAACGCAAAAACTTCAAACGCGTCATTTGAAAACGACTTCACCGATTCTTTTGAAATTTGGAACATATTTTCTACATATAAAATACCAAACCCCAACGGTTTTCTTTCTCTTTTTTTTGCTTTGGGGAGATTTTACAGATAAAAAATGGCGGTTTTTTTCGTGAAAAATCGTAGTTTTTATTTCAAACAGTCACAAAAATTTTATAAATTTTTTTTTTAGTTCAATAAAATCGTTGGGGTTCAGAAAAACATCTAATAAAAATATTTTGCTCTGATTTTTGACTTCAGATAATTCTGTGCTGAGTACAGTGTCCACCGCAAATCTTGTTTTCTAAAAGGCATCCTCGAAAGTGCTCCGTCACCGGCTCATTTTCAATATTTTTCTACGAAAAAATTACTAAATATTTATATACTTTTATATACAAATACATTTGTTAGAACGATAGCTCTAAAAAAAATGAAAATGGTGTTTTTTTTACCCGTCAGACCCTACTCCCCCCTTAAGTACGTACTTGAATTCTGTGTAAACAAACAGGGAACCTGTAAACAGTTTTTTGGTGAACGATTTAAAAAATAAGTTAAGTTTATTCAGTCAGATTGTTTATTTGGGCCCAACCATTTATAAATTAAGAAATCATGTATACATTTTTTGTAAATGTAAAATGTAAATGATGAACGTTTGCACTTTTTTGCATTCGGCCTTTAAATGAATATCAATCCTATATAATCCATTTTAAAGGACAGGCTCTTGTTCAGTTCATATGTCTGTTCATTTGAAACGGATTTTGAGGTTGTTCTATAAATTTAAAGGCACTTGATACAACTTCTGTGAAGCACATTTGTACATGATCGAAAAATATTTCTAGTGTACTGGATTATAAACCAAATCTTTCCACTTTTCTTTTTTCAAATGTCCGCAAAGAGTCATACCATTATTTCATATGCATCAGTACTAAATTCATATTATTCAGACAACAATTCCTTCTTTAAATAATACGAATTAAAGTTTAATTTTTTCAAATCGTTTAAATGGTTTTGATTCTAGGCTTCATATGGCCACCACATGCATTGAAATAATGCTTGGTTGAGAAATGCGCGCCCAAATATTCCCACTAAACAGTATGCTATGCATAGTTACTAACCTCCTACGACGTTTGCTCGCGACGCCTCGACCATGGAGACGAAAAACAAACCGCCCGGCGCCGAAAAGAAAGAAAATCTCGAAAAAAATGAAGGCCATGACTTTAATTTGATTCAATTTATTACAAATTCAATGATTACGGACAATTAATGCGACTTTTTGTTGTTTTTATTCGATATAAACCGATTCGCATGCCCACAGAATATTCTAAAAATAATATCATTTGAATCGGTTGGGTCATTCTGGAGGAGTAGTACTACAAACACCGTTACAAGAGAATTTTATATAATAGATTCTTTTTCTGGAAATAAAATCAATCTAGAGTGGTTTTAGCTCTTAGAACTTATTGCCAATAAGTTCCCTAGATCGGAAAACTCATGGACCAAGCATTTCTGAGGCTACAAAAATAATAATTTTTCGAAAAATAATTTCATTTCCAGATTATTGCATGTTTCTAAGCTTCTCTCAGCTGTAGTTTTTGACAACTTCCTAGGATGCTTAAAATTCCAGTATTTTGAGGCAATTTAAATCAAAAATTTTCCAACTAATTGAAGAGATAGGTAAGGCTATGATCATTTAGAATCCGGACAGTTTCAAACGTGTGTATTTTAAAAACTATTCATTTGATCGAAAAAATTTCTATGAAGGAAATGAATGTGTTAATATGATATTTAATATAAAAATATAAAATAAATAATTTATCGTTGTTTACAAGAAATTCTGTTACTTTACCATAAAATCTCTTTTTTTTTATCTTTGCACACATTTTTCATTCATGTATTGATCTATTAGTTTTACAACAGAAGCAAAACCTTTGAAAAATCATGGTTTTTTCACCTGGAGAAACCAATTGCAATCTGGTTGGAACCTTTTCATGAGGAGGTATCTCGAAGAATTTGATCTCGTAAATTCGGTTTTAACATAAATTTCCTGGTCCATCAGAACACATATGTGTGCCATTAGGGCATCCGCAGCAATCGCGAGCAAAGTGAAAATGCTCACGAGTTTAATCACTTTTATACCGCACCGGGGGTTAGTATATGGGTGAGCAAAATAGGGCCGTTGCCGTCGGGACCGATAAAATCACCAAATTTGCTCACAAGAAAGGGGCGAGAGCAAACATGCACTGAAAAAATTCTTCCGTTTAATGCTGAGTTTAACAAACGACGTTCAGCGTGTAGAGTTTGTTGACATTATTTGAGATTATTTGCAGTGAAATTTGCGAGTCGAAGACTGCAGAAGAAGAGCAATTATTATAACCTGGTGCTGGTGGTAAACGGCTCCTTCAGTGACGGATTTGTTCGGTGCCGAATATCCAGTTAGTGGTCATGATTGCAGATTTCCCCGGAGTCCCACCCAACCGCAGCAGCAGCAGAAGCTGTTGGAACATGTCGCGAAGGCTGTGGTCTCCAGTCAGCCAGAGGCGACGACGGCTGGAATGCTATTCATCGAGTGAAACTCCCTAAGGACTTGAAACACTAACGAGTCATGGAGGGCAAAGCTGTTGAGGTAATTATTTAGATTTTTAATACTAAACCAAAAAACATGAAAGGCTTCAGCCTAATTAGCGATGCTTTAGTATAAGCATTGGTCTCAAACTACCTGCTCAGATTTTTTTATTTTACAAAATATGCAGGTTGATTTGCTGCCCGGACCCAGACAGCATGAACAGCGCGATTCACCAAGACGGCCACTGTCTTCGGCATCACACGTCAAATGCAGCGGGTTAGTGAAATGATCCAGCATTTCCCCAGAAAATCCCTCGGACGATCAGACCACCAAAGTGAAAGTGCAATCTTCTGGCGTAGAAACAAAAACAGCGAGCATTAATTCGTGTATACCGTATAGCATTTCTTCGCAACCGCATGTTGCGAAACTTGCGGCTACAGAAAACGGAGGCAACAATTGATGGTCTCATTACGAACCAGCTGGACAGTGTTTTTTCCGGCACAACCTATCGTCTTAATTAGGGGTGACGCTGGAAAAGTTTATTAGTGGGTCTAAATCGCTGTCAAGGTTGAATTTCAGCGATATCTTTATTTTTAAGATACGTTTAACAATTTAATAAAAATAAAATTACTTATAAATATTGTGCAATTTTTTTTTCTTCTTTCAAAAATAGGAACCTGCTTGAACTAAATTAAACAGTAAAAATGTTTTTGAATTAATTAAAATTTCTAAGTTTTCAAGAGTGTTTTATGAATTAAACTTTTTATGTGGATATAAAATAAAACAAACCAAACATTCGCGGTTCCGAAAATTTAATAGAAAAACATAAGTGTTCATTATTGTTATAAAGATGAAAATTCAATTGAAAATAATGAATTGCATCAAAACTGGTAACTCCAACGACCATAAATTTCATTGTTCCATTGGGGCAATGACGCAGCACGGTCCTCAATCTCGCTGCACCAGGGTGGACGGTTCCGACTCATTGGAGCCGGAACCTTGGACCAGCGGCAGAAGACCTCCTGCTTGATGGTGGAACTCCGCAACAGCTGGCATATTTCGCGCAGGTTCCGCTGACTGTCAGATGATTCCGGCTGCTGTTGCCCGGAAGTTCCTGCTGCTCCCGCCACTGGGTCCTCGAAGCTGCTTGGATATGCTGCTGATAGCAGCTAACTTGAACCATGGTGCGCACCGTCGCAATAACAAACTCACGACTCAGATAATTTACTCAGTCCGAATTAATTTTATCAAGATTTTTTGCAACTCTTATTTTTCAGTGCAATGTGAAATGTATACTTTAATGCTACCGCCCGGTGCGCGAAAGAGTGTATACCAAAACCGGTCCGCTGAAATGAGCAAAATCGGGCCTCGTATACTCACTTATTGGTGCGTTTGCTCTTAGGAATGTAGTGCCATCAGGAGTGTTTCACCACTGGGCTTTTCTTTAAACGGTATTACAGTCGAGGACACATCTCTAAAGCAGCCACTAAGCTCAAAAATTCCTTCTCTACGGGCCCGGATGGGATATCAGCTACCTTCCTGAAGCGTTTTATGCCTTCTTTGCTGACTCCTATCAGGCTTATCTTCCAAGCTTCGCTTGACCAGGCCACCTTCCCCTCACTGTGGAAAGAAGCTTACATGTTCCCGGTTCATAAAAAGGGAGATAGGAAAGAAGTTAATAATTACCGAGGAATTTCAGCTCTGTGTGCTATAGCAAAACTTTTCGAATTGGTGGTTTTAGATCCCATTTTCATGTTCTGCAAGCACAACCTCTCCAACGACCAGCATGGATTTATGCCTCAACGCTCAACTACAACCTCGGTTGTGCATGAAAGTTTTGCAAAGAAATCCCAAACTGATGCCGTCTATACCGTTCTGTCTGCCGCATTCGACAAGGTGAACCATGATGTTGCCATCGGAAAGCTCGCGCATTTAGAACTTTGTGGATCTCTTATTGGCTGGTTCCACAGTTACCTTACTGGACGTAAATTGACAGTTCGTACGGGTAACTGTTTTTCCAGGCAGTTCTCAGCTTCATCAGGCGTGCCTCAGGGAAGTCATTTAGGGCCTTTAGTATTCCTAATCTACTTCAATGACGTGCTGCAACTCCTTGATGGACCAAAATTGGCGTATGCCGACGACTTGAAACTGTACTACTCTATCAATGGCTCCGAAGATGTGTGATGTATAACAGTATTTCCCCTTAAGTGCATCATGCAGTCGACATATCATTCTATCGAGAGAGTGTGTTAAGGCATGATCGTTATGATTGCAATAAAGAGGCTCATTCGAGTCCAGTCTGTGAAGCGAAGAACTTCTATTTAAAATATTGTCCGAACACCCGTTTAACTAGTTATAGTTAACGTCATTGCTAAAGTTTTACTAAAGTGATAACGTGAAATTATCTTAGAAGGCTAATATAGTAAAATGTGAACTTCCTGCAGAACCAGTTTAACCTCTTTGCCTCCTGGTGTGATGCCAATCGCCTACCTTTAAACCGTAATAAATGTGTAGTAATATCATATTCCCGCAAACGACGCCCGTTCTCAGCCGTTTATTTCCTTTGAAACGATGCAATCTCTCGAGCTCAACACGTGAAAGATCTTGGTGTGATCCTCGACGCGCGGCTGGATTTTAAGAATCACACCAACTATATCGTTGACAAAGCCTTCAGAAGCCTGGGTCTTCTTTTTCGCATGACGAAGGACTTTAAGGACATCTACTGCCTGAAGAGTCTTTACTGCAGTCTGGTTCGATCGAATATGCTTCTGCGGTTTGGTGCTCATATTATCAAAACGGTTTTGATCGTATCGAAGCCATTCAACGACGTTTTTTGAGGTATGCCCTTCGACACTTAAACTGGCAAGACCCTTTTAGACTTCCCAGCTACGAAAACCGCTGCCGCCTGATCGACATCGACACGCTGCAAGCCCTCAGGACCGCCACTCGTGCTTCTTTCGTCGCTGATCTGCTTTCATCAAGAATCGACTCTCCCGCACTTTTGGAAGTTCTTCCACTTAGCGTCCGACCTCGTGGATTGAGGAATCAGGATCTTCAGCTCTTCGTTCCTGTTAGACTAAACAATCGCGGGGCCAACTCTGAAATAATTGGCGTCAAGACTTTTAACCGCATCTCAGAGCATTTTGATTTTGACGTTTCGAAGGTTGTATTCCGAAGAAGAATTCTTAGTGTTCTAAGTTCAGTGTAGATTTGTATTTGTAGTTAGTCTCTCAATTTTTAAATGTCACTTGGATCAATATATGATCTGTTGATTTAATAATAATACATAAAAACATTGCGTAAATACCGGTTGCACAGATTGCGATCTATGGAACTGCTCACTATTATAATAGTAAGCATGGAGGCCCCCGAGCCCTTCGTCACAGTCGCGCTGATTCCAGCCAGCGTCAACAGTCGTCCCGGCCCTGTGTTCGAAGAAGGCGAAGGGGCTCTCCAGCCTGTGCATTCAGGCGAGTATTTTTCCATTTCTATTCCCGACTTGCCCAGTGACTGCCATTCAATTTGCAGCTTGGTTCCTCTCATTCATCGACTGAATTTCATCATCAAAGCACCGTGGATTAGCGACGTTTCTTCTGGGTTTCCAGCACCGGGACGCAACGTATCAGGCCTTTTGGAGTACCCCGATCCCCTCGACTCAGTCGCGCTGATTCCAGTCATCGACATCAATCGTCCCGGCCCTGAGTTCGAATGTGGTGAAGGGGCTCTCCAGCCTGCAATTCCAGGCAAGTACTCAGCTTTCGAATGTTCTTCTCTTCGTGATGGATTCCTCCGTTTCAGTGATCGACAGCCCAGTATGAATTTTGGAGCGCTTGATAATATAAATATTTTTTATCAAAACGTCGGCGGCATCAATTCTTGTCTGAACGAATATCTACTGGCCACTTCGAGTTGCTGTTACGATATCATCGCGTTCACTGAAACTTGGTTGGACGACAGAACTATTTCTAGCCAGATTTTTGGTTCTGAATATACAGTGTTCCGTTGCGATAGGGGCCCACGTAACAGCCGGAAGTCATCAGGAGGCGGTGTTTTACTAGCCATTAAATCAACCCTCTCTGCCGTGCTTATCAACGATCCATCCTTTGAGTGCTTGGAAATTGTGTGGACCTGCATAAACTTAGGTAACCGAAAACTCTACGTTTGTGTTGTATATCTGCCCCCTGATTGCGTGCGAGATATGAATTTAGCTGAATGTTTTTCTCAGAGCCTTGTAAAAATACTGTCTTTAACCTGCCCTGAAGACGACCTCTTGGTCATCGGCGATTTTAATTTTCCGGGCATAAAGTAGTGCCCATCGCAGGGAGGCTTTCTGTATCCTGACCCTACATGCTCTTCATTCTCAACTTCCTCAAACATTATTATCGACGCTTTAAGCACCGCAACTCTTCGCCAGATCAATAGCGTTGTGAATGAAAACGGTCGAATGCTTGATTTATGTTTCGCTAACGATGGGCTCCAGACAATAACGGTTGAATCAGCGCCTGCACCTCTAGTCAAGTGTGTTCGTCACCACCCTGCGCTGCTGATCTCAATGCAGATTTCCGTTTTTAATTCCCGCTCAGAGAAACCGACATCTTTCTTTCATGATTTTAAAAACGCTGATTTCCAGGCTATTTCTCACGAGCTTGACTCTGTTGACTGGGAAGCTGAGCTTGATCGATCCGATCCCAATGCTGCAGCAGAAAAAATTACACACATCATAAATCACATAATCGATCTACATGTGCCGAAACGTCTTGCTGTCGAAAATGCTCGAGCGCCTTGGATTACCAAAGATTTGAAACGCATGAAAACTATGAAGCGCAAAGCTCTTCGAACCTACAACAGGCTCAAATCACCCTCCTCAAAGGATGAATTTCGTAAGCTGAATTCAGCGTTTAAAAAAGCCAGCGCCAAATGCTACCAGAATTACTTATCTCGATTGCAACGGAATTTTAAACAAAACCCTAAGTCTTTTTGGAAACACGTCAAAGACCAGCGGAAAGAGTCGGGATTACCAACTAACCTGTTTCTTGATGACGAGACGGCATCGTCGGACCACGATATATGCAATCTTTTTGCTAAAAAGTTTTCTAGCGTCTTCACTTCCGGATCTATTTCCCCAGAACAAATAGCTAGTGCAACTAGAAACGTTCCATCTTTGAATACTCTTTTAAACAACATCTCTTTTGGTGAAGACACTATTCTGAAGGCGACTGTAAAACTGAAAAATTCTGTTTCCCCGGGCCCCGATGGCATACCAGCTACTTTTTTGAAATGCTTCATGCCTCATCTAGTAATTCCTATCAAACGCATATTTGACGCATCGCTTGACAAAGCTATATTTCCGTCGTTGTGGAAGAATGCTTTTATGTTCCCGGTTTACAAAAAAGGCGAAAGAAGGGATATTCATAACTACAGAGGAATATCGGCTTTGTGTGCTGTAGCTAAATTGTTCGAACTCGTTATCTTCGACCCAATTTTCTCGTTTTGCAAGCAATATATTTGTAATGATCAACATGGATTTATGCCCAAGCGCTCTACGACTACGAACTTATTGACATTCACATCATTCGTGCAAAACAGTTTTGCTGCCGGTTCTCAAGTCGATGCCATTTATACTGATTTGTCGGCCGCTTTTGACAAAGTGAACCACGAAATAGCTATTGCGAAGCTGGAAAGGCTGGGAATTTGCGGGTCCTTATTAGATTGGTTTCGCAGTTACCTCATTGGACGCAAATTCTCTGTAAGATCTGGTAACTCATGTTCCAAACAATTCTCTGCCACATCAGGCGTGTCTCAAGGCAGCCATCTAGGCCCAGTAGTGTTCCTGATTTACTTCAATGACGTGCTTTTACTACTTGACGGTCCAAAACTCGCCTATGCAGATGATCTGAAGCTTTTCTACACTATAAAATGTTCTGGAGATACTGTACTTTTACAGCGACAGTTTGACAATTTTGTCAAATGGTGCGATGACAACTGCCTGCCATTAAACCGCAAAAAATGCTCGGTCATCACCTTTTCCCGTAAACGGGTTCCTGTAACTGCTGATTATTTCCTTGGAAACCAGATAATTGCTCGAGCAAAACAAGTAAATGATTTAGGTGTAATTCTTGACCAACAGTTGGACTTTAAGTCGCACACTAATTATGTAGTCGACAAAGCATCGAGAAGTTTGGGATTTATCTTTCGCGTGACTAAAGACTTCAAAGACATTTACTGCCTGAAAAGTCTCTATTGTAGCCTTGTCCGCTCAACTTTGGAGTATGCATCTGCTGTATGGAGTCCCTACTATCAGAATGGTGCTGATCGAATCGAGGCCATCCAAAGACGCTTTATACGTTACGCTTTGAGACGCTTGAATTGGCAAGATCCGTTCCGCCTTCCACGATACGAGAATCGTTGCTACCTCATATCTTTGGACACGCTCCAAGCCCGGCGAGCTACCATTCGAGCGTTATTTGTCTCCGATCTTCTGGCTTCGAATATAGACTGCCCCATGCTGCTGGAAACTATCAACCTGTGCGTACGACCTCCAGGACTAAGAAATCGGAACCTTCAGCTTCACATTCCTCTTCGCCAGAACAACTATGGAGCCAATAGTGCCCTGATCGGTATTACAAGGATATTCAACCGTTTTTCAGAGCTCTTCGACTTTGATACCTCCAGGAATACGTTTAAAAGAAGAATTCTAGCGATGTTAAGAACTGTGTAGTCTGTAGTTTATACTTTTTTGTTAATTTATATTAATGTTACTTTTAAGTCTAATCATTAGGATCAATACGTGATCCGTTGATATAAACCCAATAAATAAATAAATAAATAACTATAGTTATTGACATGTGTCTACTAGTCAGGCAACACTTTTAAGCTGCCGGAAACGGATTTGCTGCATATTTAAGAGGTCCGCATCCAGTTATCCCCAATAACCATAGAATTTTAACCACAGTTGAGATCAAGGGTTCCACACTGATGCTTGGTTTGAACTTCGGGAGCATTCTAGAGTGGCTCCTCTTACTTCACAACCATTTGGGCCAAAAACAATTCAGAAAAAACCAGCAGTTCATGATTTTTCAAGTCGACAATGAAGAATTTCCGAGGCAATTGTGCAAAATTATTTTTAGCATGGCTTTTTGCATCGTAAATATTTCAAACACACGTTAACTTCAGAATCTGATAAAAATAGGCAAGAAAGTCCTTTTCATAACCAAAACATCGCTGCTAAAGTTACTGAATGATCATAGCCTTAAATCGACCGAAAATTGTGCCAATTTTAAGCATGATATGAAAGCTTCAATTCAATTCAATTCAAACGTTTTGAGAAATGTTAACGAAAGTTCTCCCAGTTTAAGTTCCTCCATTTATTAAGTTAACTTAAACAAATAGTTTACCAGTTCACATTCGCAATTACTGATAGGAATGAAAGCTTCTAAATGAATGCTCATTTTTCAATTGAAAATAGTTGTCTCAAGCAGTAGAAAGCTATCGATTAAGTGTTTTTTCTTCTTCTATTTACAGATACGACGATGGAACGTAACAATCTTATGGCCAAGTGTTACCCACGCATTAAAGATTACTGTCGCGAGAAACATGGTCTTGAATTTCAGGTAGGATTTTCATTTGTTCCATTAAATACCTTACACAGTACTTTTCGTTTTTCGACTCAATTGACCAAAGAATATTCTTTAAACATTTGTTTTCATCACGTTTCAATAAAATTGGCTAGACGGGTTTTTTTTTTATTTTGTTCATTTTCCATTGCATGGAACTTGTTTTTTCTGAAAGTTACTGCCCTAGTTCTCCTCATTTGTTTCGCGCTAGTTTGAATACGTCATTTCCGCAGGCAGGCCAACAAATCACGGCATTGCTCTTTCTTGTAACTTATTTGGTAGGTATGCAATTGTTTTCTTTTAGCTCTACATAGGTAGGTACCTACACAGGATGTCTACCTCATCATTCAGTAGCGCAGTGATTGAATTGATTGGTGGAGGCAATAAATAAACACCATGGCACTGGGGCGGGCGGTGTAACGTTTTTGTGTCCCACGGCAGTTGTTTCGTAGCCGGCGATATGACACGAATAAAACCTATCCGGGTGACTGGCATTGATGATAGCTTCGGGTCGTTGTGGTGTTGGGATATTATAGTTGCCTACCAACTTTTCTTGAGGCGTACCAAACAATCTAACGTTTGTCACGCACTTATATTCAAATCAGAATTTTCGTCACTTATATACCTTTATACATATTCAAACTTTTTGCATGCCTTTTTTTCAGCCAGGCAAATGTCAAAATGGTGGTGATACATTATGAGCATCAATTGTGTTCTATATCTTGTTTTTCTTCAATCGGAAAAACATTCAACAAATTCTGTCCTTTGCAGCTAGAAAATCAATCACCTGTTTCCAGCTCGGAAGAAAGTTGTTTGTTCCTAGTTACTACTTTCTTTGACTCGACCATTTGTCGTTTGCTCGTTTAGGCGCCAATTAGTTTGATTGATGCTGGTTCATAAATTGAGCTTGTCAAGTGTCGTTGATTGTGCGAGAGAACTTTCTACCGAATGCGTTGAGGGCCAATCTCAAGCTTTCTGATTCAGTGGGGTTGTTGATTAACTACATGGAAATATGATTATAAGTCGAACTCAATGTCTCTCTGAAAGGATCGAACCAAGCTATTAGTATTATTTGCGGTGTATTAGAAGTAGTCCAATATAATCTCTAATGGCTGAAAGTGGCCAACATCCTTTTGAATACGTCCTTTCCAATAATCTAAACGAGTAAAGCCATCCGCTGGCTATGCTGCCAACGTGACCCAACTGTCTCCATGATCAGAAGAGCTGAAAACTTCTTACAGAGACACAACACATCACTCCCTGCAATAGCTTCACGTCCCGAACCTAGACAATGCAAATATATTTCGCCAATCTCACAAGTTTATCTAAGCTGACAACACCTACACATACACCTTCGACACCTACAAAACCAAAATTGAGATGGCTGACGGACCTACATAGGCATATTTAGACACCTTGCCTCCAATACTATCGGACCAAAAGTACACGTTCCTGACGTCGAATTGCGTTAACTTGCGCTTGGGATATTGGAATGCTGGAAATCCTAGAAAGTTCAGCAGCTCCAATCACCACATCGCTGCAGCCAAAAGGACTGTTAGGACACCATCACCCAACGGATCAAAGTTTTGCACAGAAGTTGTGCGGAGTAGACATCATGGCGGTCGCTACTACTATATCGACTCTCTGTCGCAAACTGCTGAAATTGTATTGTTCCAGCTATGACACAGATCATTCTAAATCTGTCTACCACAACGCTCTACGCGCGTAAAACACCGTTTGCCGATCGGGAGAAATCGTGCCACCATCGAATGCAGCTAGCAGAATCACCGCTGGCTATCTCCTCGTGGCATCACAGCTATGACGACAGGTTAGGCCTGTGAACTACCACATTATCGCTGAAAACACCTTGGCCGATCAGGACAAATCGAGCCATCGTAAAGCTCAGCGACACTTAACCGGATTCGAGCAACTAAGGCGTCTCCGCAGAATGGATGAGGCCTGCCCATACCGAAAATACAAAAGCATTGCTGCCAGACATTTCAACGAGAACGTAGCAGAAATCCGGAAGCAGCAATGACCAGCCACCTCAATAAAAAGAGGTCAAGATTCGGACAACACATTCCACAGAACCAATCAAGTCTACTACGGCGACACTTTGCCAAGCATCGTCGTTGAGTCTCCACGGTGCAACACAGCTATGTGAACCAATCCAGCTATGTAATGTGAACAGAAACTCGACTGTTAACTACGGATGATTACTCCACGAAAACTCAAATAGACCGGATTTGCTGCTTCTCCTTCCTTTTTTAATCACCAAATTGTTATCTCTATGTTACTTTTACTATTTGTTAAATGTTTCGTGTTATGAAGCATTTTTTTTTAACGATTTTGCTTGTGTTTGTAACCGTTGCGCAGGCAGGAATTTGAAAACTGGTACAGAAACGGTCAGAGACGCTTTGCCAAGACTCGTTGGCGTTCGGTCAAGTCTTCCAGAAGTTGCTGGAGTGATATTTTGGATTTGTGTCTTAGGATGGCCAAACCGATGTCTGTGATCGTTGCCTAGGTATAAAGGTTTTTAAAATTTCTCGAATCGGCTATTTTCGATTCATGAAAAAATCTTCCGTTGCGGTAGTGTATGTAGCATTATAATCAAGTTCGTGTAGCTATTTTGTTATGACCGTGTCTTACCATACGAGGAAATGAAATGAATGAAAGGAAATGAAAGAAGGAGATAGAGATAGAGAGCATGCGACTAAACATGAGAATTTAATCATAAGAGGCGTGGCGTAATTTGAAGCAAAAAAAAACTTCAAAATCGGCTCTAAACTTAAAAAAACCCAATGTAACACAAATTTAAAATATTATCAGTCTTGTTTAGTTTTGGTCACTTTAATAGTTTTAATTCCCCCCCCCCCCCCCCCCTCCAACCCCAAGGTCACGATCGACGGCGACGAGTCGAAGACTTTGTCTATCTCGGCTCACTGGTGACCGCAGACAATGACACCAGCCGTGAGATCCGGAGGCGAATTATCAGCGGAAGTCGTGCCTACTATGGACTCCACAAGCAACTGCGGTCGAGAAGACTTGGCCCTCGCACGAAGGGTAACCTGTATATGACGCTCATTAGACCGGTTGTTCTCTACGGGCATGAGACATGGATATTGCTCGAGGAGGACCTGCGTACACTCGGAGTATTTGAGCGACGAGTGTTAAGAACCATCTTTGGCGGCGTACAGGAGAACGGAGTGTGGAGGCGAAGGATGAACCACGAGCTCGCGCGACTCTACGGCGAACCCAGTATCCAGAAGGTGGTGAAAGCTGGCCGGATACGCTGGGCGGGACATGTTGCGAGAATGCCGGACGACTGTCCTGCAAAACAAGTGTTCGCTACGAATCCGGTAGGAACAAGACGAGCGGGGGCGCAACGAGCAAGGTAGTTAGACCAAGTGGAGCGTGATCTGGCGAACGTGGGTTGCCCGAGAAATTGGAGAACGGTTGCCATGGACCGAGTGAATTTCAGGAATTACGTTCGTCAAGTTATGTCGTGAGACGGAATACTATGTAAATAAAAAATAAAGTAGGTTTAATTGAATGTTTGAGATTGGTTTAGTCATTAATTTAATTCAAAATGAATTTCTTAATTTATCCACCGAAGAAATCCAATATGAATTGTGTTTTTACGGTATGTGAAAAACTTGTGTCAAATGACTCTTAAATAAAGAGCTCTGTTTCAGGAAAACTTCAGTCATACTGATTCCTTGCACGTGATGAGCCCAACAACCAACATAGAAACCTGTCAACGGCGAATTGATGAATTCTGTGCAACGATGTGAATAATTTACTAATTTACCGGTCGCAACTGTTTTATTGATTAAACCTCCAGGTGAACTAAATGTAGGGGTCGATGGTTTAACGTACAAGGTTAACAAAATTCGTGAGAGTGTGCAACTTGCGATAAACAAGTTGAAGCCGATAAACAATAACCGGCAAGGAGAAGTAGTGAGCGCTTTGTTAAGACATCTTTATAGAGAACCGCAAAGCAACGAACTAGCCAATGAAAGTAGATGGACGAAAGCGGTACACAATTGGTCATGCACGTTTCGCGGCGAGAAGCATGCAACAACATTGAACATCTTACTCGATCAGGTTGAGGTTTTCGCAATTTCGGAGGACTTGAGTGAAGACGCTCTCATGGCATCTATCAAACATCTTCTGAGGGACGACGCACTTAGGTGGCATAGGGTAACGGACCAATTTTGGACCGCTTTGGGAAGTGGCTATGCTATTTTCTGAAATAAAAAAGTGCATGTTACAATTTTTGACTGCTTTATCCTTTCATTACGAAGATCAAGGCTTTTTCTTTCGAAATATATCGTCGTTTGTTGCAATGTAACAAGATTTAAGCTTAAAAACGCGTTTCTTCGATAATTACTCTGGTTGGTATTTTGGACCGCCAGATTTCTATTTTGGACCACCCTCTGGACCTATTTTGGACCACCCTTAAACTAAATAAGTTTTTTTTTTAATTTTGCTATATTTACGACAGCGATTGTTGCGCAATTATGCAAATAATTCAGTTAATCCTGTTGTTTCTTATTCTTGTAGTCAAGTTTTATTTGTTCGATAAGAATAGAGTTAAAACTAGAAAAACTCCTCCGATATATAGCGTGTTTCAAACGTTTTAAAAATTCCGACAGCAAACTGCAATCTCGACAAAATTTGTTCTGCAGTGTTAAACACTGGCCAATGGCTTATCTTTGGGATCAATTTTCAAAACGCAAATCTCCTTCAGGCGACCAAACGATAAGTTAAGAAAGTCTGACATCATTAACTCCGCGACATCAATTGAGGCATTTTGACTTCCAAAAACTTATTTGATTTGGTTTGGCTTCAGTTCTGTGGGAAACATAGATTCAAAATGATAAAAATGTGCGAGAATTATTCTATCTTTTTAACCATCTAGAAGCCAGATTTTTTTCGCTGAAAAATCGTCAAAATATCATCTTTAAAACAACTTTTGTTCCAAATTAAAAATTATCGTTGGAGTAAAATTTTCAACAGTTTTTTTTTTCAATTGCATAACCACAGGGGCTGAAAAACTGGATTTTAGTACATTTTCGCTTGTTATTTTTACACATTTCTAAAATTTTCTTCCAATTTTTGAAACTTGTATAACTATAGTTGGATATATTTTTATTAAAAATTTTTAAACATAAACTGAGGTAATTCAACTGTTACAAAAATTAAACTTGTTGTATATTTGCCGATTTGCGGTCGTTTTTTCCAAACCCCTCCGGGTTTATATTTCGTCTCTTATACCTAACCAAGTTTTTTTTCTACTAAAAACTCAACCATGAATAGTGATAACTTTTATACTAAACTGTCAATAATTTTTCATGAAGCATCAAAACTAAGGACTTGGTGCAAGTCTAGTTGTTTCATGTTTTAAACTTCTTTAAGCTGTAGCTTTTGACAACTGCTTATCAAACCGTTGCCAATAACATGGATTACAATATGTGATTGAAATAGTGTGCATATATCTTTCATATAGTCGTACAACGTCTTATTACGTCCCTGTACATTTAGCAGTCCCCTAAGTATTAAGGTTATGTTGAGTGGTCCAAAATAAGTCCCCATTGAATTCAGTAGGACCTATTTTCGACATGGGTCAAATTAAGATTAAAACAAGTTTTTTTGGTTCTTCGGGCTGGAAAACTTGTTTTCAAGTGTTTTATCAGATCTTTGAACATGTATGTAATTGTTTAATTTATCACAGTTATGCAGAAAACCTCTTGAAAGTTGACTCCAATAATGGCACGTTCTTCTGAAATGGCTTTGATTCGGTCCAACTGTGAAAAATCAAAATTTTATTTTCAATTTTCTCTCCCTTATCAACTTATTTAAACGAAATGTTAGATATGATTAGAATCAGAAGAAGTAGCTTGAACTATATTTGTTCAAAATTTTCATGATTAACATGATTTTTAAGTGCAATATTGGAAAAAAGCGGAAAGGTGGTCCAAAATATGTACCCGGTCCAAAATAAGTCCGTTACCCTATAACGGCTATGGCTCAAAGAACGTTGGTGTAACCACATTGGTGACAAAAAGGCGACAAAGGGGATAAAACGCGGCGAAATTTGACAGCTGTTTGTTCGTTGGCGGCTGGCTGGCTGGATGCCAGGTGCCTTTGTTTGTAAAACAGACTCTTTGACCAATCGTCAAGTGAATGCTTGGTTGGTTTGGTTTGTTTTTGTATTTGGGTTTTTTCGAATTGCGTACCATGTGGATCTTATCCAAAAATTAAGTTTTAATGATAGATTGGGGAATTATGCATACTAGCGAGATTTCTGGTAAAATCCGGCACTTACGGATCATATCCGATGCAGAAATATTGATTTAATCACTCAATTTTGGAAGTCTGTAAAATCTGGGTACTCTGAGCGAAAATCTGGGCAAAATCTGTGTCTGATCAATATCTGGACGAAGGGTCGAAAGTCTGTGTTTTACAAACAAATCTGGGCACCTGGCAAAACAGTTCCAGCCAGATGTCAAAACTTTTATCAATATGACTGAACGTGCGAGGTTGAGATAACCTTAATCGAAAGACCTTGGTTAAGAACAACCTTTTCTAGTCGACGACTTATAATGTAGAGAAAATGTCATTGCACCATCTTTTAACATTACAAATTTGCACTCTTAAAATTATATGAAATAATGTCGTTGTTGTGTACTAAAACGCTGACGCGACGCACACACGCTCATATTTTTTTAACCAGAAATGATTGTTTTTCATACATTTTTTGGTATTTTTAGTAGAACTGCTAAAATTGCTGTTTTTTAACCGTTATGAATTGTTCAATTTTAACCATTTTCCGAGTTCATGAAGAAATTTTTGATTATGGTTGAAATTCAACAAAAAAATGCGTGAAAAAACAGTCGCCATGTTTGCAATCGCAGAAGTGTTTGTTTTGTTTCTGGTTCCGCGTTGGACTTAGATTATATAAATCTCCTTAAAGATTTAAGATTAAAGATAACACAAACTGTAAGTATTTTGCTTGACAATACCGGTTAATTAAATTAAAAAAAAATGTTTTCAGATTGAACATCAAAGTCACTCTCTTTTAAATTAAATTTTCAGATGAAAGTTGGAGCAAATATGGGTTATGTTATCTGGAGTCGGAAGCAGCAGCAGTCCCGCCGAAGACAGCTCCAGCTGCCGTCATATGTTAGGGTAAGTACATGCCATTTTGGAAATCTTTGTCAACTGTTCCGAGATCAATAACCATGTTAAATTAATTACAGAATGTTCCGAAACTCTCTACGTTTGCTGCATCAGAAGGTTCCGAAAATATGCTGGGAATCACCGGCACTAGAATCACAGAAGAGCGGGAAACTGAACATCGCAGGAAAGGCAGCACCGCATCATCCGTAACTGTGATAGCAGTGCCGAAGCAATCATTCCCCCGGCCGGCTAAACTTTCTTCCACTAATGCAACTTAGTAGTGCCAGTAGACCACTCTTTTACTAGCATCAAGCAGATACCAGTGAGGGCAATCAAAAATCAATGTTTAATATAAAAAAATCTGTTGAAAATCTGATTGATTGATTTCTTTAATTCTGTTTCCATTCCATTCATATTTTAAAACGAATATTTTCTGCTAATTTCGTCCCATTTTTGCTTTTCCGACCATGCTTGAAAAATAACCATTATCCAAGTTCTCTGTGAAATCTCATTTTATGAGTTTTCAGTGAAAACTCATAAAATGACTTAACCCACAAAACTGCCATTATGGTTATTTTTCAAACATTAATGGTTCAACGTGGCCCAGCGTGCACGACGATTTTTGCATCACAATGCAGCGTCAAGAATCATAGCAACCAAAAGTTTGTTTTGATTCGTTTATTTTGTTCCGTTGTTTGGTCTGTCTGATTTGTTGTCGCGAAACAAATCCCAGTTCAATTTCGCCGGAATTTACAGTACTTGGAGGAAGGCTGCTACCTCACAGATGGAAAATTCGCCTTGGAAAATTCGGTCAACATCAAATGATACAACAGGTAAAAGATTTGAAATAATACTGAAATATTCAAACCGATTTATTAATAATGATTTCTTTTCTGTTTCAAGGTATGCTACATTGTAGGAATCGACTTCCAAGTAATTTGTCGCATCTTTGGAAGCCAATCGGTTGCGGGAACGATCTGAATCGGTCGACAGTGGAAGCTGTGGAACGGACCAGATCATGTTCAACTACTGCACGGTGTTGACGAAAAAATGAAACTAGAGGAAGCATGAAAGGTTGGATAAATGTTAGTGGAAATATGTAAATTTAAATGTAAATATAGTTCTAAATGTATTGCTTTTAAAAGATTGTTGAAAGATAAACTACAAATCCGAAAATCCATTTGTACAGCAATGATATTTTGATGTGACGGCTCCATATCATAATGATTAATCATTTGAATGGTTTGAATATCATTTGAAAAAAAATTGGACGAATATTTCTTTGATTTTTTATTCTATTTGTGTAAAACTTGGACAAAAAAAAACGTAAAAAGAAAAATTTCAAATCCTGCTGACGCGCTAGAATTTTGAATTTTTTCAAAACCAAAACGTCGACGCTGGAGAACGCTGCTGTTTAGAACAAGTTTTACGTTTTAGTACAATGTCTTCATTGACGCGACGAAACATTGTGATGGCTCAAACGAAAAATGGTATCCCCAAAATGAAATGTCAACGCGACGCTGACGCGACGCGACGGCCGACGGGGTATTGTGCGGGCGCCTTAAGGGGGGGGGGGGGGTAGGGTCTAACACTTTCAAAAAATCGATTTTTTTATTTTTTTATTTTCTTATTGTAAAACATTTCAAGAATGTTGTGTCAAATTTTCAAGTCAATTGAAGCAAAACTGTAGAAGTTATAGGCCTTTATCTCCTCCTATCTAATACTGCAAGAAAGCAAGAGCAGAAACTTCAAACGCGTTTTTCTCGAAAGCGCATTTTTAAAGTCCGTGGACATCGTCATTTGAAAACTATTTATCCGATTCTTTTCAAATTTGGAACATATATTCTACATATAAAATACCAGACCCCAACGTTTTTCTTTTTTGATTTTTTTACTTTGGGGAGATTTTAGAGGTGAAAATGGCGGATTTTTAAGTGAAAAATCGTAGTTTTTACTTCAAACAGCCACAAAAATTTCATAAAAATATTTTTAAGTTAAATAAAAACGTTGGGGTCCAGAAAAACATCTATTAAAAATATTTTGCTCTGATTTTTTGACATCAGATGATTCTGTGCTGAGATATAGTGTCCACCGCAAATCCTGTTTTCTAAAAGGCATCCTCGAAAATGCTCCGTCACCGGCTCATTTTTCAATATTTTTCTACGAAAAAAATCATAATTGTTCTTTTAACAATGCTTTGTATAATGCAAAAAATTTGAATACATTTGTTTGAACGATAGCTCTAGAAAAAAATCGTGAAAATGGTGTTTTTTTATACCCGTTAGACCCTACCCCCCCTTAAGGCTAGATGTTCCTTGAACGTCAGTGATAAGTCTAGGATCATTCCAAGATCTCGTAATGATTCAACCTTTTCAAGTACTAAATCAATCGCACAGTAACAATGGGTTATCTCAATCTTGCATCTGGCGAATGTCAGGCTATTGCATTTTTTAAGATTCACTTCCATTCCATTCACTCGGCACCAATGAACAAGCTTATTGAGGTCTTGCTGTAGTGATAAGCTGTCATTATAATCTGTCATAGAGATACATTTTCAAATCGTCAGCATAGAAGATTATCTCTGGGTCAATCAGCGCACAAAGGTTGTTCATAAAGAGATTAAAAAGCAATGGGCCCAAATGGCTCCCTTGAGGTACTTCAAAAGAACGGCGAAGGTTTGAGATTTCGTATGACCTTGCCTGATGAATGTTTTTCTATCTTTAAGGTATGACTCGAGTCACATGACTAACCACCTGAGAAATCCGATGTTTTCAAGCTTAGCGATAAGCAATTTGTGGGGCAATTAATCAAATGCCTTGAAGAATTTACAATAATTGGGCTTGTTTTTTGTTACAGCGAGACCTAGTGATGAATGGGGCGTACACCATCATGTTCGTTAAGTTTGATCTCTTTTTACGGAATTCGTGCTGACATTTGTCGATGATACGTGATGAGATTAAACTTATTTGGTTGAAAATTAAAAGCTCGAATATTTTGCCTAGCAGATTGAAATACATATGCCTCGGTAGTTTTCCACGAGATGAACGTTACCGGATTTATGAATGGGTGAGATCTCTACAATTTTCCAAGTATGTGGAACGTTGAAGTTTACAAAGACTTATTAAACAGCATGCTCACGGGTAGCGCCAGAAAATCACAGCATCTTCTTCATTGATGTTTAGGAGCGCCTTCCTAACGTCGTTTGGAGATACCCTGAACTCGGGTATACTTATGTCAAAATAGTGGACAGAAGTTAGGGCTGGGAATTATGATTAAGTCAATTCGGGCATACAAGGGTAGATTTGAAAAAAATTGTTCATAGTTGAACTGCTTCTTTCACATTATTGGAAGTGCGGTTCTGGTAAGTAAGGTTCATCGGAAGTCCTACGTTGCCTTTTTTATTTTTCACGTAATTTCAAAATGTAGAAGGATCGTCTTTGAATTTACGTTGAATATCAGATAAGTATTGATGGTAGCTCATTAATTTATGTTTCAAATTTTATTCTAACTCAGTTGCTCTGAGGTGAAGTCTTGAAAAATCAGTAGGATTCCGTGTATACTTTGTATTAGTCTTTCTCATGCGATTTTTTAATTTTGTTCAATCATGATTTCATCAATCAATTTTTTTCGGCAACGTGTTTATTTCCGTAATCCGAGTGTAAAATGATTCAAGTGCTGAATTTAACAATAGGAATTTTTTTTTATTCGAGTATTTAATAACTGATATATAGCCTTTTTCCCGAAGCATATTTTTTCGATTTAATTTCTTCGACTTTGAATAACTTTGAGAAAAATGACTGTTGCTCCATTTTGTCTGAAAATTATATTTGAGTCACATTACATGCTTTCCATGAAAACTTTATTCGAGTCACATTCCAAGCTTTCCAAATCTATAAATTTAGTAGAAATCGGTTGAGAAACAAGAGAGTTTAGCGGAAAAGGGTGTTTGTTGCCGTTCGACTGCTCGCAGTATAAATAGGTATATACAAAGTGTCGGTGTGTGTAATGTAAAAGCGTACAATTACAAAAATATACACGGCTAGCATTTTCTTCCTCCATAGTATACTATGTATGTCAGGTTATTTACCGAACGTATTTACCGAATTTCATTGCCTACTTGCGGGCGTAATAAGTAAAACTACGAACGATTTTGTTTATTGTTTTGAAAAGTTACCAATTCTAAAAAGCGTATCTTTCAATGCAGGTTCAGCAAAGCCAAATGATTCATTGCCAAAGTGGGGTTATTATGAAAAATACGATGAACATGTTGTTGAACTTTCGGGGTTTCGACTATCATATTTCGTAAAACATTTTTCCATTTATGATCATCCCTCGATATGGTGCGTTCTGTCCACATGCTTGGGCATTTTACCCCATGTTGTGTTTTGGAGTAGCTTTTGTTTTAAACAAAATTTCATCTAAATCATTTTTTTTCAAATTGTTTATTTCTAAGCATACATTATTCATCCTTCACATTCTAAATTATTAGCGGCTCTTTAAATTGCTTTTATGCTGAAGCCTAATTGAACATCTGTTCATAAATTTTGCATATTTTTCACACCCACAGGTCGTCGACATGCGTTGGGGTGTCCGTGACGAGGCCACCGATGATCACATGACCACGGAGCTGTGCATGAGAGAGATTAAGAATTGTCAACGACTTTCGATGGGGCCCAATTTCGTGGTATTTCTGGGACAGAAGTATGGCTACCGGCCGATTCCAACCTACATATTGTCCTCGGAGTTGCAATTGATACGGTAATTGGTTTGACAGATTTCAGCTAAAACAAGGAACTTGAAACGATTATTTTATACAGTGACGATTTGGCCGCAATGGGAATTGACGTATCGCTGTTAGATTTATGGTACAAAAAAGATAGCAATGCCGTACCGCCGATATCCATTCTTCAACCAATTTCATCTATATTGACAAATTTTAATAATAAGGTTAGTTGTTGAAATCGATGTCTAAGAATGGTAACTGATAACCGGTTTTTTCTAGCGTGTACCGAAACTTCAAGCGGAGGATCAAGCCGTTTGGTGGGACACAATGACCAAGATGCAGAAACTATTCAGAAAAGGAGCAGCTTCTCTCCACGCTCAGGGCAAACTGGATAAGGATCAAACCCACAACTACTTCATGTCTGGTAAGTTGAAGTTGACATACCTAAAAACAGCCCGATGCAAAAAAATGTTTTTTTTGCCGAACCATGTTTTGAGAAAGCGCCTAATTGTATGTAATTTATTTTCAGTCACCGAGCGAGAAGTCATCAACGGCCTCCTGAATGTGAAAAATACCAAAGATCACACCCTGGCATATCTACGCTACATTAATAACATCAATTTGCAAAATCTCAAAAAAGCATCGCTGTATGTAGATATTCTGAACCGAAGTCTTGACACGGAGGCCACAAAGCTTCTGGCTGATCTACGAGATGTTCGCGTTCCAAATCGCATCGAAGCTGCGAATCTGCAAAAGTACACCATCGAGTGGATCGGCAGAGAAGGTTTGGACGTGGAAACTCACGAGGAATATCTCAATCATTTCATCAGTCATTTCTACAAAAACATTATCAAATTGGTCGATCGAGCAATGCGGAAAGAGGATTCCAGCGCCCAGGGACAAATAGTGACGGAGATTTTGCAGCATCTGCATGCCTGTAATAACTCCGTCAAAGTATTTTATGGTCGCGAAGAGCAATTGCTTCGAATCGAGAAGTATATGCTGGGACCCTGTGATAAGCCTTTGGTATTGTACGGCGAAGGAGGATGCGGCAAGACATCGCTACTCTCGAAAAGTGCTGCACTCACCACAACCGAATGGTTTGCTAAAGTTCGACCGATAAGTATTATTCGGTTCCTCGGAACAACGCCCGACTCCAGTGCCCTGACGCCGACCTTGATATCAATTTGTCAACAGGCGCGTTTGAAAAACGACAGCTCAATGATGGTGGATCTGCGATGCAATTGTCTACAATAACGTTTCGCGCTTTTTCGTTTCAGATTTCGTACAACTTCATGCTACCGTTCGATCAAATCCCGGATGATCTGGTGCCCTTGACGGCACATTTCAAGCAACTTCTGACGTATGCCAGCACGCAACAGCCACTGTTGTTGTTCCTTGATTCGGTTGATCAGTTAACCGGAACGCAGGACGCTAGCAAGGTTTCTTGGTTGCCGACAAGGCTTCCACCGCATTGCAAGGTTTGACGATGTACTTTTATTATTCTGTAACCTAACCATATGCCTGACAATATTAATGAGGTTAGCCGTACGATCAGCTTAGCGCTTGGGTTTTATTGATTGATTGAAAGCCAGACTACTCGTGGTTATGGATTATTATTTTCTATAGAAGATTGTTTAGTTTTGTGATGCTACAAAAGTCCGGATTGAAATCCGTGGGGTATATTAGCAAAATCATTTGAACAAGTTTGTCGATTCCAAAACGCCTGATTTTAGGCAATGAAATCGCTTTGGCTTGGAAAAATGGTGAGCAAACGGTTATTTTCAAACAAAAATCTCATATTAGTGTTATTTTCCCAGGTTATCGTATCGTGCGCAGCGGAGGAATCAAACCCGGTGGTATCGCAGGAGTACCATCTGCTCCGTCGAATGATCGACATCGAGGAGAACTTCATCGAGGTGACTGCCCTGGGCGAGGACCTGGCCATGAAGGTGACCAAGATGTGGATGGCAACCGCATGTCGGGATCTGTCCAATTATCAATGGCGATTGGTAGCAAACGCGATTGGCAAGTGCTCGCTTCCGATTTTCGTGAAACTGGTGTTTGCCGAAATTTGCCGCTGGCGCAGCTTTACCCGGCCCCAGGATACGCATCTCGCATCGACAGTGATGGACAGTATCATGATGTTGTTCGAGCGTATCGAGAAACAGCACGGCCGAATATTGGTGTTTCATGCTCTGGCTTACATCACTGCGGCCAAATCTGGCCTCTCCGAGAGTGAGTTGGAAGATTTGATTTCACTAGATGATCGAGTGCTGGACGACGTGTATCAGTATCACTTGCCGCCGGTTCGCCGTATTCCACCTCTGCTTTGGACGCGTATACGGAACGATCTGCCGAACTATCTCAGCGAACGGGAAGCGGATGGTGTGAACGTTATGAACTGGTATCACCGACAGTTTAGGGACACCGCAAAGGAACGGTACTTCAAGAACATGAACATGGCTATCTATTTCCATTCGATGATAGCCGATTACTATCTCGGTATCTGGGGTGGAAAGCCGAAACCGTTCAAGTACACAGAAATCCAGCGACACAGGTTCGGCTTAACGGACAAGGAAGGCATCGCCGATCGTAAAGTTCCGATTCAGCCGTTGGTATTTACCAACAAGGAAGGAAAAGTCACTCGATACAATCTTCGCAAGGTATGTACTTCTTTGAATTCCGTGCAGTATTTTCGGCGCGTTCGTTAATAAATTTTTCGGGTGATGCATCAGTCGATTGATCTTTTTTGGAAGATGTTGTTGTGATCTGTATTTTTCGGATAAATTAAACGAAACATTTCTTCATATTTAACTTGAAGGACTGAAGGATTTTTGTTAATTTCAGTCGGACCAGTTTGACTGACTAACCAAAACTATTCTATCGAGACTTCCCCGATTACTTCGATCACTCTCGAAAATTAGAAACTACCACAACTCCCTTTGTTTTGACAACAATTAAAATATGATTATGCGTTGATTATGAGTTGAGGACGAAGTCTTGGTACTAGTGGGGTAGATTAACCGATCTTGATGGCCTTTGCTGATCTGATGGCATTTTTTGATCTTGGGAAACCACTGGTGAATATCTGAACTGTTACCACCTGCCAAAACCTTCTTGAGATGTACAGTATGCCGTTAAAACGTATTCCCATCTTCATCTTGAATCTTAACTTGGCTCCCCTTTCTCCTTATGGCTTCGTAGGGGGTGAGTGCAAAATTAGGCTGTAGTTTGTTTCCCGGTAACAAATTTTGGACAATTACATGGTCACCCTGAACTATTCCACAAGGTTTTGCGTGACGGCAGTTATCTTCACGTTCTTTTCCATGATACTTATTCACCGGATCTCTATCACAAGCTTCCAGATCAATCGACGGGATTGTTTCGATATCTCTTAAAGACGGGATTATGTAACGTACAGACCTATTCTGTAGAACTTGTGAAGGAATTGAATGGGATCTGTACTGTGTTGCCTAGCTAACCACAATATGAAAGAATCAGTGTGCCAAAACGAAATAACCCTCAAGGATGGCTTTCAAGCCTTTTCAAAATAAATAAACGCTCAATATAGGACGGACTCTTAATTATTCAATAAAATCGCGATTGAAGCATTGGAATTTAATCTAGACTGCATTATTTATATTTACAATCAACTAAGTCTTAATTACCTGATGTGCGATCATTTCTCCAATCATCATCTCTTGATTCGGTCGATGATACTTTACAGCAGCCTCAAGTGATCATCAATGTGGCTCTCTTCTCTCGGTCCGCTACAAGCCGTCATCACTGATGAAACAATCAGTAATCGATGTCGGCAATTGTTGATAAACAAACCAGCTGCTCTGCTCTCATGCACACTTTATCATAACCCAGTGGTCGTAACTTACTGCCTGTAGATGTGTGGTGGTTGCCCTTCACTATTCCCACACACTATCAAGAGGTATTTAAGGCCACTGAATTCCCGCCCTAGTAGTGGTATCTTCTACCTCATCCAATACGCACACTGTAGGAGGGTGGTCAACTCCATTTGCTTCCCTTTTACTCTGGTACTGGTGAGGCCACAGACACACCATGGGAATACACTTCCTCTCAATCAAATGCCCCAACTTATGCCAATGGCGTTTCACTATCAGCTCTTCGAATAAAGATTCCGATTATTTCACAGCACGATTCTTTCAAATGCCTACAATTTCCGCACATGCACGATCTCTCCCAATAGCGACACAATACACCTAGCCCGAGGATTATCCTTTTGAGGCGACGATTAGTTTCCCGATTAGACGACTCGACCGACGTTCAAAGCGCAACGCATGCGATACTGATTCTAGCACTTTCTTGCTAGTGGTGGTGACATGCTCAGTGTGGGATATATGCTTGGTCTGATACAGCAGTATTGGTCAAGTCCAGCGTCTATATTAAAGGCTATGAAATGCAAGCGTTAGCATCATCGTTCTTCCCTTTATACTTACTAAATTTACCTCTGTTGAGAGCCTTTCGGAAATATGACACGAATCCAGTTTAAGGGCGATGCGCAAGTGTTGCCGAATAGAAATATCATGCAATATGATTCGGTACGATCTTGTTGCGAGCAATCTAAATATGCGTGTGACGAATAAAGCATTAAATTCCGATGATGCAACCGATATATAATACTTGTATACTACCTTTGCTTTTGTAGCTTCGTGAGCACTCTGTTCGCAGCTAGTGTTGTCGGTTCTTCCAAGAGCAGTCTATACATGCGTTCGAGCAAATGGGATATTAGTTTAACATGTTGCACATAACATTTTATGTTGCAGTCCTACCTTTGGGGATTCAGCGTCAAACGGGCAAACTTGACTGGTGTCGTCTGGTCGTTAGGTCACGACATCAAGATGTGTCCTGTATTTGATCATAGAGATGTGTAGGCATTGCTTTTTGGGGTTTATATCAAAATTACCTCATGCGGGTTTCGATGTAGCTGATGAATTTTCTGTTTCGTAGCGATGATATTCCTATTTGTTCAGGCCGCATGCAGATGATGTCAAATCAAATTATATCTTCAAAGCTTTAAACACTACTATTCACTTGAAGACTAATTTTTGATGTTGAACTGACGTTGTGACTTCTAGACGACTTCATATGGGAGTCGGCTGAACCGGATGTGATGTATCATGGTACTTTGACATTAGGCATGATCTTACGAGAACTGTTTTGATTCATTATTTGACGTTTTGAGAAAGGTGAGCACAGATCAACCTTGCTGATTTGAATCTCACGATTATTTCTGCTGATATAGTTGGTGCTAGCTTTAGATTGTTTTTTCTCTTATTACTCTACAAAATATACTCAGTAATAACTGCCGCTATTCGCAAGACTGTCCCATATGCATTTTCATCATTTTTCAGTTTTTCATGGAAATCGCTTATTGTTCATGATCTTTAATATACACAGTTCATGTTTGTTCCCAAAGTATATGGAAAAAATATCAAACCATGTTTGTCCCATATGAAATATATGTACCCGCAAGGCTGTCCCATATGAAATATACTCGCAAAGCTGTCCCATATGTGTGTTTTTGTCAATTGTTCTTATCGATTGTACAAAAATCAACATAAATGGACGATTTCAGTCAATTTCCAATAACACAATATTCGTTAGATTTTGTTTACTTTATTTTTCGCTTTAAAAAATTAACAGAATGATAAAAAAAAATTGTGGAAACTACTTAATTCAATACCCATCTCATTCAAGTTTGGCGAGTAGATTCTGCCAAAACTCCAATTGATTACTCTCCATTACTGGTGTAATTACGCTAAGTAATGCATCCTTCCTGGATGCATCCAAGCCGGCAGGAGATCTGCGTGGTTTGATTTGTTTCCGAAGACTGAAATTAAAAGCGCGGATTCTTTTTAATTGTTTTTTCGATAATAGGTCGCATGATTCCACCTGTCATAGACTCGCTGTAGTGTAATCTGAAACTGCCTTTACGCAATTCGATTCTTCTGATATGCTCCATTAGACTGAGTCGATTTGGGATCATTTTTGAATTTCTCAAACCCTGGGGTCTTAAATGCTTCGTTTTGGTCCAAAACTCATCCATGATTTTTTGCAGAATTTTTAAGCAACGTTTACATGAGTAAATTTGAACTTTCAGGTTTGTATGGGAAAATTTAATATTTTGTACTGAAAAATCAACATCATCTCTGTTTCTTCTGTGGAACCGAGCCTGCCCATGGTTTTTATGCCAATTTATAAATTCCTTCAAGGAAATTTTCTGCTGAACAACTTTGTCGTATATCATAACTTCGTATTTTTTTATACAAAAAATGTATTAGCTCTTTAACAGGTGTATGTCTTTTGGCATTGATAAACAATAAATTCAATTGACACCACTGCTGGGTGCCTAGCGAGGTATTGCAAGACCACTTTTCATGCCATACTACGTGGGGCACAAGCAGTGGTGTCAATTTAATTTATGGTTTATCAATCCAAAAAGACATACACCTGTTGAACAGCTAATAACTTTTTTGTCTAAAAACATACGAAGTTATGATATTCCACAAAGTTGTTCAGCGGAAAATTTCCTTGAAGGAATTTATAAATTGGCACAAAAACCACTGGCAGGCTCGGTTCCACAGAAGAAACAAAAATGATGTTGATTTACTTTACGTTACTTTAAAATTCTGCAAAAAATTATGGATGAGTTTCGGACCAAAACGAAGCTTTTAAGACTCCAGGGTTTGAGAAATTCAAAAAAGATCCCAAATCGACTGAGTATAATGCTCCATGTAAGGTCGTGAGTTTGATTTATTCAAAGTATATTGCGAAACACTAATCAAAAATGGAAAAAATCACCCACAAGCATATCCAAAACAGCGACATGTTTTTTCGCCTGGCTGACAAACTTTCCTAAATTCAGGGTACGTCATTGGGGGTTCTCGACGCATCGCCTTCTCGACTGCAGCATGAAAACTATCTGCAGCCATAAAGGTATGCCCTGACTCAAAAAATTTGAGCACTATTGTTTGCACTTGAACTTGATCCTAATTCATAAGAAGGATCAAGTACAAAAATAGGGCTCAATTTTTATTTTGCCCGCCGCAGTTGTCTTACCAAAATGTGACTCGTTTCAAATGTCCGTAATGAATCAGGACATGGTGAAAGCAGCTGCATATGTCCGATGCTGATCGTCCGCAAACGTACTCATTCCACAGGCACGCGATCACGGGAAATGCAGTAGCATAAGCCCCGACAGGTGCAAAAGTTTCGTTAAATGCTAAAAGGCGCTGCGAAAACATTATGGTTTTTAAAAAGTCCAAACGAGGAAGCTGTATCACTTGAAAAAGAAAAGAAAAAACAGATCTAAGTAGGCGTCATTTAATTATTCTTTAACTTTAATTACCTTTTCTGCCGCTCATAGCAAGTCTGTCCCATTTGCGTTTTTGTTGAATTGAGAAAATCGGCATTGAAAAATCGTAAAAAGTCCATCGTCCATTCAGCATTTGTGTGCGTTTTTAATCAAAGTAATCAACAGAATCTGTCACTGCAGAGACTAATGAAAGATTTTCGCTTTATAAGGATTATTTTTTTGTTTTGATTTCGTTGAAAATCATTTGCTGGGCTCTTATGGCAGTGGGACCGACATGCGATGATTTATGCCATATGGGACCGACTTGCGATCATTCGTTCAATGGGACAAAATTTCTTGAGGTTTTTTTCAATGTTCATCATAACAAAGTACTGAAAACAAAATTTTTCCTTGATACTACAGATAAAATTAAAGTGATTCCAGCGATAAACTGAAAAATGATGAAAACGCAAATGGGACGGACTTGCTATGAGCGGCAGTTTTGCAGGTCAACCGCAAGGATAACTTCGTTTGTCAAAACATAAGACGCATCAGCGCGATATTCGGCTCGAGATTCTGTGACGAGTGTGATGTGTTTATCAAATGATTTGCAACTTGCGCAATCATTGCAATCATCCTGATGATCGCGTTTTTTTTTGTTTAGATTATTGCTCGCACAAATCTCGCATTCTTCGTGCCCAAGTTTGACTATCGAAATATTCATTGATTTGATTATTCGACAGTAAAAAGGGTAACTTACTTTTATGTGAGGATGCGTTTCTACAAAGTTATTATGCATACATTTTTCCGTAAGGTCTGTAGGCAAGTACAAACGATTCGGCGCATGTTCTCGTCGGTAATGCGAGATAGTGGGGTTGTACGAAAGAACGTGCTCCCGCACAGCATCTCTCTTTTTGGTATCTCGCTTCCATTTTCCTTGGAGTTTGACTTCGGCTTCACCGTTTTCGCCACTTTTTAAAGCTCGATAAACAACATTCCTAAAATCACAAATTATTAACATATTATGCAAAATAAGTTTAAAAAAAGAAAATACAAACCCGCAGTGGTCTCGTAGCCTAGAGTATTAAAAAAAAAAAACTTCCTATACACAACTTTGGCTGTTTTATCATCAGATGGTAGAGAAAATTTCTAGGTAAAATTTTTACGCGGGTCTTTGTTTATGATGGTGGATCTCCGCTTAACGGCAACTTGTTCTACCCATTGGCGAATAAAAGAGCATTGGTCCAGATCACTGAGCTGCTAAAAACTGCGGTGGATTTCTACTAGATCATCCTTGCTTATTTGACGATAACACTCTTTGGCACAGAGGCATTGAACCATTTTTGGCTTATGCGAAAGGCGCCGTTTTTCCGCAACAAAAGCTTTTTTTCAAGTTTTTTCGTCCGCTTACGTTGTGGAACCGCATCCCCACAGCAACTTCCATCCGAAAAGGTTTCCAAAAAACTGCCAATGATGAACGAGAAATTGTCGGAAAAAAATCTCCGAACTCCGAACTGTCGTATCCAATAAAGTTATCCTCATCACTTCCACTTTCATCACTTAGATACGATTCTCGTATGTAAGCGAGACCGGACATTTTAAAACCTTTATTATCCTTAAAACAACCGATATTTTCAAACAACAGTTATGGAAACCAAAGAAGTTTTCAAGATAACAAAACAAACACAGTGGGACAGTTTTGCGGGTATATTTAGAGACGTATCAAAATATACCCGCAAAACTGTCATATTGCTTATTTTGCATTAGATAAGCTTTTGTTTATCATAAATTTATCAAGAACCATATTTTATAGCATTCTTCAAACATTTGTGCAGAAAAATGAAGAAAAAGTAGCCTCCTAGACGCAGAATCAACGAAAGTGTTGAAAAAACTTTAAAGCCGTTTTTCTCGATTTGATGTTTTGCATATAGCCTTGCCAGCAGCGGCAGTGTATTCTCCGGATAAATTAAACGAAACACTTCTATATATTTAACTTGAAGGACTTGATTTTTATTAATTTCATTCGGACCAGTTACTGACTAACCAAAATTATTCTTTCGAGACTTCCCCGATTACTTCGATCACTCTCGAAAATTAGAAACTACCGCAGAATGTCACTTTCCAATGCTTTTGCAAACGTTTGTTTATAATTTACGAGCGTCAGCATCGATAAAAAAAATCACATCGATAGAAAAAAATAATCTATGAACGCTTGGTTAGTTTTACTTTAAATTTGAAGAAGAGCGGCATTTTTTTTTCGAGTTCTCAATAAAGTTTCACCTATCTGTTTATATCAATATTCCAGAATAAATTGTCAATTGCCTGCATAAACGGCCTCTTATTTGAAATAAATATTTTTGGGAGTAAATTCTGAGGCGATTCATTCTTTAAAAAACTGATAGTAATATGGTTGAATTGAAGAAAATTTACCCCTAAAACAGTGAATTTAAATTGTTTGTAAACCTAGTTTTGTAAATTTAACTGTGTTAACTCCTGATTATTTTCCAGTTTTTTGTTGTTTTTTTAACATAAAATCACGAAAGTACGCAGAACTTTCACAGAGCTTGTTGAAATGCGTTCCAATTAAATCATCCATCAAATGATTTGTGTTAAAAATTGTGATAAACAAAATTCTACTTGAATATAAAAAGTTCCGTCAAACGGGGCATCATGCAACAACAGGGTTAGATGCAACATTTGTATACCATAAGTGTTGTCAATTTTTATTTTGATATAATGTAATTAAGTTATCTATGATTGATGACAATAACGATGACATAGTTTCTCATATCATGAGCTGTTTTTCGAAGTTTTGATTGTCATAGCAAATTTAAAAAAAAAATCGAGCAATAAATGTTCAAGTTTTAACATTTTTCGATGCCGTAAAAAATTATATCTCCTAGAAATTTTGTATTGCTTCTGTTACTAATACCAACACTGTTGGTGTTAAAATATTGTACAGACAATAACCAAATTCTTTTAAAATAAATATTTTATAATTCAGCTACCGAAGTGTACTAAAATGCATCAAAATGCCAATAAAAGATTCAGCTTTTAAATCTCATTTCCATATGCCGGAATATGATCATTTTGCATGACGCGTCTGTAAATTTCAAAATTACATCCACCCAAACATTATTTTTCAATATTTCAGATAGTGGATTTTTTTGTAGTATTTTTTACCCCTAAATGTATGCAGCACCTTTTTGCTTTTTCTTTACAAATATTTTGACAGAAAAAATATAAAATATAATTCGAACAAAACCAAAAATTGCTGCAATTGCTGTATGCGTTATGACATCAGAAATGTGTAATAAACTATAAATTTTTAAACGTTTTCATTTGATTTTTCATTGAAAACAAAGTTTGTTTCAACTTACCCCTTTTTCTGAGTAGGGTGAAAATCGCATGTTTTTGTAAAATCAAAAAAACAGGTGAAATCAATAATTTTTCTGACTACATCAATTTGATGTCCCATCAATCTTAAAACTTTTGATGTACAAGCGATATGATTATCTGTGGACATTAAGGTTTCAGAAGCCATTGAAGTTGGAAAGGGTTGAATGATGCCCCAGGTACTTTTCCATATAAAATTTAGTTTTAATTTTTACCCCTAAATGTTCCTAATCTTCATCCTTAACCGTATGTGATGGAACAGGTGTAAAATCTGGTTTTATTGAAGCTTGAAATTACTTTCAAATATGTTGAACATTAATGGAAATTTCAGCTAAATACATATCTGAGAGAAAAAAAAATTCAGAAAAGATTTCAAGCGTGAAAGCTTGATCTGTTTTGTAAAATTTCATATCAAAAGAAAATGGAAAAAGCATGAACATTTTGAAAACAAATCAACCTTAACAGTTGATGAGCCATTTATGCGTATCTTTCAAGTGTAAAGTCAGATAATCACAGCATATTTGAATATTTTTTCATGTAATAAATCATTTTCGAATGAGACACTTCACAAATCTCCTCCAAAGTCTGTTGTCTACACACAGGCGTTTAACATCATCTGTACTTTCTTACGTCGATTTCTAGCTCAAGTTCGGCCACTGATCAGGGTTTTTAGCTGAATAGTTGGAAACTTTTTTTTAACTTTGTAAATTTTACTCATTGTCATTATTCTTTCTTCTCTTGTCTCACAGTTTGGCGAATTGCCTTTCCATTTGGTCCGGTCGCGGCGTTTCACCGACCTGTACAAGAACGTGCTCTTCAACTATGATTGGTTGCACGCAAAGCTGTCCAGTTGTCCACTGCAGGCTGTGCTGGCGGATTTCGAAGATGCATCCGTCAATATCGACGACAAAGATGCTAGGCGGGAGCTAATGCTAGTCGCCGACGCTCTGCGACTGGGAGGCGCGATTCTCGGTGTCTACCCAAACATGTTGGCGGCCCAGTTGATCGGCCGTTTGCTACCAGAAATTGGAGGGAATCCCAACATCAAGATGTTGCTGGAAGCGTGTGATAATTCAGGCCCCAAAGACTCGGCACTGATACCGCTTAACCACTGTTTGCACACGCCCGGCGGTCCTCTCAAGGTAATGTTCTTTTCATTAATCCATCCATTCATCGTTTTTTCCTTCATTCACATCTTGCTCACAAGTTTCCTTCTACCCCATCCCAAAACAGTATTCGCTCGAAGGGCATCAGTTTGCAGTGTTTGGCTTCTGTCTTACCAGCGATTATCGCTACATGGTGTCAATCTCGACTAGATTTATTACCTGGGATTTGTCCACTTCTGACCTGACACGTGATGTGAATCCGGGAGTGGAAGGTATCATGCAACAATTGGTGCTCAGCCCCGACAACAAATGGTACGTAATAAGTAGCTGTTGAGGAAGCTAATCGGGTGCTAATAGGCATGACCGATGAACCGCACAGTTTGGTTGTTGTGAGAATGTTATCACGGATTATGATTTTTTTTTCGTTTTTTTACCATTAGACAAGTATTGTCCTAGCTATTTTAGTATGAAAAATGTTTTAAATATCAACAGGATTCGTACGGATAAAACCTGTCTTTAAGGAGGCATGTAAGGGTGAACCATTAAAAGTGTCTCTAGCTCAAACTCTAACAAAACTGGTTAAGCATTTAGGTTTTACTAGAAAGAAGGGATTTTCATTTTAATATTTTCAGACATTTCTTTATTTTTTCATATGTAGACTAGTATTTATACTTAATACGCCTGAATTACTACGAAACTTGCACTGATCTGGCGACGAATATTATTTCATTTGTCGGTTCCCATTTTATGCGAGCTGCGGGCTCAATAGGAAACCTGTGCAAACCTGTCCGGAGCTCCGAAGCCCGGAAGTAGCACTAGTGGCCCACCGGATCACTTGCCGCCGCGGGAACTGCACGCACTACTTAGCTGACTCGCCTGCTTGTCGACTGGTTGACGGGGTGGACTGACTGCGTGCACGCTTGAGGCGAATGACACGGAATTGGTTTGATCCATTCACACAAAACCAACTCCTCGTACCCGAGAAGCGTGTTTTCCTTGTATGCCAGAGTAGAACAGGACTTGCTAGGACTGTATCTTGTGTTCTCCAGCGTTAGGCCAACGGACTTCGCTCAGTCTCAGAATTTCAAGCTTGAGGTTTCTAGCTTCCCTAGAAAGTTGAGCCAGCTTGCCTTGTTGGGCGAGGGACCCACTGGAAAATATTCCAAACTATTTCAATGCATCAAAAATACAATAAGCAGATACAATAAAAGCTAACAAACTTTAAAACAATTTTATCTCATTTCCAATACTATTCAAACAATTCAAAATATTGAAAAAATGTGGTGTTTTTTTAAATAATTTTCTTAGTAATAGAAATACCTTATACATGACCTATGACCAAGAAATTGAAAAAAAAATGATGATGAAAAATGATGATATTTTGATTGTCCTCTCAATGATCTACATCAAGTTCTTCATAAACTTCTTAGAAACATTTATAAAACACTCCTCTCTAGAAGGTTATGCAGAACAAAAATCAATTAGAAAACCCTTGAATTTTGAGAGAGATATTTTAGAGTTATTATAGAAGACTCAGAGTTATCGTCAACTGGAGCCACATGCCATGAAACATTTTTCAGTTTCAATGGCTCCTAAAAACTCAATGTATGTAGGTATGTATGTATGTAGTTAAAACCACCAGTGGCTGATAGATCTTTCGACCCGAGTCGGTACGGGAAATCTCGATCGCACGTTCAAATATTGCCCATACTTAACTCACCAACAATATTTGCAGTGCCACCAAGGGGTCCGTTACCACTGGTTTGGGATAGGTTTGACTCACCAAACTCTCTTCCGACTGTTCGAAACAAATTTGGAATTATGAAAAGGGACCATAGTATCCTTCTCATGGTTCTATATTTGCCGAGATACTCCGGCTGGCTTGAACCCACAATCCATTGTATATCAGTCTTTCGTTCGCTTGGTGACCTATCCAACCCCCACGAATCCCCTTGAATAGAGTTAAGCTGTTTCAAATATATGAATATACATAATACATTTAAACAACTTACGTTTTTACCATGTACATATAAATACATTTTAAATATGTATTTAATTTTTTACCATTTGAGAAGGATACTTATCTTCAAACCATAAAAGGCATCGGGAATATTTAAAAGGTTTGACTGGTCGCAGCATGCCGAAATTGCTATAGCGTTTGTCCAAACATAACATTTTTCCCTAAAGCATTATGTTCACCAGTTTATTTTGAAAATAACGTTCAAAATAGTATAGCAATTTTAATGTTCATGCTTCAAACTTGATGTTATATCTTTTTATTGAGTAGCATCCAAGGATTTGGACTAACAAATACTTTTCACTAAATGTGCAAAAATGCAACCACAACCCCTCGTTTCATTCATTCGTTATGGGAAGCAGGATACGAATTGCAACCAGGTGAACATGGAGTAACTTATCCATAAGCCATGCCAATGGATCTGATTTCCGTAACCCGTAACACTTTCAGCACTTTAAGTTTACAAAATACCTATGGTATTCACTTAAATCACTTTACTTTGAAATATAAGATTTTAATTTTTCAGAGCAAAATTCGGAGCAAACAAAAAACGCGTGCTCTTCGTTTGACAGCCGCCTACTCTTTTTCCAATGGATTATAAAAATTCAATGTCCACAGATAATCATACCGCTTTTTACTTAAAAATCAAATGAAAACGTTTGAAAATTTATAGTTTTTGATATATTTGTGATGCCATAACGCATACTACAGTAATTTTTGTTTTGGTTCGAATTAAATTTAACATTTTTTTCTGTCAAAAATGTTTTTTAAGAATAAGCATAGCGGTGTTGCATACATTTACATCCAGTTTATTTGCGGCATCTCGGAGAGAGAGTTTAGGGTTTCGCTTGAAACTACCGGCAACTCTCTTTGCAAGGTTACCGAAAAAAAATCTGTGTTTCGACGAAAAAAAATTCTGACTTTCTGTGATTTTACTCAAAAATTCTGTGACGGTTTTCTGTGATGTTTTTTTTTCACTTATTTCATTCAAAAGTAATGTCAAATTGCGTCTTTTTTTATATTTTACTTAGGGAAAATCAATGGCCATTACCAATTTTATCAAATTTTTCAAATTTAAAGATAATTATCCAAAATTTATAGTGACATAAAAAACTTAATTTTGAAAAAAACGTCCAAAATTTTAAAATTCTGTGAAATCTGTGAATATTTCTAAAATTCTGTGACACAGATTCTGTGATGAAAATTGGGTTAAAATTCTGTGAAATTATAGATTTTTCTGTGATTTCGGCATCCTTGTCCCATATCGTCTCAGCGGCTTCCGGTATTCGATTTCTCCCTGATCCAGACTTCCTGGCTGTCGACAAACGCTCCCCAAACACTTTAATTACATTTGTAACGGTTGATTTGGCAACTTTTAGCGAGTTTGCCAGCTTTGCGTGCGAGTAGCTCGGATATTCGCGATGAGCGAGCAAAATTTTGATACGCTGCTCTTCTTCCTTGGACGGCATTTTGACAACTGAAGAGTGAATTCCAAAATCAAAATAGGAGCAACATTCTACACACACACACACACCTTCAAAATGAGGGGTGTTCAGGTTTTTTAAATGCAAAATTGAAAGAAATACGTTAAATTGATATTCACCAAATTTTGACCGTATCACCCTTTATTCGACTTATTTTTCAAGCTTTGCTTGACAGAGCTACCTTTCCCCTACTGTGGAAGGAAGTTTATATGTTCCCGGTCCACAAAAAAGGTGATAGACGAGATGTCAACAACTACCGTGGAATCTCAGCCTTATGTTCGATAGCCAAACTATTTGAATTGGTGTTCCTGGTGGCCCTTTCCTCGTTCAGAGGAATAAGTTTCTAATGATCAGCACGGATTCATGCCCAAACACTCTACGACAGGCATGTCAAACTGGGGGTTCGCGGGCCGCATGCGGCCCGCGTCCTAGGTCAATGCGGCCCGCGTAGCCCCGTCTTAAATTGTCACAAAAAACACCACTGATTTTATGTAAAATATTACTGCAAAAAAAACTAAAGCTGAATGTACCGATTTAACTGATTTTGGCTGCGGCCCTCTACGTCATAGAAAATTTTTAATGCGGCCCGCACACCTAAACGAGTTTGACATGCCTGCTCTACGACAAGCAACTTGCTGACGTTCACTTCTTTTGTGCATGAAAGCTTTGCTGCAAAGTCTCAAACTGATCAAGGAATATTTAAAGGAGGTAGTGCCGAGGCACCCTTGCTTTGGTAGTGGTGTAGCTGGTGACGTCACTGTTGCCAATGGCTTTGAAATCGATATGTAAAAATCAGCTTTTTGTTGAAATTGATAACTAAATAGTGAAAATTTAATATTTTTCTGCTATACAGTCAGAGAATAGATAAAAATCTATCGATTTGTATAATTATAAGATTTGAAAACAATTTTTGATGTAGCTTATTTCGTAGATAAATATTTCAAAAATAATACAGACACCAAGTAGTCGTTAAGAAAATGAAATAATTTGGCGATTTTCAATTGTTTTGGACTTTTTATCGAAAGTCAAGTGTAGTGAAAACCAGTTTAATGTGGAACTGTAAATTTTTGAGATTTTTATCGAGTATAAAGTTTAATATTAAGTTGTTCGTTCAAGGAATTCTTTCAAAATAGTTCAAGTAATAAACGTTTTTCATGATCATCAATTTATTTATGAACTGTTTATTGAAAGAATATCAAAATTCGGAATTACATAAGAATTTTCTTCATTTTTTTCTTATCTTTGGTCAATGGAAAAGGTCCTTGTTTGTTAAGACGCTTGACACATTTTTCTGAAGCCTTTTATTCTTTGAAAATTCTATTTAGAGTGTTGATTCTTATATACGTGCGGTGTCGTGTAAAATGTTCAACTATTTTTTCCTGTATATCTGGATTTTTAGATTTAAGGAAATCTGAGACTGTCTTACAAACTTTTGTAATTTTAGAAATTTTCTCTCCATGAAATCGTTTAAATCCGATTTCCAGCCTTTTGGCTTGCTTCAACCATTGGTCAGAAGGTTTTGTGAGGCCGCCCAATGAAATATGTTGAACATAAGATTTCGGAAACGCATAGTCATGATCTAATAAAGATTCGACTCCTGACAGATCTCTTGTAATGCTGCCCAGATATTCAAACTCATCTTTAAATTTACGGCACATGGCTCCAGCCAAGTACCGTAAACTGGGGGAACTTTGATCAGCGGGGTAACTTTGATCAACAAGAAATTTTTGCAGATAATCATCATTAAATAAGTATAAAGTTAAAATATCTGAAAACTGTTTACTACGTTTGAAAGCCTGTAAATTGAGTTAAAAATAAGCTAAATTTGGTTTTTATTAGGAGATTTTTTATATTATTTAAAATATAATTTTAAAATCTTAAAATATCTGGTTTTTTGAAGGCTCACAAACAAACATCTCTCCTGATCAAATTTAAGCATTTGGGGGCAAATGGGTTGTTTAATGCGAAAGTTCAACTATTTTTCTCGGTTTAGGTTAAGTTTAAGTGTTATTTTTATGGTCATTTGATGATAATTTTTGGATATTGAAAAAATTGGTCATTTTACATGAAAAAGCCTGTATCGGAAAAATTGCTAGAAACCCTATAAAATGGTAAAGTTTGAAGAAAAAAAGAACGTGGGAACAGTACGAGGACTTAGAGAATTGCATGAAGGTAAAATTTTATTTGTTTTTGAGGCCAAAAAATGTTGAGAAATGTTTATAATTTTGGCCCCTAAATGTATGCAGCAACATTGTCCATATTTCGAGTATATTTGTTTTTGAAAGAAATCGTTGAAAAATTCAATTGAGTCCAAACAAAAAATTACTGATATCGATGTTTTGAGCCTTCTGTGCTTAACGGCATCAAAACAATAAATTTGAAGATGTTGAGATATGTAAAACCATAGTGATCAAAGTTACCCCGAAACTCGAAATCTGTTTTTATAACAAACATTTAATTATGACCACAAATGTCGTTTGAATATACTGCAATCCATAATCATGTTTAAAACTCCCCACCTCAGTAAGGGTTTTAAAGCTTTTAGGTATTACGAAAAAGCAACCCCTTCCAAAATATTCTAAAATGAATGAAAAAAGTGATCAAAGTTCCCCCAGTTTATGGTACTCGAAACCATCATCTTCTGTCGTAAAATTTTCGGCGATTTATTCGTTTTGGATTTCTGGATCATTTAGTGAAGCATCGAGTGGAATATCCTTGTCCATAACTTCGGCAGCCTCCTCTAGTTCCATTCCTGCTTTCGAAGAACTTTTCTTAAGGTCATGGAGAACTTCCAAGACTGCAAATTTTTCTTGATTTTGGTCGTTGGTGTTCTGGCCTTTAGATATCATGGTCATATTTCTTCCGAGAATTATCACTCTCAAACGCCGCAACGCGTTCAATGGACTCGGGTGGTCATTAGCTCCGCCTTGAGAACGCAGCATGCAAAATAAATTGTCCAGTGCATCCTGATTTAGCTTTGCTGCTAAAATGAACTGGATGTCAAATCTTTTCTGCATGTCCCGGAACAATGATTTCATTGAGACAATGGACATCATTATGGCTCTTTGGAAAACCTCGAAAACAATCGAACACATGAAACATCAGAGAGAAATATGGTTTTTTAATCGAAAAAATATGGTTTTTTAATCGTACAATAAGTAGAGATTAAACATCTTTTTGTTACTTACCTGGATACTATTTTTACGTCCTGGTATAGATATATTCATCAAATGATACATTTTATCGAGAGCAGCATCTTGAAGGTCTAAATTAGTCCCGTAAGGCTTTTTCAGGAGAAGAGATTCCTTCAGAATTCGCGAATTCATCACATCAAACCAATCGTTGACAGTTAAAATGAATTCCGATAGTTCTCTTGCTAAATTTGTTCCAACTTTTCTTAACAGGGCTACCGCACACCTTCTTGAAAAGATCTTTACAGCCCACGCAACGTTTTGGCGCTGTTGGCCTTCTACTTTTAAATGTTCTTCGTTTAAAAAAAAGTGTCTGAAATTTCTGTGTTCATTTTCGTGGTGAGCTCCCATAGTGGGTTTAATTTGAGGGGATGGTTAACATTTGGAATGAAGGTACCATTGTCAAGGATAAAACCACTATCAAACAACCAATTCCTCACCAATTTTATCGTGTGAGGGACGTCCGCGAAAAGATAGATTTTGTTTCCTGTTGATGGGTTCAATAAGAAGGTGATATCTTCGTTCAGGTCAATTGTTGACCAAATGGACTGATTGCCACCGCCGCAATCGGAGACATACGCAACGCATTCGAACCCAGCTTCATAAACAAGACGACATGCTTCGTCTAAAAGCTCAAGGGTGATTTTAACGTCGAAATCGGCATAAATGGGTTGTTTCCACGAACAAAAAAGTCCTCGCATCATTATGACCTAAAACGTTATAAATATTTTTATTATTTGAAGCTACAGAAGAATTTATATTATGTTTTGTAAAAACATAGATTTCATATATTGATTATAATATTTTAATTTACTCACTTGCAATTTCGAGCACGGTCCAATAACGTCATCGTTTTTGCGGTCGTATTCGAAACCCTCTGCCAATGACATTTCGTCATATAAAAAAACACAAACTCTGTCTCTTTCAGACAACGTAGCTGAAAATGCTTTCATTATGACAATGATTTCGAAAAGAAACCCATTGCGCATATTTAGTTGAGCGGCATGTGTCATTAAGCTTCTTGAAGAAGGCAACGGAAAATTGAGTTGATTAATAACAAAGTTGAGGGCAGGTTTACTCAAATATTTTAAAGTAAACCCCATCGCCAGTTCTTCACATGTCCATTTTTCAACTCTTTTCTTCTCCATCAACATAATTTCGGCTTGGTTTTTAGTAAAACGTTTTTGCAGCACTGATCGAGCCTTTTCAACAGCCTGGTAACTGAACTGTTTGAAGTTGTTCGTTCAAGTTTTTCAGTTCGATGATTTTTTTGTGCGATTCTTCTAATTCTTTTCTGCATTCTTGGAGGTCAGATATTGCTCGTTGTAGCTTAATCGTTTTTTCACTTAGCTCATTTCTCAACGATTCCATTTCTTCAGCAATCGTATTAGTAGGGATGGATGGTTCCAATAATGTTGCGTTATTACTAGTGTTACTAGTGTCTTCCTCTAACGCCGGTTTACAGGAAACCTCAGCCCTTCCGCGCATTGCATTCAGCTCCTTTCTCAAATCACGAAATGCAATGCGCTTGGATCTGGAGTTTTCTGTTGTCATTTTGAGAGGATGCCGGATGGTCGGAATGGCTACAAGATATAATTATTTATTATCACTGGAAACCTAATTACCAAAATTAGATAATACCTGTCGTGTTTAATCTCGCTTTCCAAAATCCATCTTGCAAATGGTGGAAGAACGATTCCGGATCGAAATGAAGGGAACATATAAAACGATTTTTAGTATCCAGAGGTTCTTGTTGACCAAGAAACTTCAGCCAGCTTTTCCGAATGGCCTTGTTACTCGGAAAACGATGGAAAGAAGGCTTCCGTGAATTATTTTCTTGGTCACCAACGCGTTTCCTACAACGAACACTTGTACACAATGGTACGATACACCGCATGATAGTATCCTGAAGGGAAGAAATAAATCATTCATTTGAATTTAAAAATAATGAAATAGCGCTTACCCTGTACGATAAATGGCTTCAAAACTGGATCAAATTATCGGAAACTGCTTTAACAGCAGGCCAGCAATGAACGAAACCGGATTTTTAGGTAAAATCCGCTGTATCTCACTAAAATGTCAACAACACTTGATACAATTTTTGTTTGGAAGACAACAATGACGTCACTACAGATTGTATATTGAAATCCAATATGGCTGTCGGCACTACCTTCTTTTAATATTCCTTGCAAACTGATGCCATCAGATCTATTAGCTGCATTCGACAAAGTGAACCACGAAATTGCCATAGGGAAACTTGGACGCTTGGGGTTCGGTGGTTCTTTACATGGCTGGTTTCGCAGTTATCTGACTGGGCGAAAATTGACTGTTCGGACTGGAGATACCTTTTCCAGGAAGTTTTCTACCTCCTCCGGTGTGCCACGAGGAAGCCATTTGGGACCGATTATTTTCCTAATTTATTTCAACGACGTGCTTCCACTCCTCGACAGCCCAAAACTTTGGTATGCTGATGATCTTAAACTGTTTTACACAGTAAACGACTACGATGATATTAATTTCCTGAAAAGTCTGTTCAACCTCTTCGCTAATTGGCGCGACACCAATTGATTGCCATTGCATCGAATGAATGAATTTCTCGTAAGCGGCAGCCTTTGATTGCGGAATACTATCTTGAAGAACAGCCCATCGCACGCGTGGACCATATTAACGATCTGGGCGTCATCCTCGATAAGCGACTGGAATTCATTGTATGTGACAAACTACGTAGTCAACAAAGCATCCAGAAGTCTTGGTTTCATTTTCAGAGTAGCGAAGAATTTCAAGGACGTGTATTGCCGTTCCATCCTTGAATACGCATCTGCCGTCTGGTGTCCCTACTACAGCAGCGCTTTTTACAAGGCACCTGAACTGGCAAGACCCATTTTTCGCTTACCAAGCTACGAAAATCTATGCCGCCTTATAGACATTGACACTCTCCAAGGCCGTAGAAATGCAACCCGTGCTTCTTTCGTCGCTGATCTCTTGACATCGCGAATCGACTGTCCCACGCTACTGGAAGTTAGCGACCCCGTGGTCTTAGAAATCAGGATCTTCAATTGTATGTTCCCATTCGAATGAACAATTATGGAGCGAACAGCGCCCTCATCGGTGCAATGTAATCGTTAAACCGTTTTGCCGAGCATTTTGACCTCGACGTTATAAGTGCGATCCAGGCGTATTCTGTTGTGGCTGTGGAAGGTGAAATCTACGTATGGGGAGAGACAAGTTTCGCATAAGGCGAACACATCACAATTCAAATTGTATACGAGTCCTATTTTGGTAAAATACTACTGCAGTTCCATTACAAAACCGAAACAATGTCTCTTACCCCATTGTATGAGTTATCCATCGAAACTTTTTTTCTTTTAAAAAAAGTTACTAATGCCAGCTAAGCATTTGGAACTTAGTGGTGTCGCCATTTAGGCGTTTTGCTCTGCGAACTGACCGATGAGTAGGTATCTGCTTCGGGCCGTTCCGTTTCAATTGAGGTTTTTCATTGAAGCAAACGATATTTGCGATTCCAGCAGCACTAAGCTGCAGGAAATATTAAATAATAAAGACTCGAAACGATCAATGAGCCAGACTTAAATACGATGATATTTCTAACCTATAAAAATCTATATGAATTTCTACATAGGAAGCATAGGAAGCATAGTAAAATTTTCAAAAAAGGGTTTTAAAAAAATAATTAAGAACCTAGTCAATTTGTATTTTAATGAAGCAGTTCTGATTCTTTTAAATAAGAAAATAAATAAATGTGCAGGCTTTACGATATCAAAGTTTTTTTTATATATCTCGCAGAAGAAATCTTAGCCATGGAATGGTTTTACAAAAAAAAGGAAATAGATGAATGCATGTCCCGCCAACTGCAAGGTCAACCATAAATTATGTAATGTCTCAGAACAATGGGTAACTAAATTTTGGCGATCTCTGAACCCCAATATACATAGTACTTTCATACAAAGTACAGTAGTGATAAGTTTAATATTATGTCATTTATGGTTGAACCGTTGCAATTTAAATTAGGCGCTCGCACTCGACACAAAACATGATCGAGTTCACCGTTCGATTAGGGAGTTTGCTTGATCTACGCGATTCCTACCGATATTGCATGCTCGGAACAACGTAGATCAGAGGACTCCACTTAAGTAGCTATGCATCTGCAACAGGTGACACTGAACGGCACTGTAGCGATACAGATATCTCATACGCGCCACGCTCAGTCTTACTTGTTTTGTTCGGTGAGAAGTGTTTAACGAGTCGCTTAAAATTCCTTCCGTTTGTAATCGCCAAAGCGGATTGAGAACGCGATTCGCTAGAGTTTCCACGTGAGCCGAAATATCTAGATTGAGCTATTGAGATTCTGACTAGTGTAACATCCTTAGGATGAATAACACTAGGATTTTAAAGAAAATACGTCGACATGATGTTTATTGTTTTACACCTAGCCAAAATTATCAACTAAATTCATTCTACAATTACAGATTAATGTTGAGCGCGTTGCTTTATAGTTTTTCCAAAAAAATTCTCTTAATGCCCGTAAATGGGAACCAGAATTCCTACATTTTACCGATGCAATTGAATCAGCAGATGGTTGATTGTTACGGTGTTCAAGCATGTGTTTAGAGATTCAATTTTGATTGAAGAATTTTCTGATTAAAAATTCATACATAAACCTTTTCTCCAAGTTTTGCTTCATGAAAGGATTCTTGTAAGTCTCGGGTCAATCGGTTTGATACTAAGGTGACATGTTCGAAATTCGTTCGAGTCGGTTTTATAGACATGGCTTCTGAAGTCCTAATAACCTTATGAGAAGTTTAACGCCTGTGTTTATGCTACTTTCCAGGGCTGCCGCGTACACGAATAACAGTCAGAGCGTTCTGCTGAACATGCTATCGAGTGAGTTTACAATCATCGATAATCCCTTTGAAGAAACGGAACCGATAACTGGTTTGTATCTGCTGAATAAAAATCTGTTTCTGCACACCAAGCTGCGGTATGCTTTCTACGATATGCGTGGAACTTTGATTGAGAAGAAGCAGCTTGAAGATGTTACCGAGGAATGGGAACTTCTATGTAGGGAAAATAATTGTACAAAAGTGGTAAAAGAATAACTCCCCGATTTCTTTTTAGTTATGGAGTTTACTTCATTCACCAGCTTTTTCGCAATCCTTTGGTCCGGGGCGATAAACGACACAAGATTGATGCTGTATACCCAACGTGAAGGTTTGACAATTCCAACTGTCACATTGCACAGCGTCATTACGATGAAGAAGGACCGCAAGACCATGTATTGTTGTCACCAACAGGATCTCTATCAAGTTTATCAAAATAGCAAAATTCAAATGAAAAATTAGTCCAAAATAACATTTCCGTGTTTGTTTCAGGTGAGCGAATTTCAGTTCGAAGAGAACGAAGAGGACAAAACGGCAGAATGGAAGCACGAGCGTGATCTGCCACGCTATGAGAATGACGTCAAGGAAATGGCTCTTCAGCTCAAGATGGATCACAATGATCGCTTCCTGCTGGCCAGCACGGCCAACGGGTTCGTTGTGTGGGACTTCGACGCCGAGGATCCCATTTCTGAGGAGGCCATCTATCTTGCGTTACCCCATAGCGTACGGAATATCTCCACCAAAATGACCCAATCGAATTCGATCATGATAAGTTCGAAGCTGGACTACGCCGTGGCTGGTGTGAGGTAAGCAACAGTTAAAAGATATACCCTAAAATAGGGTGTGACGGGACAGTTTTAGATTTACACCAAAAAAAGCCTTATTTTGAAGCCAGAGGACAACAGAAAATGTTATTATTTATATTAAAATTTAGCGCCATGGTTCCACCTGTGGACTGTTTGGCTTCATTGAAAGAAAGGCATGTTTGTATGAATTCGGTGACTCGGGCAACGCGGAAGTTCGAAGTTTCTGTGTTAGCCTTCATTCTACATTTTGTTGATCCTATAAATTGTTACACAAAAAGCTTGTTTTCTATTTACTTATTTCAATCTTTTTATTGAATAGAAAAAACTTGTACGTCTGGTGCGTCAAGAGCAAACAACTGATGAAGGTCCTGGATGCACATTTTGGCCGCATCATGCAACTGGAAACATTAACGATCGGAACATGGAACAGTGTCATCACTTCAAGCATCGATCGTTCGGTTAAGATCTGGAATATCAACAACATCTTCGAGCAGGTTCACGTGATCGATCGCCATGAGCTGCAAATTGATAGCATCAGGTTGGTTGGTTTGTTGGCAGCTCGAATCGTTCCCTGTGTATTACATCGTTTGATTTCGTTCGTTACAGTCTTTCGCAGAACGGCGAGCTGGCAGTTACCGTCACCAGGGCCTGTGTCGGTGTTTGGGAAATACGGACTGGTCGGTTACTTTCCAAGCTGGCGGACAGTCCCCTGGGGGCCATCGTGACTCACGCTGAAATCACACCGGACGGACGGTACATCGTGTCCTCGGAGACAGGCAAAATTCTCATCTGGAACCGAGTGACGGAACAAGTTTTGTCACGCGGCTCCCAGCCGGGAACGCAACAGATCAATTTTGTCGAAAATGGCGAGAAATTCCTCGTCGTTTCCTGTCCAAATGCAACGAACGCCTCGGCCACAACGGCTGAAAAGTTGGTGGCCCAGGCAATCGTTCGTAGCATTCCGGACGGTCAAACGGTTTTCAGCTTCGAGTATCCCGTCCGTCTGGTGCCAGGTTTGCCATTCCGGTGCGCTGTCATCACGGTCGATGGACAGCACATAGTGTGTGCTTCGGTGGACAAAAACAACCGTGACTCGATTTGGGTGTACAATGCCACGAATGGAACTCACGAGCACAAGATATCGCTCAAAGGTTGCAACATCAAGGAGATCGCATCGCTTGTTCCGCTTCCACACAAACCGTCTCAGGTGGCAATCATTACGAATGAAAAGGGTGCAATTATGGATATCAAAATCCGCAAGCACGTTCGGTCGATTCCAAAGTGGGGCGGAACCTGTACCAAGGATGGAAAATTCGGATTGTACGCCCCTTCTCGAGGTGGATTGGAGCTGCTGGAACTGAAGAAGGGCTCTACGGTTAAAACTTTCATTCCGAAGGTGGCTGAAGGAGTATTCACAGTCATTTGCATGTTTACTGAAACGGATGAGTACGTTCTGTACTATCACAGTGGTCGTAAAACGCTGCGAGTTTTCCGTACGAGTGACACCGAAATGATTGCCAACTACCGAATGCAGGCCGAGTTGACGGCCATCAAAAGCACTTCCGATGGCAAGAGTCTTGTGCTGGGAACAATCGACGGATGCATTTCGGTGCTGGCCATAGCTGATGAAGAGAAACCTGAGATGCAAGAATTTCTCAAGAAGTTGCCTTCCAGAGATGCTAATGTGAGTAGTTTAGAAGAAAATTTTATGTATGACTGTTTTGAAAATACGGTATTTTATTTCAGTGGAAGAAGAAGCTGGCTAAGCAGAAGGCTTCTGCTCGATTCAAAGCAGCTATGAGGTTGGCATCAATTTCCACCAGATTTGGAACACCACTAGAGGAGGATGATGATGACGATGACAAGGAAGGAGATGAATAAATTGTTACGATGATTACTTAATGTGAAAAGTTACCTTAGATTAAGTTTGTGATTGAAATTAGTTACACTAAAAACCTACTAAATATCAGGATAACTGTTTACTTATATTCTCAATGCGTGCGAGAAGCAATGACATGATTGGTATTAGAAATGAGGAAGTACTTTGATATTTGAGAAAACATTGTTGTAGGGATAGGATTTCTAATAATGGTATTATGAATGGTTGAAATGCCTTATGAAGTTCTATGATTATGCTCACTTACAAAAAAGGCATGTATTATTGTTAGATAGACATGACATTAAAACGGCTATGAAAAAATGTGTAGCATGTATTGTTAACAGGACCAAATGATGTTATTAAACTTTAAACTTGAACTAATCGGAATAATGGATTTATTTTAGAAAATATTTGAGATCACATGTAGGGTAACAAACTTTGGAGGCCGTCCATAAATGATGTCACGCGTTAGGGTGGGGAGGGGGTTTCGATTTTTGTGACATGAGGGGGAGAGGGGGTCAGCTTGAGCGTGACATCACATATTATTACAAAAAAAAGAAAAAATCAAAAGAATAACAAATAAATTTATCATAAATTCAATAAAATTATACTTGCACCGCACCATTCATTTAATGAATAACTCACGTAATCACTTTGGGTGTATTTTATTCATAGTGAGACTAAGTGAATGATCGATTCGTGTTGAAAATTTAACGATGTTCGCTTGTTTTATTTTACCGTGCATGTTTGTTTTATGAATGACAGTGCGAGTTCATTCAGTTTTTATTCACTGTCAAACAAAGGAATTGACTGTTTGTTTGTGAAGAGTTTTTTTTTATCTGGAACTAAAATAATCGTTTGTCATGAATCGAAGTGATCTTTTTAATTCGTTGTACAGTGCATATTCAAAGCATTTTCTGATAAGAAAAAGCAACAGTGCCAATCGGATGCTACTAGTTTCTGGAATGAATGGAAAGGCAAAGAAACCGGCGTTTTGGAGGAGCAAGTCAACAAAAAAGTCAAAGAGCTGGAAGCGTTACAATTACAGAGGAAAGGGAAACTTCTCCAGTTCTGAGGAAAATCTGTGAATGTATCCAAGGAATCGGCAAAGAAACCAGTCCAAGCGCCACAATGCGAAAAACCTTCCAAGGAAATTGAAAATAATCCTCAACCAACATCAAGAACAACTTTAAACGGAGATAAATCACGTGAACTTTGAAGTGGTGTTTCTGACCAACAAAAAATTCTCAGGCCTATTGACGGAAGACGAGCAGGTGAAACTAGAAGGACTTAAAATAAAAAAAAAATTAAACTTGAAAAGAATTTGAAAATCAAGGAAGCTGATCGAGAGCGGCAGCTGAAGTATCGTGACAAGCTGAATAAGGCCAAAGACAAGCTTATTAATGACATACCAGAAGCAGGTAAATGTATAAAATTGATTAAATTAGATCTTATATCAAAAACGTCAAATATTCAAATTTCAGGAAACTACCTGTCAAACCGGAATTCGTCTGGCCACCCCCGCATTGAGGAGCGACAACCAAAGCTGCTCAAGACGATTTGCGATCTCGCACTTCGTGGTTCTGCGGCAAACGATAAACGACGCGATGAAAGTGTCAGAAGTATCAAAACATTGGATGTGTTGTGTTCTGCACTTCAAGTACAAGGGTACGCCATCAAAAGATCTACTACATACCTGAGACTAATACCAAAACGGGCTGATTCGCGAGAAGGAAAGCGTCATGTGAACACGGTTTTTGTACAGCGACCATTAGAGCTCTGGAAGAACTTTCTTCAATACTAGGACCTAGCGAGGTTGGAATAATCAGTCAGGACGACAAGGCGCGAGTGGCAATTGGGTTAACGGCAGCGAACAAGCGGTCGCCAATCCTTATGCACGTCGAATATCAAGTCAAGCTGCCGGATCATGACTGGATTGTAGCCAACAATCACAAACTGATTCCATCAGTTTACGCTGGATTTGAAATTAAACCGAACGGCCTGGGTAAAACAGAGCGGTTGGGTACTGCGGCCCCACCTACGTAGCAATTCGTTCAGGAAAACATGCGTCTTCTACGGCATTTTCACATGCCTTAGATTTCAAGCGGTTGCTTTCTTTGGAATCATTCGACGGAATTCTGAAATTTGATGGATTAGTCAAACCGGTTCTAGTTTTTACCGTAGATGGCTCTGGATGCATTGTTTGTCGCAATAAATGCTCCGGATAGGAGTGCTTTTAACAGAGTGGAGCGACGTATGGCACCCTTGAACAGGGAACTTTCTGGTTTAATCATACCACATGACCATTTTGGGTGTCATTTGGATACACAACTGCGAACAACGGATCCCGATTTGGAAAGACGTAATTTTAAATACGCTTGTGAAATTCTGGCAGAAGTTTGGAATGATTTGGTAGTCGATGGCCATCCTACGTTGGCTGAATACATATATCCTGACGCGTCAGAGGCAGACCCGAGTTCAATCCATGAATACGACCAACACTGGTTTGCAGCACATGTGAAAACCAGCCAGGAACTGCTTGAGATAGTCAAATGCACAGACAGGTAACTTTTTCAAGGCATTGCAAGTTTTAGTGCAAGATTAAATGATCTGACAGATCATTTAATCATGTACACGTGTGTATTGTATAATACTATTGATTTTTCATTTTCAGAAACTGTTGTTCACCACTTCGAAGCAGTATCAAACAGGTTAATCCAAACGATTTTTTGCTTCCTCCAATCTCTCTGTCACACATGGTGTGTAATTTTTTTTTAATTTTGCGTGACATCATTTATGGACGGCCCCTTGTTTATTTTTGAAGGATTTCACTGTAACTGCTGGTATAAGAAAACATATCAAATAATGTTATTTTATGTACAAAATTTTCTATGATTTTTAACGTCGTGGGTTTGATCACCCCATTTTGTTTTTGAATTGTGTTTTAACCTTCCTTCAGGGTTAGGGCCTGTATGGCCCGAACTGTACCTTCTCGATGTGATTTCTCAGAAGGGGATGAAATTGTCTGACATTTCCCAGAATTAGAAGCCCAGAAGGTTAACATAGTCACTAAGCAAAAAAAAAGGACAATTAACCAGTTGGGATCATATATGTAGATCCGGATTGCTTCAATACAATGTAATAAAGTTATCATTTAATGATAACAAAATGATTTCGACATAGTTTCTCACACTGTGAGATAGTTTTTTTTTAAGTTTTTGATTTTCATATAAAATTGAAATAATCGAGTAATAGATGTACAATTTTTTTTCATTTTTCGATATCGTAAGAAACATTACCCAGTTTGAAGAATTGGCTTAATGATATCACCTACAAACAAACTTTATATTGCTTTAATTATCCTATACCGACACTATTGATGTAGAAATATTTTTCGGTAAATCTTAATTTGTCAATTAATATTTTTATAATTCAGTTCAGTCTGGGCTAAAATGCATCAAAATTCAAATCAAAGATTCACCTTTTAAACCTCATTTCCATATGCTGAAATATGATTGTTTCGCATTACGTGTTTTCAAAATTTCATCCATCCATATCTAAATTAATTTTTTTTTTATTTCAAGTAGTAGAGTTTTTTGTTGTATTTTTTACCCCTAAATGTATGCAGCACCCTTAGGATTTTTCTTTTAAAACATTTTGAACCAAAAAAAAATGTAAACTTCATTCGAAAAAAACCTAAATTACTGGTGGTTTATACGTAATGACATCACAAATATATAAAAAAATAAATAAATTCTCAAACATTTTCATTTGGTTTTTTATTAAAAACAAAGTTTGTTGCAACTTACCCCTTTTTCTTAGAAGGGTTAAAATCGGATATTTTTGCAATATCAAAAATAATTGGTGAAATCAATAATTTTTCTAACTACGTCAATTTGATGTTCCTTCAACCTTAAAAATTTTGTTGTACAAGCGGTATGATTATCTATGGAAATTCAGATTTTAAGAAGCCATTGAAGTTGAAAAATGTTGCATGATGCCCCTTTTAACGATAAAAAATAAAAATTTGATTGAGGAATAATATTATTAGGGTGATCAAAAACGACACACAGAGGAACAAAAAAGTTTCAAATTTGCATATTTGATCCTTTTAATGTCGAAATAATGCATGACGAATGCCTGAGAGCTTCCTTTGCACGTTTTTGCAATTTTTCATGTGATGTAAAAAAAACTCGAAAATTTGATAGTTTTCATTGATTTTCATAGATTTTGAAAAATAAATCATTTCTAATCCCAGATTTAATAATATTCGATGATAATCCAATAAGTAAACAATGATTTTCAATTGAAAATTAGACACCGTTTTTTCTTTGAATAAACCTTTTACAACCTGAATCTTTCTGACATAGTGAAATTTTATTATTCCAACTGGGTATGGTCACGATCTTTGACCGAAATAGCTAACTTTATTTGACGATTTTATCTTTTGGTTGAATTTTCTAACGTCATCAGAATTATAATAAACTTTTTTCCTCCATAGATAAAAAGTGAACATGTAAATAGGTACATAATTTCAAAAAAAAAATATTTAATCAAAATAGGTACAGTAGAATTGACAGCCGAAAAAGTAATCCTGGTTTACATAACCCTAACCGGCTAATTGGTTTTTTAACCGAAAAGGAAGGATAACGAAATTTCTAAACAAATTTGCGTCATTAACCCTCTAAAACCTATTTTTCCAAGGGGGGTGTATAATAAGAAATAATTCAATAACCCTGATTTTTTCCACTGAAAAAATCACAGATTACAACAACTTTGTTCTGCGACAAACTTTGTCGTTGCGGATTTTTTTTTAATTTTTTCAAAAATTGCATAACCACAGGGGCAAAGAAACTTAGGTTTGAGTACCTACTTTTTCTGTTGAACCATTTTTTCCTGAGTTTTGTTAAAATTATTTCACTAATAACCAAGACATTTCAATCTTTACGAGAATTAAATATTTTAGAATGTAATTTT